>NC_068298.1:26672842-26985185 GCF_025860055.1 Xyrauchen texanus | reverse complement strand
ATGTTGTGCATATAAAAGAGTCAAAACTAGTGCTATGGTGGACAATTTGTTTATATAAAAATACACAACAAACTATTTACATTAATTTTTACATAAAGTATTTACAAACCATTATAAAATTGTACATGTTTCTAGCAACATGCCAGTCATTGTAGCAGTCACATTTGTGTACAAAGCACATAGGCACAACACAGGAGAGTACTTCACTGGTGTCTTTGCATGACACTGCCTGCACTTCAGGCGACCAGCGGTGCAAGATTTGGTGATGTGCAACAGCCTGTGATGTGCTCTTAGTGGAGCAGGAGATCATGGTCTGGCTGTGGATTGAGACCCCAACTCTGCCATGCTCCTCAGCAAGGGTCTCTCTGAAAGCCCTCCTCTCTTGATGAGGTGCTGTCCTGCTGCTCCACTTTATGTGGCCGCTTGCTGAGTGGGGAGAATAAATAAATGTAATTTACAAAGCTAGACACAACTTCTCCATCTTTTCTGTATTCTATATATATATATATATATATATATATATATATATATATATTAGTTTTTCTTTTCGAGTGTGTAAAAATGTATTATTGTATGTATATTTACTGTAAATACTGTATACTTTGCCAATGTACTATGGAACAAAGAGATGGGCCTACACCTCCCCATGAATTCAGCACTGTAACAAATAGATGGCCCTACACCTCCCCACCTCCCGCATTGTAACAAATAGACTCTCAAACACAACATATATTCTTATTTTCAACTTATATTTATTGATTTATTTACTATATATATATATATATATATATATATATATATATATATATATATATTTTACAGTAAATATACAAAACATCTATATATCATGTCAATAGATCTGAAACAAACAATGAACTAAAAACACGCACAAGCGGTTCAAACACTCACTGAGGAAACACAGGACAAAGGGTAATTACAAAATGTGTATTCATTATTCAAACTAAAAGCTTATTTATCGCGGAATATACAGTAATATATGTTATAAACACAAGAAAACACTTACTTGTCCAGAGCCGTGTCTCATCTCTCCATCTGCCTCTGAATCATCTGTATTGTTTTCAGAAATTTCATCTCCAAACTCAGAATTTTGACAATGAATGCCTTCTTATATCACATCCTGGGGTGAAAATCCTGTTTTTAGATCCGTTTCACCATATTTAAATCGCCAAATGTGTAAACAGTTCCAAAGCAGCTCTGCATGCATTTCACGCGTAGGCGCTACAGCAGAGGTAAGCTTCGAGGAAACTTTGCTACTAGGAATAACAGAGCCGATCATCTAATAGTTCCACTAAAGCCGCATATCACTGTTTTCAGAATTTCATTGGCTATACTGATCGTCAGTCATTTCCACTCTTCAATGTAATTGGTTTGATCAGTAAACAAAGGAAAGTGGGTATGCCCTTACACTTCGACACAGATGGTGGTTGGGTATTGAAGGCTGTGGACAGGACATGGAAGCTCCTATTGGGTCAAATGAGGTGTCAATCGAAAGGCCAGAGTGCGTGCTTCCATTTTGATACGGATATAGGAAATGTTTACATCTGAACTGAAGTTATTACGGTAATATGTGAAAGATTAGGCACAGCTGCCAGGTGCTTTGAAATGATGCAACAAGAGTCTGTGGATATTTATTGATGTAATACTGTGATTTGGACTAAACATTTTACTTGATTTGATCATTTGGACATTTGACAATGAAACAACACCGTTTTTGTCGAGGAAGTTATGGCTCAGTGTACAACTATGAGGCATCATAGGTGAGTTGCCTAAATTTTGTTATTGGTTGTTTATATGTTGGTGGTCTGACAAAGATATAGATTGTACCTGCTGTTGTGATTGTATCTTAAAATGGTTTATATCAATAGAAAATCAAGAAATGTAGCTTTCCAAAGATATGTGGCATGTGTACCAATGTAACACACAGCTGTTTTGTTTATCGCATACTTTTATTTTGTACATTTAAGGGCCCGTCCGCGGGCCTAGATTTCCATGGTGTTAAAGAAAATATGACTGTAGGGGGTTTAATTTGAAATGTAAACAAAAGTTGGTGTTTAATGGTGTTACTATGGAATCATCATAAAAAAAATTAAAACAAACGGTTATACTATGTGGCAGCTAAGTGGCAGCTAAGTGACTGCAGTTCAGTAATGAAAGTACCAAGGAACAGCTTTATAAGTGCATACAATCATTAGGTTTATTTAACATAAACAAGATAAGGCTGTGGCTTTATAAGCAGAGATGATACTGGAAGACTATCCCACTTGACCCTGTTGAAAATATGTTTGTATTCAAATAATACTTTACATAATCATTTAAAAATGTAGGATAATATTGTATACAGTAATAAGACAAATAAGAATGCCACGTACCTTGCAAGATTGACTGGATTATTTGACTCAATGAGAGGAACCGCTTTCACCTCAAAATGTTTTTTATTTTTCTATTTCAATCCAGCTGTCAGAACCATGCATTATCGACAACACATAAAATAATTATTTCATGATTTTCATGGTTTGCTGCCCACATAAGACCACAGGCTTTTGAAATACTAGGTTAAATCACAATAAATTACCAGGTAAGCACTTAATGTATACATTTAATTTAATCAGCAACTTTCTTCCAGTCCTTTCGCCTTGTTTTGTCTGCTTTGGATGTGTTTTTTCACTCTATATTGTTCAGACATTTTTTAAAGTCTTCTAATAAAAATCTTGTTTGGCCAGTGTGAAGAGTTGTGCTCTTCTGAGAGTTCAAGAGTTGTGAATATGATGACTTTATATTATATTATAATTAAATTATAATATCAATTTGTAACATAAGTTTAACATAATAATTATAAAAGCATATACATGTTCATACATATAAAAAATATTTATATGATATTTATGTCATCACATCACTTGTTGCTTTCCAATCACTGCATTGTTGATCATGGTTTTGAGTATCAACATATGAACTGTTCAATAACTCGGAAATACACAATTATCGTAACTCAATCCTGCTATTCCAATTAAATCTGCATGTGCGTTTGCTAATCCGAGTAAACCAGAAAGGAATTAGTGCCATTAGGAGATCTGGCATACTTTCTCAGATGTTTTAAATGGTGTAGGAACGAAGCCCAGGATTCCAGGATGCAGGGTAATAACAGAGACACACCAGTTTTTACATAAGCTGTTGTGTTTAGAGCCGTCTGTCAGATCTGGCACATTCAGCTGTAGTTGACTTTCTTTGTACAACTTTATCACAGCTGAATTAAATGCAAATAGCTCCCTCCCTCCACCGCAATATCCATACACTAAAATGAGGATAATTTCAAATAAATGTTGAAAACTTAGCAATCACAGACAGAACTGTATGTTTTATTAAACGTAACACTTTCTACGGCAAGCCCCGAGGGGATACAAACACAATCACACATACACAGGGAAAAGTTACTTTATAAATTGCATCCTTATTCAGTCTGTTACGATTGTTTATGTTCACGTGGTTATCCTTTGTTATTTCACTGATCTCCACATGACAGGGAAGCAGAGAGAAAGTCAGAATGGTATGTATCCCCTCTGCCATTCTGAAACTGTGTGTGTGTCTGTGTGACAGAGCTCCAACTGAAGAGAACAATACCTAAAGCACAACATTCGTTAGGTGTGTAACACCCTCGGCCAAGATCAGGTTGTTCTGAACTGGTTAGTGAGATGCCGGCTTTAATATACTGGAAAAAGTATAATTTCAGACCCATTTGTTGACTGAGTTATCTGGCACAACATCACAGAAATAGAAACCATTTCAAAAATAGAAAGCCCAGTCACGTGTCACGGCTGGTTAGGACAAAAACTCTGATTAACATGGAAAAGATACCTTTTATTGCATGTTGCGGCATCACGTTTGGTTAGGACACGGTGTAACACAATAACAAACAAACAAAAGCAGTATGGGGAAGAACAAAGCTGTGGTATTGTCTCAAAGGATAGGTAAGAATGCAACATTTATAAGCATTCTGTGGATGCATGCCCCATCATCTCCGCAGTCAAAGCTTTTAGCTCTGATCTGTATGACCAGACTGATGGGCCACGTAAACTCGCATACTCCCCCAGACACAAAATGTTTTAAAAAAAGAATAATCAAGAATAGGGTTTCTGGTTTTAACCTTTAAACACACACATTGTTGTCCTCAAGACATACTCATAAGGTGGTAAACAAAAAAGAAACAATTCTGTATTTGTGTGTGTGTGTGTATGAACACACAGCTTTTTAAAGAAGACTGAAATCTGACAGAATGTTTCCAGTTCTGCTGTATCTGATCTCCCTCTGTGTGTGAGCATTGATTTGTTGCTGTGGAATATTCCGTCAACCCTTCAGGCTAACTGACCCTTTGATCCTGTTAGACAACGCTGCACAAACACTTTGTTACATCACTTTTATTTTTGAAAGTATTTGAAGTTGGTCTCAGAAACATGGTTCCCTCCTTCCAGGTCCACTCCAATTTCAAGTTGCTCTCCAAATATATGAAGATGTGCCTGTTAGCTGAACGACTTCAAATGTGTATCTGTGTTTGATGGCAGATCTAATGCACAAACTGTTGCTATGCGGTGTTAAAGTGCCAGCCAAACATCACTTCAGTCTATTATGATGGACTTCAGAGGATGAACTGATGCCAACTCCAACCATAAGACATGGGATACTTCATATGCCATTGTTTGAACCTTGGATTTAGGATGGACCACACCGAACCTCACCGAAATTACCGGCCAGGTTGAACTCCGTTTCACATCCCTGATCTCTGCCTGCATCACCTCGGTCTATTGATGGACTATGATCTTGAAATAGAATACATAGACTAACAAGTTTGCCAACAAAAGCCTTCATCAGCCAATTAACAAGGACAATTGCATCTATGTGAACTTCTGCAGTTAATTCAGAATGGCCTTCAAAGACATTGGTCATTAATCTTACAGTTCAAACAAAATCGATGTTTAAACACTGACACTTAACACTTACTTAGTTTAATAATTTTAAACCATTACTTTAACTATACATAAGTAATATTTACATTATATTCATGATGTTAGCCCAAGGGGAACTGGCCCCATTAATCAACATCTTATGGAGTTTTGTGTTCCTTGCCACATACACTTTCAGCTTGCTCACTGGGGTTATTAAAACAATTATTTTTTAATGACTTATTTTTAAACACGATAAACAATCGTATTTTATCTAATTACACAATGATGATTCATCAACATTATAGACATTATAGTTTTATTGTCTGTTAATGCCTGATCTTCTGTAAAGCTGCTTTGAAACGATGTGTGTTGTGAAAGGCACTATACAAATAAAATTGACTTGAATTGCCTTGACTTAAACTCTAGCAGGGATTGCTGAACCAGCTTGCTTACCTCTCTCCGCCTGTCACTGGAATATTTTAGTTGAAATGCAACTCTGCAAGACAATTCCATTATTTTGAGTGAATTATTAATTTGGGACTGTTTACAATAAATTCCTCAAGTGGGATTTGGAATGACAGATAGAAAGAAAGAGTTAGAGATAGTTTACCCTAGAGATGTTCTCTTGGTTGAAAGGGCCTCCCACATGCTGTAGACAGCCAGTCTGTCTGTTTGATTCATTTCCTATATGCCTGTGTGTGTGTGTGTGTGTGAGTGTGTGAGTGAGTGAGTGAGTGAGTGAGAGAGAGAGAGAGAGAGAGAGAAAGAGAAAGATAGAAAAAGCAATTGAGAGAGATAAAGAAAGGGATAGAGAATGGGGGATATTTAATCACATACAGAAATTAGTGCAGTGCCCTCTTGCGGAGTAATCGATCCTGCAGCTCATTGTCTTGCCCAAATGAGCAATTCCTGGACCTCGTTTTTAATACTGGGCTCTGCCTACAGTATATTTTATACATTTTTATTGATTCCTGCATCGAACACATAAAAGCAAAACATGAAAGATTGTTCAACATTTAACTCCCATTACCACCCCTCCCCAACCCTCAACAAACACCCCTGTGGTCACACATGAGCACATAATATATATATATATATATATATAAATCACACACATTAACAACTACCCCTCAATCTCCACTGTTCCACCCCAAGAAGGCCAGGTATCTACCCTATTTCCCAACAAACAAATACAAATTTCCCAGTCTTCTATTTGACCCCTCCTCATCTCCGAGCACTCCCAAAATGCGGGTGCTCCAGCCGGCTTCCAACCCCTTAAAATCACCTGCCTGGTGACCATAATACAGGTTAGGACCCAATTTTTTATGTTTATTCCCCACACTGATGACAAAAACACAGTCTGGGGCAAAATGAAAACAGAGTACCCAAAACATCACATACAAAACTCTGAACCTTCAACCAAAATTCCTGAACCTTAATCGCCAGCAGGTGGGCGTATCTTTAAGACAAAGCCTATACAAACTAGAGGGGGTCCAATAGAATCTATGTAAAATCTTAAATTGCATAAGGGGAACCATGCATCTCTAGATACAGACCTGACATTTTTCTAGCTAACATTAGAATCCTAGCCAACACTCCCTCCTCAAATACCAAGTTTAAATCTTTCTCACATAATCTCTTGAGAGAAGTTGAAGCTCTGTCCCCCAGATTCTGAATTAGCAGGGAATAATACAGTGATGCCTCATAACCTTTTCCAATAGCAGTAATCATCTCCCCCAGAGTATCTGCATTAATCCCAAAAACAATACAGAGCAGGTGGCGAGCTGTAAATACCTATAGAACTGAGATATAGGAATTTCAAAATGTTGTACCAAATTTTCAAAAGATCTCAAACCTCCACTCTCATATAGGTCACTGAGAGTAGTAACCCCCCTCACAATCCACTCTGACCAGCAGAAAGGGGACTTATCAATACATAATTTTGGGTTCAGCCATAAGCTTGAGGCAACATTTAAATACATGTCCGAATGAAACACTCTAGACACTTTTGTCAATAACGAGTGCAAATGCGAGATAACAAGGTGTAATTTAGCTTCTCTGGTTAGTTTGATAGAAAGGCTTTGCAAATGCGAAATAGGGGAAATAACTTCCTGTTCAATACAAAACCAGGGAGAGGCTCTCTAAGGTGGAAGCAACCAATAAGCCAAATGTATGAGACAGAATGCAAAATAATAAAACAAAACCTTGGGTAGGCCTAGCCCACCTTATTAACACTTATTCAAATGTAACGCTTACCATTCCAAATTAAGGTCTTCGCTACGCTATCAAATTGCTTGAAATAAGAGAGGAGGACGTCTACAGGGAGAGATTTTTAGCTGGCATTTAAATTTTGGAATACAATTTATTTTTATAACATTAACATTCCCAATCATAGATAAATGTAATTAAGCCCAGCTGCTCACATTGCTCGAAAACCTTTTTATTAAGGGATCAAAATTAACTCTAACTAAGGGTGCTTTCTCTCTGGCAATTTAGTTTGCATGAAAAATTGGTAATGTGAAAGCGGTCATGCAGATCGGAGAGCGCACCATGGTACCAAACTCGAGACTACTTGTAGGAGGTGGTCTGAGTTCGGTTGCAATGGATCTGTCGCGATTCATGTGAATGTGAAAGCAACTCAAACTTGGGTGCGCACTCATTCAGGAAGTAACCTGCCCATGAGTTTTTTATGACATACGTTGACATGCAGGTACAATCAATACTATAAATACTGTCTGTCTTTCTATCTATCTGTATGTCTAGCTATCTTATAAATACTATTATAAATACTATTATAGGTTATAAATAAAGGGTAAAATAGGAGATGACAGTGGCGATTACTTAACCTTGAATATGAATGTAAGCGTGCAGTGTAAACAATGATGCAAATTAATTCCTTGCAATCAGGTTTCTCCTCAAAAAAAGCCATTTGCGAGCAGCAGCAAGTCACCTTCCCCTGGACATCTGATGAGTTATGCCATGAAGCCCACATATACGCAGTTGTCGTTCACTCTGCTGTGAATAGTGCCACCCAAATTATTTTATAATAAAATAAAAAAAATATGATGAGTCCTGTTGTGTTCTCCATGCATGCTTGTGATGAAGTAAAATGAATGCAAATGGACCGGGGTTCAATAGAATCAAGTGAGTGTGAAACCAGACCAACGCTGCGGGTGGCACCGGGAACAATCGCACTCAGAATTGGACCGCAGCAAACGTGCCCAGAGTGAAAGCCCCCTAAATCACACAAATTTGCTGAGAATAAAATGCCCAAATACTTAATGCCTTTTTTGGGCCACTGGAAGGTGCCCGTCTGGAAAGACGTTACTGGGCAGTATGCTGTCAGAGCCAAAGCGTCGGACCAATTGACTCTGTATCCTGAGAACTTAGAAAAGGAATTATTAATTCTGTGGAGGCATATATCTAGTGGGGTTGGAGATGAATAATAAAATATAATCTGCGTAAAGGAAAAGCTTATGCATCACACTGCCCGCCACCACCCCTGGAAAATGATCTTCCCTTTTTATTGTAGTTGCTATTGGTTCCAGGGCAAGACAGGACAGTAATGGGAAAAGAGGGCAACCCTGCTGGATGCCCCTATCCAGAGTAAAATAATCTGAAATCAATCAATTTGTTCATACAACCACTGTACCGGTGTCTATAAAGTAACTTAATCCATCTAATAAAAGTATTCCTGAACCCATATATTTATAAATCTTAAAAAGATAATCCCATTCTACCATATTAAAATGCCTTTTCAGCGTCAAGTGAGATGGCCGCGACCATAGTCTGATCATTCGCCACTGACCACATAATATTCAAGTCAAGTGTCAAGTGGTTTTTATTGTCGTTCAACCATATACAGTTAGTACAGTACACAGTGAAACGAGACAACATTCCTCCAGGACCATGGTGCTTCATAAAACAACATAGGAAAAACACAGAACCACATGAGACTACACAGACTAAATAACATACCTATATAAAGTCCATGTGCAAACGTGGGCAAAAATTATGGGACAGTACAATAAATGACTAAAATTTAACAGGACAATGGGCACCGTGAGAGACAGTGCAGCACCGACCAGTACACAGTAGTGCAAAAAGATGACAGTTTCTAAAAATGCCAACTAGAAACATAACATACTATGCGATAGTGTTCTATGCACATAGCAGTTAGGTATAAGGTGACAATAATTAAAGTGTGTGTGTGTCAGTACAGTCTCTGAGTATTGAGGAATCTGATGGCTTGGAGGAAGAAGCTGTTACACAGTCTGGCCGTGAGGGCCCGAATGCTTCGGTACCTTTTGCCAGATGGCAGGAGGGTGAAGAGTTTGTGTGAGGGGTGTGTGGGGTCATCCACAATGCTGGTTGTTTTGTGGATGCAGTGTTTTTTGTAAATGTCTTTGATGGAGGGAAGAGAGACCCCGATGATCTTCTCAGCTGTCCTCACAATCCTGTGCAGGGCTTTTCGGTCCGAAACGGTGCAAGTCAGTGATGCAGCTGCTCAGGATGCTCTCAATAGTCCCTCTATAGAATGTAATGAGGATGGGTGGTGGGAGATGTGCTTTCCTCAGCCTTCGAAGAAAGTAGAGCTGCTGCTGGGCTTTCTTGGTAATAGAGCTGGTGTTGAGGGACCAGGTGAGGTTCTCCACCAGGTGAACACCAAGGAATTTGGTGCTCTTGATGATCTCCACAGAGGAGCCATCGATGTTCAGCAGAGAGAGGTCACTCTGTTCTCTCCTAAAGTCAACAACCATCTCTTTTGTTTTGTCCACATTCAGAGACAGGTTGTTGGCTCTACACCAGTCCTTTAGCCGCTGCACCTCCTCTCTGTATGCTGACTCGTCGTTCTTGCTGATGAGACCCAGCATGGTCATGTCATCTGCAAACTTAATGTTAAAGCCATCTGGCCCCAGAGCCTTGCCTGTAGGCAGGGCCTTAATTACCTCGCTTGGCTCCTCCAAGGTTATCGCAGAATCAAGATAACTTTTTTGCTCAGTCATCAGTTTAGGGATATCTAATGGTTGCACAAAGTTTCTAATATCCTCATCTGTAGACGAAGATGTGGAACTATAGCGATCATGATAGAATTCTTTAAAAACATGATTTATATCAATGGCCAAGGTAAAACTTTCGCCACCAGCAGATTTCACTGATGGAACAGTAGAAAAGGACTCTCTCTGCTTTATATATCTAGCCAAAAGCTTCCCTGCTTTGTCCCTTGACTGTCTTGCCATGAGTAACCAAAACTTCATCTTCTGCGGCAAAATAGTATTATTAATCAGGTGAATTCTCTGAGGCCATCAGACAACATTCGGCATCCATCCCTCTAAACTCAAACAGTCCATGTGCACTTATGAGAGCCCCCGTGACAAACTCTGTCAGGGGCAAGATGGGTCAGGCATCCAGAGCACATGACGATCGGTTGAGGGGAGTGACCCAGTGGATGCCGAGAGGGAAGGCATCCCTTTTCAAGAGTTCACAGCATCTGCATGAGTGACTGAAGGATAACCAATCACTGATCAGCTTAAGGAAGGGAGTGGATCTGAATCTTACTGATTTGTGTGTTTTGATTCCACTTGCAGCCTTTGGCTACTTTTCGTGATTCATGTGGTAATGTGGTCTCATGACTAAAATAAATGATAAAATTTTAAAGGGCATGTGTGTGAGAGAGAAAAGAGGAGAGTGACAGAGAGAGATAGTTAAGAGTAATACAGAGACTGCTTGTAAATAACATGAATGTCTGTGTTGATCTTGCTGCCAGAATGTATATGTGTGTGAAAGTGACAATGTACGTAGATTGCTCAAGTCTGATGTTTCTATACACGTTTTGTGAGACAGAATTACATAACAGAAGAAAATCTATAAACAAACTCCAGCCAATAGGCAGAATAAACACAACAAATGAATAGATTCAGCTGCATAACTGTCCCGAAGGTGTGTTCCTCCATAAAACAAATTCTAGCCTCTTGTGGAACCAGCACACAAAAAAAGTTCAGTTTCCTTAGACAGTCAAATAAATGTTCAGTGAGCCAGCTGTTCATGAGTGCAGCAGATGACCTAATCGTTCAAATGTCCTGCAAAAAATTATCCACAAAATAAACTCCAGCCAATAGGAGGCATGAGCACAAATAACTTGCAGATTCATCCACACACTGTCCCGAAGGAACGTCACTCCACAAAACGAACCAGCACAAAAAGAAACAAAACAGACTTCGAGTTTCCTCAGATGGTAAAGTGAATGTTCATTGAGTCAGGTCCACTTGGCTGCATCGAGAGCACCACACAATGACTTACACATTCCATTGACTTCATGAAGGGCAATGATTGTTAGGGACAAGTAAATGCTTTGCAGCCATCCTTAGCATCTATCCTCAACCTGGTCAGTAGCTTCAGTGCAAAAGCAACCCTCTGTCAATGCAAAAGCTTCTTGACGGTGTGAATTTTCCACAAAACAAACTCTAGCTGTTTGGTGGAACCAACACAAAAAGAAACAAGAAAGGCGCCTAGCTTCATTGGACGGTCAAGTGAATGTTCAGTGAGTCAGGCTCACTTGCTACAATGTGAGAATCACACAATAGCTTACTCAATCCATTGATTTTTGAAGGACAATGCTTGCTGTGGGAATGTAAATATTTTGCGTCCATCCTTAGTATCTATTCTCAATTTGGCCGGGAACATCAGTGCAAAAGCAAACTTCCATTGGTGTAAGAATTTCTTGCATTCCTTGAATCGATCACGTTTCTCTCTTGTTGAATTCGCAAAGTCTGGGAAGTTGTGGTTTTTCCAAGAAAGCCTTCCTTTTCTCCTTGCCTCGTGTAACACAAGATCTTTGTAACACACTTTGTTCAGGCAATGGAGGAGTCAGGAGACAGTGAAGCAGGATTGAGGTCAGTTGTACTTTTTTATTCGCATACAGACAACAGTAACCGTCAATAACTCAAAAGAAGACACATAAACAAAGTATGGCTTTATGGTTCTCTCTCCCTCTCTGGGAACTCAGCGCTCTCCATATCTCGGCCTTCTTTGCTCTCAGGAATTCTAAAATTCGGATGTTGTTTGGCCGATTACAATTTTAAAGGCCTTCCAACTTTTCCCAAACGCGTTCCAAATCTATCTTGGTCGCTAGCTGGCTAGCAGCTAATACCCTCTTCGATGACTCCAGATAATCGATCCATTTCTCGACGTCCCCCATTCTTGTAACCAACTCAGAGAATGTTGTCTCCATGAAAGTGATCAATCAACATATTACAGCAAGATCATCCAAATCATCAATGACCTTCACCAGCATTGCCAACATACTTGACAGTTGATGCTGAATCTCTCCCACCGCTCTGTCCTAACAGAGTCCCTGGTCTGCGGTCCTATCTGTGATATCAGCTTGAGCACGCAAGTGTCTTTTAATGTCTCCAGAGCACAAGGATTTTGAATTCTTTGATACATTGTCTTCATAGAACAGTTTTGGAATAGGGTGTATCGAATCTCACCAGTTTATGAAACACAACTCCTCTGCATACAGTCTTAACCTTTGTCAAAGTTTCACAGTCCATTGATCACAGATCAGCCAGTCAACTAGACAAAGAAACATGACCACACCAGGAAATATTCTTCAGATGGTGCACATCGGGTGAAATTATGTAAATGCAGTTATAACAAACATGTTCATATTCCTGCTGGAGAAAACATCAAACCAGAAAACCAGCTGAGCATCAGCTAGGCCATTAGCATTCCTGCAGGGAGACCTGCTTAATCCAGCTAGGGCCACCTAAACCAGTGGAGCACCAGATTAGCCTGGCTGGTTGATCAGCAACACCAGGCTGGAACACTAGCATAAACCAGCTAAGACAATCCAAACATTTTACATTACATTTACATTTATGCATTTGGCAGATGCTTTTATCCAAAGCGACTTACAGTGCACTTATTACAGGGACAATCCCCCCAGAGCAACCTGGAGTTAAGTGCCTTGCTCAAGGACACAATGGTGGTGGCTGTGGGGATCGAACCAGTGACCTTCTGATTACCAGTTATGCGCGTTATACTAATCAATTTATATATTCTGTTATATATTCTTAACTTTCCATTCACACTGAGATGAGTTGTAAAAGTAAAGTATGAACTTTTCTCTTTGTCTCTTTCTCCTTTCAAAAGTGTGCATGTATATGGGAGAGCGGTCTTGCTTCTCTGTCCAATGTCTGATCTGTCTGGTAAGAAACTCTAAAATGTAAGATGGCTCATTAAACAACAGACAGGCCTGTAATCGGAAGAAATCACCCCATAGTGCATTTGGGTCACAGACTGCATGTTTGTGTACAGTGTTAGTGCTAGTGGGTGTTCATGTTGTTTTTCTTTGTCCCTCTCAGGATTCTAACATTTTCAACAGCAAGAACAGATGCGTACAGTAGAGTTCTTTACAACACAATGTTAACAAAATATTTTATTTAGTTTTGCAGTCTCTTAACATTCTCTTCTTCTGATAATTTTTTCTCTCATTTGGGGGTCTCATGTCTGTCAAGATTCCTGCAGAGATATTTTTACTAGGGCTGTCAAGTTAATACATTAATTTACAACAATTAATTATGATACTGTTCAGTCATTCTGTCCTTATTGAAAAATAAACCCAGAAAGGGTGGTCAGAAATCTGACTTGGAGCAGTTATAAATAAAAGGACATGCAATATTATTTTTCATCTAAATTAGATATTATGTGCAAAGAAAGAGACAGACAAAGAGTTCCATCACTGGTTTGTGTCAGAGTTCTGATTAACTTTTAAAAAGTTTATTTTGTGAAAATTGCCATCTGGCAACTCCTTATCCTGCCCATTACATGACTACTTGCTAAGTATATAAATGGACATGAAATATTGATTTCTATTTAAATTGTTTTATAAGCTTACCTGTAGACATTGCAGAGAGGATGATAAGTCAGAAAGATAAATGACAATACCCTGATATATAATATATGTCGCAATTGACCAATCAGAATCACGTACTCCAGACAGCCATGGGATCAATAAAAATAACGTCTTGGTTATTGTTGTAACCTCCTTTACTTGATAGAGGGAACGATAAGTTGTTTCGATGTAGTAACACTAGGGGTCAAACTTGGGAGCCCCAAACACCTCTGATATTTGAGAAAAGGCCAATGAGAATTGGCGAGTGGAATTTGCATGCCAATCCCCCAGACATACTGGTAAAAAAGGAGACAGCTTGCAACCACTATTTCAGGTTTGTCTTTAGGAGCCGAGACAGAGTCCCGACTATTTCAGTGGGTAGTTCAGTGTTGTGGCAGGAGGGACACAATGTCTCATTCCCTCCATCAGGGAACAGAGGTTACAACAGTAACCAAGACGTTTCCTATCTGTCACTCACCTAATGTTGTGTCGATGTAGTGACACTTGGGGTCCCTATACAAAATGCCAAAACCAGCTGAACTGCATCGAAACCTTCCCAATGCCCACATAAGTTGCATTGTCCCTCGTACCCAAGGGAGGGGACAAGACATACTTACAGAGGGAATAGGCTGCACCAGCTGTTCTGACCTTGTCTCTCTCTTTTTTTAATTAACAATTCACTTATCTTAGACCAAGAGATATACGCACTGAAGAAGGTGTTCTTTTTCCCTCATGGAGAAAAGACACCACAGAGACCACATCCGGCATGAAGGGTACTTACCAACCAGGAAGTCCCCATGGAAGTCCCGCCATTCACTAGGGCCCAGGAGGATGCCACAATTTGAGTGGAGTGTGCTCGTATTCCTAGGGGGGATGGAGTGCCCTGGGCCTGGTATGCCAATGGGATGGTATCCACAATCCAGTGGGCAATCCTCTGTTTGGAGACAGCCTTCCCCTTCTGTTGTACCACAAAACAGACAAAGAGCTGCTCAGAGCATCTAAAGCTCTATGTGCGGTCCAAGTAAACATGCAAAGTGTGAACTGGACACAGCAACGGCAAGGCTGTGTCTGCCTCCTCCCTTGGCAGCGCTTACAATTTCCCAACCTAATCCCTGAAAGGGGAAGTGAGAACCATGGGCATATAGCCCTGACGGGGTCTCAGGATATTGTGAGAGTATGCCGGACCAAACTCTAGGCACGTATCATTGCCAGAGAACGCCTGCTGGTCCCCCACCCTTTTGATGGAAATGAGTGCAGTGAGCAGGGCTGTATTTAGCGAGAGGGCCTTTAGCTTGACTGACTCCAGGGGCTCAAACGGGGCTCTCTGTGGGCCCAGCAAGACCACAGATAGGTCCCACGAGGGAACGAGGATTCAACCTCCTGGCACCTCTAAGGAATCTGACGATCAGGTCATGCTTGCACAAAGATTTACCTTCTACTGCGTTGTGACTATGGTGGCCACACACACTTTTAAGGTGGAGGAGGACAGCTGTCCCTCCAACCTCCCCTGCAAGAAGAAAAGTACCGACCTGACTGTGCAACTCTTCACCTCAGGAAGAATACCAATTCTTGAACAGATGCCACTTCAAAGCAAACAGCTGCTTTGAAGCTGGCCTGAGTGGTAGTGTCAACCACCACCAGTGGAAGACCACTTAGGTATTCCAGGGACCAGACATGGAGATTGCAGAGGTCTGGACACAGGTGCTAAATCGTGCCCTGTCCCTGAGAATGGAGGTCCTTCCTCAGGGGAACCCGCCAGGGAGGGCATGTCACGAGGAGCGTGAGCTCGGAGGACCAAGTCTAGGTGGGCCAGTACAGTGCCACCAACATGAATTGTTCTATGTCCTCCCTGACTTTGCACAAGGTCTGTGCAAGCAGGCTCTCTGTGGGAAATGCATACTTGTCCAGGCCCCAGGGCTAGCTGTGTGCCAACGCGTCCAGGTCGAGCGGGTCTCGGTCAGGGAGTACCATAGCGGGAAGTGGGAGGATTCCTGGGAAGCAAACGGTCGACCTGCACTTTGCCGAATCAACACCAAATCTGCTGGACCACTTGGGGTTGGAGTCTCCACTCTCCTCTGAGTGTTACTCGTTGCGACAGCGCATCCGCTGTGAGATTAAATTCACCTGGGATATTAGTGACCTGCAACGTCTTCAGTCACTGCTTGGCATGCGAGTTGCGACATGTGACGTGAGCGTAAACAGCCTTTTTACCACCAGATTATTTACCCAGCCATCACTGTGTTGTCCATCTGGACAAACACGTGCTTGCCCTGGGCCAGCGGCCGAAAACTCAGCAGAGCCACCAATACCGCCAGCAACTTGTGGCAATTGATATGCCAACGCAGTCGAGGTCCTGTCCAGGAGCCCGAAGATGTATGCCCGTTGTAAACGGTGTCCCAGCCTGACTTGAACACATCTGTTGTGACAGCAACATGCCAGTACACTTGCTCTAGAGGGAACCCCTGCCTGTAGAAATGCAAGGTCTGTCCAAGGGCTGAACATGCGGTGGCAGACCGGCGTTATAGCCACGCTATTCGTACCACAGCAAAATGCCTATTCGGGACTCAAGTCTGAAGCCAGTGCTGAAGCGGTCTCATATTAACCTGAATACCATATGCCCCAGGAGCCTCTGAAATTGATTCAGTGGGACCGCCGTTCTTCCCCTGAATAACTTCAGGCAATTCAGCACAGACTGAGCGCACTTGCTCATGAGGCGTGTTGTCATAGCATCTGAGTCCAACTCCAACCCGAGAACAGAGATGCTCTGCAGTGGGGAGAGCTTTGTCTTTTCCCAGTTGACTTGAAGCCCCAATCGGCTGAGGTGTCCGAGCAACATGTTCCTGTGCACACACAATAAATCTCGAGAGTGAGCTAGAATCATCCAGTTGTCGAGATAGTTAAGTGGTCGCCCACTTCCCTTAGCGGGGAAAGGGCTGCCTCTGCAACTTTCGTAAAGATGCAAGGTACAGGGACAGACCAAAGGGAAGGACCTTGTACTGATATGCCTGACCCTCGAAGGTGAACCGATTTGTCAAGGTAAATCGGACGTCATTGGACCTGGGCAGGCGCCTGGCGAACTGAATCGCGTCGCCGAGTCGGATTGGCCTAGCCAGCCAGCACAATGGGTTGAAGAGTGCTAACCACGCCCCTGAACTCCGAGCAAGGGGCACAAAGGGGACCGTCGCCTTTGACATACCTGCGGATGGGGCCTCATGGCAGGGTGGAGCAGGAACTGCCACATCGAGAGGGCTTGTGTCCCGAACTCATGGCTGTGCTGAAAGAAATGTTAGCGCACTTACCTTCCTTACCTGACGTGCCACTAGGAGGCTGATCCTCCTAGTGGCACGTCACATCCGCATGATTGTGGAAGTGTGTGTGTCGCAGCTAGGTGTGTGGAGGCAGAGGACCCACGTCCACAGCACCCCTGCTGCAAGTGTTTGATGAACGGCTGTCATGACAACGATGGCTGTAGGCACAGGGCATCTGACACATAGAATGAGGAAACTGCTTTTTTTAATGGGAGTGCCGCAGCCCTTGGATATGCGGTGAAATCTGGAACAAAAGATTCTCCCGGCCCTCCACCGTGGGATGGAGTGGTCTGTGTACCACCTCCTGGCTTACAGCGGGTTTCCTCACCCCTGGGTGTCGCTCATCTGTGCAAGGTTGAGCCACAGGTGGTGCTCCTGGACCACCATGGTGGACAATGCCTGCCCGTGAGCCCGTGCCATGACCTTCTTCGCCCATAGGGCGAGGTCAGTCGCCGAGCGCAGCTCCTGCATCAATCCCGGGTCAGGATTACCCTCGTGCAGCTCTTTCAGTGCCTTGGCCTGGTGGACTTGCAGGAGGGCCATGACATGCAGGGCAGAGGCTGCCTTTCCAGTAGCACTGTGTAAAACAGTTAAAGGGTATCCAGTCCCCACTTGCCCCGCGGACGACGGCCGTACCCAGCATCCGGGCGGTCGGGCTACTCCGTCACCCGGCAGATGGCAGCGGCGCTACCCTGGGTGGACGGCAGTGTCGAGGACTCTGCGACGCCCATCCCTCCTCCTTCCCGGCTTTCGGCAGCAATGTAAAACAGTTAAAGGTTGGGCAAGGAGGAGGCGAGAACCGGCTTGTCAGTATAAATAATAATTTAATGAAAACTCAAAAACACATAAACAAACACACATGACGGACATGCCCGTAATTCTCTCTCTCTCGAACAATCGTCACCGGCCACCTTTATCCCTCATCAGGCCGATTGGGGACCGGGCGCGCGATATTCCGACCCAGCCCCGGCCCCGCCCCCCCTCCGCTCCACACACTGTAAGCCTTGGCCATCAGGGACGACGTAAACTTACAGGCCTTAGGTGGGAGCCTAGCCAGATGGTGGAAGATAAATAAATAAATAAATGCATGATCTGCTGTATGCTTGTCCTGTAAACTCATGATTAAAAATGAAAATGTGAATGAACATAAAAGCTATTAAATGTCTTATTATCATTCAAATATGAAAACGGGTAATAATAGATTGACCGAATTTTTATGACCCTGTCCGTCTAAATGACAGACGATAATAAAGTATAACGCAAGCACTGTATGTGGCTTATTTTTTTTTTTTTTTTTTTTGCATAGCCAAATTTCAAACATTACAAATAAACTTGCTGGTAAGATGGACAGAATACATGGACAAGTTCTTGAAAAGGATCAATATTGACGATGGTAAGCCTATGTGGGATAGTGGTGTGCCGTATAATTTTTTAGTCGTAAAAAGTGCAGAAAAAAGGTTGTGAAACACTGAGATAGGGAACACATTTAACTATCACCCCATAAGAATATTCTGTGATAAGGGATTTTCCTATCATCAGAGCAATTAAAACTTGAAGTACTACCTCAGTCATGTTTTTTGTGATTCTACATGTTGCGAGCCATTGACACAAGATGCATTCTTGTGTTCAAAAAAAGGTAGACAGAGCAAAACAGAAAGGAACAAAATTGTGGGGTTGCAGAGACATGTTTTTAAAAGTTGAACTGTGCTTTACTTGGCACGCAGCCTTAAAAACATGCTGAAAAAAAGCAAGGCACAAAGTTCTGTAGCAGCTTATGATCTGCATAGACCAACAGTTACGCATAATGCACAATAAAATCAGAGAGAACATGTCCTGTGTAAACAGAGGCTATACCCAGACAGATTGTCTCCATTGCAAAATGGGCTGCTGTGGACTGTAGTCCAGTTATAGGCTTTTGTTCAATGATATTATAATAGTGTATATTGAGTCACTTATTGTAATGCATATTCAATCATTTATTCATAAAGTGATATCTTGAATTATCTTCTGAATAATTTGAATTATCTTTACATTGTGACTTGTAGCAAATATTGATATGTGGGATTAATTGTGAATAATTTGATTGCTTAAACAGCATATAATGTATTTATGTTTTAATGTACTGCACACCAAGACTGAACGAAAGGACATTACATAATAGTTGTGCAATTATGTTTGTGTGTCCAAAGTCACATACAGAAATTGATTGAAAATAACAATACAATTCACCAAAAACAACACATTAATAAGATCAACAGTGTACCAAGTAAAACTATTAACTTCTTTTGAATATTTGTATAAATTTTTGAGTGATTAAAATGGGTCAAACAAACAGCACAGACATAAACACTTGCGTGCCTTAGCTTGATTGAATGAGCTTGCATCGCCCTGTGCCTCTGACCCTTGGCTTGTTGGATTACCATAATCCATAATATAGTGCTTGAATTGAGTTGGGCTGTGGGGCTACGTCCATTCGAGTGGGCTGTATGAGGCGTGTCTCTGAGCATAGGGGCACTCCGATGATTAAAGCCCCAGATCTGACATGAATCTATGTCTGAATCAGTGTGTCGGCCTGCAGGCTCAGAGCTTTGTGCTCAAGCGTCCCCTGCTTCTCTCATACAATTCTTTAACAACAAAGCAGATCAGATAGAGGGAAGGGATAGACAATGCATTAACAATATTACCGGAACATTAAGGGGGCTGTAGGTGGGAGGCACTTTGCTGCATTGCATACACGAGCAGTGTGGGGCTTTTCTTATTTCATCTTTAAGCTCCTCTTTATCACAGTAAGTGTCTTTGCACAGATATAAAAAAATAAATATCTAGTTTGAACAGTGTGGGGTTAGGCAGGGATTACGACATACTGGCAAATACTTCATTAGCCTAACTGTAGGCTATTTATGGTTCCCAGGCAACACATCAACATTAAAAATTAAATTCTACCCAGAGAAAACTTGTATTGCTCTAAGGTTGCTCTTTAGCTCATGAGACTTAATAGAGTTCTTAGCTGTGTTTCACTGAAGTATGAACTTTTTATCAGACGTTTCTCCTAAAATCCTTTAGGAAAAATAAAAATAGAGGCAAATTAAACAATGGTTGACATACAATTAGAGTATAGAGGTATAAAATGAATGTGGACAGCACGGCTCAGAAAATGTAACCTAGGAAGAAATTGACTTTGACTGCAGAATCTGGTATACTGGCAAATCTGAGCACAGTTGCTTTTTTTTTTTTTAGGAGAAATGTCTGAAATGCAGTGAATCCCCAATAAAGCTCTCCATTTACTGTAATTTCACTGCTGTCTATGCGAAACAATTGAGATATTAAAGAGATCTCATTTGTGAATTAAAATCTTTCGGGAAATAATTTTACATATACAAATTAACATTTTACAATAACTTTGAACATGCTCATCCACATTCATCAGATTTTAGAGCCTTAAGGGACAATCAGAAGAGAATTCAATCATTTAATTTAGTCAACTGATTAACAACTACCAACATAATCATTATGATCTCATTAATTAAAGTGAAGGGCATCAATAAATACTAGGAGTGTAACGGTTCTCGGTAAAAAAATTACCATGCGGTTTGCCACCCACGGTTCAGGAAGCATCTGGAGCACAAGTTTTAGATCAAGAAAACAAAGCATCAAACAGACAGGCACAGTTGCAACTTCAGCTAATGCAACTGAATGGATCTGTAGATAGATACGCTCTGCCTGTGTTTCACGTGCATCAACCTGATGACATCACTGTTCTGAAAGTTGTAGTTGAAATTGGCACGTGGAGAAATCTAGCCGCTGATAGAGAAGCCTTCTGCATTTCTCCTTTCTGGGAACATTTTCTTTTTGCAGTCGTTGGTCAAAAGACGTTTACAACTTAGGCACTGTTTGCAGACATCGCTCGACAAGAGTGCTGAATACTGGTAATATATGTAAATTATGCAAGTCAGGGTTTATTTAAAATGTGCATGCAAGTTCTCCTTGTTTCCTCACATGACTGTAATCTATCACGGCCATCAATAATGGACTTTGATTAATGGTATTAGATTCCATTATAGTAATACATAAATACATGATTAATCTTTTAAGCCGATATAACCCAGGAAAAGAGCTGCACGTGAGCCGAATCTATTCACACTTCCTTTAATTTTAAGCAGATACACCGTGCTAATTCAAACAGACCCGAAACAATAATTAAAGCACTTGGGGTGTTCATGTTCATGTGTAAATGATTAAAATACTAGAGCAGCATTATCACAACATCCCTTCTAATATGCATTTTAATAGCAAGTTTATTCCTTTTGTAGTGATGTATAGCTTCCTAATATGTATATATGTTTTTTTTATTAATTTGAAGTGCACTTTATGCTGATGCATGTAGCAGATTAGTGCAGGCATTAAGTTAAAATGGTGATTTGGTAATTAGAGAAAATTCTTTTTTTTTTACTATAGTAATTCTGTAGTAACCATGACAACTGTCACCATTGTTTACGTAACAAAATTCATGGCTTTGATACAATTATCCATGGTTTTACTACAGTAATACTGTAGTTTCTATATAGTAACCATGATTATACTATATATTGTTAGCATGACAGTAACCATGTTTATATTGTGGTTATTATGATTTTCTACAAATGCCATGGTTAAACTTTGGTTACTGTTGTAAAACAATGATTGTTATTTAAGGGCAAACCTGTTGAAGTGTTTACCAAATAGATTATTCTTTGGATTTGGAAGTAATATTTTTGTTTTAATGAACAAAGCAAATACCAATCCGTAAGTGAAACCATGACACTAAAACCGTGATACAAACCAAACCGTGATGAATTCGAACCATTACACCCCTAATAAATACAGATATAATAGAAGACAACCAAATTCAAAGGTTGTTGAATTTAGCTCCAGTTCTATGTTACTGATGCTTCTCTAAAACAAACATGCATAACAAGTGCAATTCTTGTAGCTTTGGGCACTTTGTTATCTCTATGGTGACCCAAAAGCTGACAGATAATCTTGTTGTTATATCGATAGTACTGGATATCCAAGCCACAGTGAAAAAAAAAAAAAGAAAACAATTTTCACAAATATTAATCCCTCTCAGATTATAATCTACCATTACTGAAATGAAATCTAGAATCTAATCATCTGCTTTTTTAAAACCGAGTTCAGGCAATGTGATATTTTAATATGACAATATAAGAGCATTGCTGAAATAGATTGATTCTATTTATTTATTCATTTAAATAATGTGGGCCTATTGTGCTTTCAGTGATTACATTTAAAGTTAAATGGTAGATTTTTCATTTAAGGTTGATGGACTATGCTTTTACCTTCTGGAGATGGGTCAACATTTACAAAAAAAAAAAAAATGGAAATGAATATCCGGATGGCCATTAGAATGCTGGCATTTGGCTATCCCACATTTTGGCTGCTACATACAAATGAGACATTCAGTTCATAGACAATGGTTTATTATACACAGTAATGGCACTGTAAATTCTACTAGAATATTATCAAGGTAATCCCCAATTACTGGCCTACATGCCGTTTAACATGCAGGCTGTGGTAACACACAGACATGTGCAGTTGTGGAGAGGTGATCTAATTAGCAGAAGTCCAGATGCTGGAGGGATAATCCTGCTACTAGTGTTATGCCGGACACACACACACACACACACACACACACACACACACACACACACACACACACACACACACACACACACTAATTGCCCCGAATATGCAGAAGTTAGATGGAGAGAGAAAGAGTCATGTGTTGGAAACATCTGACCATTATTGGTCACGTTGACCTTGCAATATGCTACTTTTTCCCTGTTTGTTAAATCCCTCCAAGCCTCTGGTTGATTAGAAAAGGTAAACAGGTGACATTTTTTTCTGAAGTGCTGACTATATTCTGCAGGGGAAAGGAAAGATAGCAATGTGCAGTGATATGCCCATGTGCCATTTCTCAGGTGTTGATGCAGTTCTCTCCCAGAGATCTATAACACCTGCTAGCTGAGGCTATGGTTCAATAACACCCATCCGATAACAGCAAAAGACCAGCATTTGACATTTGAAGAATAAACTCAATAGTCCAGCCAGTCAAACATGGATAGAGCTTCTATTGATCTCTGTACGCTGGAGTGAAGATTGTCCTTCCTGGATTTTCCCCATTAATAACCAACTCTCACTCTATGTTGCTTGTTTTTTGTAGTAGTCATGGTTGAGACATAAGGCCTGTTATATACGGCAGCCAAAAGCAGCACATAATTATTTCGGTGCCCATATTAAAATCGCTGTGAACTAGGGCTGCACGATTATAATTATATTAATAATTATAATCATAATTGTTGATACTGCTCTTGATATTGTAATCGCGATTATTAATGTTCATTACAATTTTTAATTACCGTGACAACACAAAGCAAGCAACCATGTGGTTCTTCAGAGTAGCAGATTTCAATGGTGGATATGAGCTGCGCTCCAGTTTATTTCAAGCATTATATTGTATTGTATTTTATATTGTAATAATGTTTGTTAAAGTAAGGCAAATGAAAATTATTGTAAATTGATATCTATAGTATAGAATAAATTGAATTATTGCTAAGTTACTGCTTAAATTATTAGTCCACGTACAGTAAATAATATGGCATATTCATTATTCAAACTTATTGACAGCTGATTTAAATCGACCAATTTACTGCGTTCAGTAAGCCCTTTGGTGGCTAGACCTTGGACCATTCGTCCCGTTAGATCTTCAATGGTGATCTTGTTCATGTAAGATCTTCGTTAAATCATTTTTGGTGTCAGCGGTTGTACTTTGGAAAATAAACCAGTCATTTGCTATCAGAGTTTGTGCGATTCGTGAAAATGTCAAATCTACCAATACCAGCTGTATGGCAAATTGGGTCTTATTAGAGCAGACATGATAACAATGATGGCAATTCCTGAAATATACTATTCATGCCATATTCTTTATGTGGCTACACCTCCAAAACACACTTAGAACAGTTTTGTACAAATCAAATTCACATTGTCCTACTCATTAACATGAAAAATCAAAACTGTTATTACATTAATAAATTGTACGTGTACAATTTATTAATGTAATAACAGTGAGTGACAGCAGTCATTGTAATGGGAGATTTGTTGCGTTGCTCGATTTCTGTATACAGAAATCGAGCAACGCATTAAACTCTCCCATGACTGCTGTCACTCACTGCAGGTTTACACTGTTTGAGATCTGCATTTCGACGTGAGCTCATTGCTCTCCACACAATGTTCTGCACTCTCAGGAATGCTCTCCTTAAAAACAAAGCTGTATAATCAGCATAATAAATACATTTTTTACAACTAGAAGGATGGAGGACTAATCCAAGCAGCTCTGATTGGCCATTGCCGATTCATTGCTCAACGGACATGTTAGTGATTGGTTAGAATACTCAACCACTGTAAAAACACGTTAATAGAAACCATTGACGCAACAGGAGCAGTATTAAAATTAATGCTGTAATCATCAATTTTCACGATTACATAATTGTGGCAGCCGTAATCACAATTAGTTTTTCGATTAATTGTGTAGCACTACTGTGAACAGTCCTTTTTGGTGTTTGGTGGACATATTTTCTACTGAAAGAGGTAGTGGGGTTGGGATTGTTAGTTCACATTGTAGCACACATAATAAAAATATAACCCTTTCCAACATGGTTCTCATGCCAGAGCTGGTTACTGGGGAATCTGAGAACCAATGTCAATACCGGCCTACTTTTCCACCAATGTGAGAACCGAATAATGATCTGATAACATTAATACATAACCAGCCCACAACCAAACACAGTGCATCATGGTGTTTGTTTGCAACGAGGTGGGAGCTGTTGTGCAAGACCATTGTAAATTAACTTGAAACAAGCGAGTAAAAGATCACAACATTTCAGTGTATTAAATTACAATACATTTAATATAAGAATAAAGAATGCTTACTCATGCAGTGCATCCCAAGATACTTCAGAAAAGTGCATTCTTTAAAAAAACATAACTCTAGCCACTTGCGATTCAAAAGTGGTCACCTCTGGAAACATTCAGGAGTGAATTTAATCAATCCCAACCATACATTTTCAGTAATTCCTTCTTTGAATTTTTAAAATTCAAGACAGTGGGCCCATAACCAAGGCAGTTTGGTATTGGGAACAGAGTTTTGGGAGGCAAACAGATGAAAAAAACAAAACAACAACAACTATTCACCATCTCTGCGTCTGCTGCTTTGTCATGACAGACTGAAGGGTGGGGTTAAAACTGACTAAAAACTTTTGACTATATGTCAGCACAGAGGTACAAGTCATATCAGTGAAAGATACCGAAGATATTTTGATTAAAGATTATGAGGACAATAATAATATTAATAATAATAATAATAAAATACATATATGCATATATTAATCGTTCACAACAAGACCAGTAACATACATTGCTTCTCCAATTGTGTTTTTATCTCACATTTGCTTTTTACATTACACTACCGGTTAGGTTTAGATTTAAGATTCAGTTTTGAATTTGCCATGATCTTTCGATTTTTGTAAGGGAAATCAACAACTACACTCACACACCTAAAAGGTCTGCCAGGAGTTTGGCTCATCCCACTAAGGATTGTACAATTCACAGGTGGATGAATGTAACTAATAAAAAGGTAAAAGTAAACAAACAAATATTTAAAACATGCAACATATACATTAATATAATTAAACAGAAAGTGATCCACAAACATTGAAGACAAAACACATGTGAAAACAAACTTTTCCTGCAAGGTCCTATGTGACAGTCATACTGTAAAATTCACCACTGTCATTGTTATGAGATGAGGCCTGGGAATACTCAAGATGGAATTCCCTACTTCAGACCTAAAAGTAGTCCTGTGAAAAACTGTGAGCAGAAAATGCATTTTGCAGCCAACAGAAATAAAAAATGTATATTTAGTTGCATGATATTCAGCACCATCTTGGCAATGATATCAAAGAATGCTTCTCGCTGAAGTAGGGGTTGATCGATCTGCCCCAACTTTATGAGTCAGATTTTCGACCTCAAGTGCCATTCCAGTGGTTATTTATTTTCAAGTAGGAGATGGGAAAGTACTTAGTTGTCTGGGAAGCAGCATAAGATTCCACCACTGTGTATAAAATATGCAACAAAAGCCTAATCTGTTTGAGTAAATGAGGTTAACGGTGGGTATCATGGGATTCTGAGTTCATTATGTTGTAACAAGGTGCATTACCTCAAGAGCAAGACCACTGGTTAAACTGCAGTCTGTCATATACACTTCCACTCATCTTTCTCTAACCATGGTTCCCTCTATTCATTTTTCTTGAGAGATAAAAAGAGAGGATAACCAAGCTAAAAAAGGGGAAAACTGAAGAAAGAGAGCAAAAGAGATCTTAACCTTTGAAGAACACAACTGACCTGAGGGAGAGATTGTGCTAAAGAAGAAATCAATCACACACACTTAAAAAAAAAACATTCACCTTGGGAGAAAACATAAGCTTACATGCAGACACATATGCACAGGTTGTGGTCTTCACTGCACCGGAGCAAATAGAAGCTCTATAATCAATATTGTACCTCAAAAGGAGAAGATACAAAATAATTGGGCAATGAAGAACATGAGAGGGAAATATATAAAAAAAAAAAGATAGAGACATAGAAAACAATAGTAGTCTCAAAGAAAATTTTGAAAGGTAAAATCTCACTCATATTATTTGAAGTGTCCAGCTATCCATGGGTATGTATTCACAGGAAAATGACCTTTTCATACTGTTTACCTTCCAATGTATAGAAGCCTGATTCAAAACAAATAACAGCATTCTGTAATAATATCAATAAGAAAATATATACATTTTTTATTTTACTAATTCAAAAAATACAACTCATAACCACAACTCACATGTAAAAAATATTAAATCACAGATATTCCACTTGAAACACTGGCTTTCAATATTTTAACATAACATAACTTAAATATTGGAGGATTATAACTGTGTGCCTGGCTGTTTGAGCCTATGTGCCTGTTTGCAATAAACTATGTCAGATTATGGAGTTAAGTAGATTGTTACTGTCAGATGACCCGTGGTTAAGTTGTTAAAGTAATAGGTTAATGTGGTTGAACCCTTGTGGAATCAATATGCCATTAGTGGCTTGGTTTTAATTGTGGTTTGGCGCTTTATGAGAAGAAACCAATCAATAAATAAGTAGAGACAGTTACGATTAAGAGCATAAAAAAGCACTGTCAGTCAAAAGAGAACATACACAAATGCAATGAAGAGACATGGAGTTTGACAGAATTTAATTAGCTGGCCATTGCTTTTTGTTTGTTCTGACTGTAGTAGGACAGAAAGGGATCTGCCATTGCCAGATGCAAAGGAGAGATAGAGAGAGAAAAGTCTCTACCCTCTGGGCAACAGACAGTTCAGTTATAGTGGCTGATTTATTGCACAAAGCTGCCAAAAGCAGGAGGGAACCGGTAACCAGGAAAGCAAGGAAAAAATTTTCGGAGTTGTAAGTGAAGAGAAAATAGAGGGACAACTTCTCTTCATTTCAATAGAGAGGACTACTTATGTTGTCTGAGAAAATCAATTTGCAGTGGAATCGGCCCTTTTGAGGAAAACAAAGAGCCTTTTTGCCCACCTCCTCTGTTTGTTCTGAAGATGTCAAATTTGATGAAAGGTCTGAGCCATTTTTTGACAAAAATCTTGAGAAGAGTGAGTTATTATACAACAGTGGAATTAAACACTCAGACACGGCTGAGAATTACTTTATCCAAATACAATCTTTCTCCAATTCAAGTCAGATGATCCATCCATTGTCTTTATTGCTCTGCCATTTGTAGATGGGGATTATTTTAGGTGTTTAGTAGGTGTGTATCAATGAAATCAAAGATTAGATGGCCAGACATTTTCTTCTACTCAATTGCGACAAAACAGAGGTACTAATTATTGGACCAGAACCATCTAAAAATAAGCCGCTAATATATAATTTGACCCTCAATGGATGTACTCTTCATCGTCTTCTACAGCAAAAAACTTGGTTTTATATTTGATTCTACAGCAAAAAACTTGGTTTTATATTTGATACCAATCTGTCCTTTGAAATTCAAATTTCCAATGTTTGTAGAACAGCATTCTTCCACCTCAGAAATATTTCTAAGTTACGATACATGCTCTCTATTGCTGATGCCGAAAAACGAATTAATGCGTTCATGACCTCAAGACTAGATTTTTATAATGCATTACTGGGAGGATGTCCAGCAAGATCAATAAATAAGCTTCAATTGGTTCAAAATGTAGCTGCCAGAGTGCTGACTAGAACCAAGAAATATGATCATATTGGCCCCATTTTTTGTCGTTACTTTGGCTACCTGTTAAATTTCGATGTAATATTTTAAAATTTGTATAACTACATACAACTACTATATTCCATCACTTTCATTAAGAGCAAAAAATTATAAAGTTCCTAGTTAATAGTTCCTAGAATATAAAAATCCATAAAAGGAAGTAGATCATTTTCCTATTTGGCTCCTAAACTATGGAATAGTCTCCCTAACACTGTTCAGGAATTTATCCAGGCATACACCTAATTTATCAATCAACTCCAGAAACCAGAAATATCTATCATGATCTTTAAATCTGCATAAAATGCAATGACATCTACTCTAATATTATTCTAATTGTTTCCATGTCTCAACCTCGAGATTCATATCCCGAGGTTACCAGAGCCAGCCAGATCCAACTCCGTTCCTGCTTGGTGTCGAACTCCACTGCTATGTGTCTCTGAGTGATGACGACTAAATGTAGCCGGTGCTAGCCATACATCACTTCAGTCTTTTACGATGGACTTCAGAGGATGAACTGATGCCAACTCCAACTGTAAGATATAGGATACTTAATATGCCATTGCCTGAACCTTGGACTTAGGATGGACCCCACCGAACTTCACCAAAATGTCCTGCCGGTTGAACTGCGATGCATCTAATTGATCTCTGAGCCTGAATCACCTTTGTTTATTGATGGACTGCACTCTTGAAATGGAACACATAGACTATCATTTAACTGGCAACAAAAGCAATTATCAGCCAACTAACAAAGGACATTGCATGTATGTGAACTTCTGCAGTTAATCCAGGATGGATTTCAAAGACATTAGTCATTAATCTTACAATTCATATATATATATATATATATATATATATATATATTTATTTTATTTTTATTTTTTAAACACTGGACCTCAACACGAACTTAGTTTACTAATCTTGAATCATGACCTGCACTGCACATAAATAACTAATATTGGCATTATACAGTATTCAAGCTGGTTAGCCAGAGGGGATCTATACGTTAACCAAGGTTATTTTTTTCCATTAACCAACATCTAATGGAGTTTTGTGTTCCTTGCCACAGTTGCCTTCAGCTTGCTCGCTGGGGTTCTAAATAAAATTATTATTTAATTATTTAATTGTATACAACATTTACAATCATATTTAATCAAACTACACAATGATCACAACAAGACTTTATAAATATTACAGATTCATTTTTTGTTAATGCATGATTTTCTGTAAAGCTGCTTTGAAACGATATGTGTTGTGAAAAGCGCTATACAAATAAATATTACTCGACTTGAACTCAAAGGTGCATGGATACATTATTATTCTGAATGACAGCTCTCAAAACTCAGGCTGTTTGTCACTCCAAGAAGAACAACCTATACGTGTTAGCTTTGAGGACATCTATAGGCTTGTGTACTCCATAAACTTGACAAAGTAACTTTTAGCAGATATACACAAAATAACTATTAACTTTTACTAGAAGACTGACCAAAAATATTGATGACTAATTCCACTTGACTTTGACTAGCAATGTTATGTTCCATTCAAAGTAAGATGTAGGATATTCCTACTTGATATCAGTTTTATTTGACCATAAATGGGTAACACTTTATAATAGCGGTCCATCATTAATAGGTAACTAAGCAGGAATTAATGAGTAGTACTACATAAACATTTTAGTGCTACAATTAACTAATATTGAAACATTATTAACCAATCAGTAAGTAATAGTGAACTGATGACTGAGTTAGTTCAATTTTAAGTAATCAATAATTACTGAATATGATTTTCCTCACTGAGAACTGTTACGACCCCTAGGGTTGTCTAAGGGTATGAGTGGGTAACATTTTAATTGTAAATGGATTTAAGGTGTGTGTTGGGTTGGCAAATAAACGGTATAAAAAGGTAATTTAATCTGAGTTGTGTCAACTAGGGCTAATTTAAAATAACTACTAATGATTTACTAATCAAATCATTAACGTGTGTCTAAAATATGAATTATTATGTTGTGAACATGATCATGAAATGTGCATTCTTTTCTGAAACTAATTAACATAACAGATCTCTAAATCATGGCCACAGTGTCTGGTAGAGTATCATAGTCAGCTTATAAATGTATGTGCCCAACATGTGCATTCCTTGGGATATCTATTCTGTTCATTACAAATTATTAACTTCAGCAAGTTTGATATTGCTGGAGGTCTTTTTAAAAAAAATGTGGTAACCCATAAGTAATGAGTCAAGTTTTACCTCAAAATCATGAAGGAATTATTTATTATTTTAAAGTGAGGGTACATACTTGAATATTATTATTTTTTTTTTTAGCAAATTATATACCAGTTGTGTGAATTTTTTACTTTGTCAGTGATAGTGTGATGCACTATCTGTTGTGACAAACAGTACAGTAGTTACAGTAGTTTTAGATTAAAATATTTCTTAGAACTACCTGATGACTACCATACTACAAAAATAGGAACGCTTAGATCAGTAAGAATAAAATAATAAAATTTCATGATGTTATACATATTGTCAAGACGCAAGTGTGTATTTTATTTAGCTCAAGAAAAATTTAATAAATATGTGTTTTCCACCAACCAACACCTCTCCTGAATTGGTTTTGACAGAGTTCCTTTATTATTGGTGCTGGTACAGGGGGAAGCATGCCAAAAATTCTGAGGTCATCAGGGTGAAGCAACATTAGTCTAGGCATTCCCCTGCCAGTCAGTCTCTTCTAGAGAATCTGAGCCTGCATATCTGGGATGTGGCCATCCGTCTTTCTCTGTCTTGACAGTGTAGAGACTGTATAATCAACAATTCTTCTCATATAGTCTCTTGTACCTGAAATAAGTATGAAAGATATTTTTTTGTGTATCGCTAACAGATGCAGTTTCTTGACAATAGATTTCAAGTTAATGACTGGAGAGCAAGCAGATTTGTCCCCCCAATGATAACTGAATGGCTACAGACTTGTGAACATTAATGGGGATTTTATCCATTACATAGATATGATCAATTATATTGTGCAACAAGCATGTGAATATGGCCTAAAATAATCTAACTTACTGTTTGCTTCCATCAGATTTCATCATGTCTGGTCAATTCTTGTGGTAGTTGTAGTCAAGGGCTGCAAGCAGGGTTCTGGGCTCAAATGCAGGTGGCCTAAATGCTGAATGCTTACTGGCAAACATGAGTATGTGATTCTGGAATTCACAAGGTCAGCTGTCTGTGAAAAAATGCAGTAATGGGCCAGGATTTAGTAATTTAATTTATTTAATTTTGTATACTGATTGTTCAAAATAAACACACAAATTACCTAAAGTTCAGGTACTTGTGAACTTCATTAAGCTACCAGTTGTTACCGATACTCTCATGAGCCAAAGAACCTCTTACGAGCCATGGCTTTGTCCCGTCGTGTTCCATGTTCTCATGTTGGCAGCTCCCCAGTACCCACCTGCGTTCATATATCACATGGTGAGCAGAGTCATAGCCACAGCTCCTGGAAAAGATAAATACACTTATCTACCCTTTCTGCTATAAAGACAATAACTTTCTATAAGTTTATCACATTGAATGTTGTTGAATAAATATACATGTTATTGCATGTATACACAAACTCTACACACTGCACATGACACATTATGGTTGATCCAGTTTGTAACAAAGTGTGAATCATCTTACTGTCCAACATTACATATCTGTGAAGCTGGTAATGGTAGCCACAAGAATATTCCATAACATAAAATATCATACATCGCAGAGCAGCCAGTAGAGAATGTTCGCTCAGCAAACCAGTTATTTGTAATTAGGCTACACAGTTATTCTTCCAAAATAAATTTACATGTTTACAAAACAAAAGGTTTGAAATGTTCAGTATATAATTTTTTGAATGTTGGGCAATAACAGCTGTACCCACATCAGAGAATGTAGCGGGCCATCAACCGATAATAATCAAGCATTTAATTAAACCATGGTGTGTAAAACAACTTACAAGGAATTTGTGGGATGAATCAGTTGTTTTGCAGCACCAACAAAAGTGGCTGACAATGTCCTTCAACCAGTGGATTAGGCTGGATTGACCTTTGAACTCTGCTGCCTGTAAACGATGTATAGAAATATGACAGTCAGGAAAGACCTCACTCAGATTATGGATTTGTCAGCTGGTGGCCGTTCCTCCACGTCCAGGTGGTCGGCAGCATCTCCGTCCCCTGGCGGATGGCTGCAGCTGCTTCTTGGGATGGATGGCAGTGGCGAGGACTCCACGACTGCGCATCCCTCCTCCTTCCCGGTTTTCGGCACCAATGTAACAAGATTAAGGTTGGGAAAAGAGGAGGCAGGAATCGAACAATCAAAATAATGTTTAATCCAAACAAAAAGAGATACAACACAAACACACACATAACAACTGCATGTGGCTCTCTCTCTCCCGAACTGCAGCATTCTATTACTTATCCCTCTCCTCGGCTGATTAGCCCGATTGGGGCCTGGACCTGCCCTCCTCCTCATCACAAGTAGTAGCTTTTAGAATTAAATTACAACATATTCCTCTTCTTCCTCATCATCTGTTACCCAATCAATACTGACAAATTAGAGATCAGTAAATACTAGGAATCATACTACACCTACATTTATTTCTACAAAACTATAAAAAATTATTACAACTCACACACAGTTCCTGAGGTCATTGATCTCATGATCATTTATGATCAGGTTTTCATCATCTTGGATATTCTGTAGACTAAATTAAAAAGTATTATGCAAATTCAGCATAGGTGTGAATTACAGCTACTATTTCACAATGTCATGTTTAGTGAGAGTCCATATTTACATTTTATCTAGAGCTTCAGAGACACCTAAATGTCTTCTTCTATATGTGGCAGCTCTTCTCTATAGAGACAAACATTGTTTTACTATTTAACAACATCAAATTGGATTTGTGCAAATGTAGGCCATGAGTAATACAAACTGTATTTAAATTGCATTACATCAACTTCCTTAGTTTCATCTACATGCTTATGTATTCATATTTGGATACACACTTCACAATGGGTGGTTGAAAGCAAATATAGATTCAGATACTGACCAGTCTGAAAGTGTTCCACTTGATACTGGACAGTGCCGTGGCCATCAAGTGATGCTTCTTCCAGTCCCTCTTGCTAGGGGTGGAGGTGCTTAAACCCTTGTAGCTAAAAAGAATATTTCATAATCAACCTATGTACACAGAAAATTGTACATAGTTGTACATGGTTGAACTAAAATATCTACCTAGCAATCTAACGCTAGCGACATTTCACCACATTCATTGATTCAGTCACAAAATGCAATAAACTCTTCTAAAACGGATGTAAGGTTTACATTAGATTAGATAGATAAAAACTGTAGCAAGTAGCTAGGGATGGGCATGAGTAACGTTACTCGATTTGGAGGTCAGTATGCTTGAAACGTATAGAGTACTCTCATTAGTAAATTGAGTACATTTTGAGTCAAACTTGCCATTTCTGTTGTCACGCTGGTTGTTGCCGAGGCAGTGAACAGCCGTGGCCCATCCGCTCTGCCGCATTGGTTGGGATCACTTCACCGGCTGTGTCTCGCTGCCTTGAAACCAGGCTGCACATGAAACACAGAATATGAACGAGAGTACTCAAATGTTGAATTTACTCAAAATATCCATCCCTACTAGTAGCTGAGATAAATTAGATTTTTATAATTTTAGGTGATGCTCAATGCTTACCTGTTAAGGAGAAAATTTGCCAACTCAGCATCAATTTTGAAGGATTTCTGAGCTTTAAGCTGTGTTCATCTTCCAAAGGAATCTCCAATATCTATCCTTGTTATACTACGCCTCTGGTCATGGTGGTTTTTAGACGTATGGCGAAGCTTTTTAGGTCAGGTGGAATCTGTTATCTCTGATCCAGTTTGTTTGCTGGCTTCCGTGGCTGCAGCACACAGTGTTGTTTGCCTGCAAACTTGTTCAAATCTGGTAACCCGGCGGTGTCGAAATACTACTGGTGAGTGGGCAGTTGGCAGGATCACACAGGCCAGATATTCTGGCCAGAAAAGAAACTTCAAAGTAGAATATACTGGCTGTAGCATTGTTATCAGAGAAGCCAGTAATTCAACTTAGCATGCATCCTAATGATTTAGTACAATAAAAATATTACATATATCTCTTTAATGTCCTTTTTAGTGTGAAAATGGTTAGAGGGTGTCTCAAGGATTAATAGTGGTGTTTTCCTTATTGCATCATGTGTTGTTCTGAAAGCAAAAAGAAACAAATGAAACACGAAATGTAGGTGATCGAAGCAAACGTCTGACGTAGCGTGATTAACCGGATGTGAAGCACTGCCAGCTCCTGATGCATGAATGGCTTGCATGCACTGCAGAAGTCTGTTGGGTATACTGCAGTTTTGTTACATTTTAACTTTTTGTTTAGCCTTCTATTCAGCTCATGAATACACACTGCGTGATTGGAATGCATGTGCGGTATTTATATAAACAAAATTGTCTACTCATTTGCCATTGATGGCATGCCAGTGATTACCCCTCCGCATGCCAATTTTTTTTTCTTGATTGTAGTTTTATTTATTCATTTAATTAGACACAATTTTGGTGATGAAACCAAATGGAACTTTAAAATATGAAACATGCTATCTCCTAGTAACCGAATAGCAGAGGATAATCAAATCTGTGCTAGCATTTGTTTGTCGTGGCATCGGTTATCAACAAATAGTTTCATATATTTTTGCAACTATGTCTGCAAACGTTTGCTAAACAAGTTATATGATCATCAAATTTAGGACTTGGACCCACTGATGCATTTTATTTAGATAAAAGTCAGTGTTTATTATTAACTGTGTAAATCTCTCTGGTTGCAGACGTGTTTGCATGACCTTATGCCCCAGCATCTCAGCAAAATCAGAGTTTTACATTTCTGCCTGAGTTTCTAAGTTGGAAGTCCGACATCAAGTGGCATTCCATTGCATTTTTCCAAGTAGGGAGTTCAAAATTATGACTTTCTGAGTTCAGTGGAAGTCAGCACAATAGCACATAAGTTGTGACTGTTTAGTTTTGGCTTAAGGTAAGCCCTTCGCTATGGATATAACAGTCCAAAATGTCTTGCCCCAACAGGAAATTACATTAACACAAATAAGAAAACTGTGCTCAGGTTTTTCTAATGAAGTATTTTTAATTACCTTTATTTAATTAAAAGTAATTTACCCACTCCCTTTCCGTTTCCCCATGCACATTGTATGTAGTGTCTTCTAAAGCCTCAATTCGATATATGTCTGAATAATATTTTTCCAAATTTGCTTTCCTAATCAATTAGGCTTTTTCAGCACTTTAAGGCTCTTTATTGATGTTTCCACATTTGAATCAGTTTTCCATTAAATGCACCACCAACCACCTCTGATAATTAAAAAATTGGCTCATTACATCATAAACCATACACTTGCTCCATGCTTTCAGTCAACTGTCTGCCCTGCATATTTGGCATGTCATTTTCTCTGCTCTTTCTGTTTCTCCAACTGTTTCCCTGTCTCTCTTCTCCTCATTCACTCCCCTGTTAGAGGTAATTCTTATGTAATGGCCTAGGGTCGCAGTCTGAATGGTTATGTCTTTACACCTCATTCACTTTCATTGCCGCCATTTCCCTCTCGCACGCTTCCTCTTCATTTCTAGCATGCCTGCTATCTCTCCATCAAATGAAGCAGAGGAAAGAAATCAAATAAAAATAAAAAAGTAACAGCGAAATGAAAATGAAAATGCTTTCAGTCTATTCAGTTGCTCTCACAAGCCAGTCAATTGGAAAAGTGAACATGCACACATGGTTTATAGAAAGGTACTGTGATATAGTGACCTGCCACAAAAGAAACAGTACCAGTGCACAGAATTATAAAGTGCAGCCTGCTGGAAAGGCTAACCATACAGCTACTTCAAAACCCCTTACAGCAGTCTGTCTAAGAGTCATCTCCTTAATTGCCACTGAGCTTCAAGGGGGCTGGTGATTAAAAAAAATAAATATGTCTGCAGATTTCTGATTCAGCTGTGGTCAGCTGCGATGTTGATGAGGGTACTACTCACATGACTTTCGTTAACCTTATCCCACGCCTACAGTACATTGGCAACATGTCTTTGAAATCATCTAGACAGCATTGCGTTCTACTTTGACATATTTTTGTATAAACATTTGATAACAATTTTTAAAAGGATGCATTTACAGACATTCTAAATAAAAAATGTCAAAAACATCTGTTGAATGTGGGAATGTGTTATCTAAGTATTACAGATGCACGCACACTAAAATTAGATTTTCTAGATGAATATGCACAGATTGAGTAGACATCTTGCTATCAATGATGCTAGTCACAGTAGCCATCTTTATGTAGTGCCAAAATAACCTAAAAAAAAAAGTAAATTTCTTAATGCATCTCTCCTTAAATGATGTTGCTGCATATGTCATGTAGTTCATTGATTTGCTAACATGTGTGTGATTACAGCAGCTCTTGATTACACTATATTGATTGCTTCCCTAAGTGATAGTGTTTTATATATTTCATATTTGTCGTGCTTTACAGTTTAAAAAAATATATATATACCTCTGATGCCTTTCTTTACCCCCTCTTCCCGAGCGCAGTCATTATTAAAGAAGCCTAAATCTGAAGTGAGATTTGACTAAGATCACAGAGGGAGAAGGGCCATTGTGTCATCTGCAGTAACAGAGAGCATCGTTAAGTGTAATCTTTTGCAAATGCACACTTGTGATATTGCAAGCACAGCAGCATTTGTTTTAAGTGATGTTTTCATGCAGTCATGGTAAGCACATGTCATGCGTGGGTGATGGCGTGATGCACAAGAGATTCATACTGCTGCTTTTATTCCGTACCCGGAAAGCTCACTTATGAAACCTACTTAGCGTCTGCTGATAACAAACAAACACACAAAATTTAACATGCATTTAAGTTTGGACCCCTAAGCATTTGAGAACCACACTTAGGCCTATGTAAAACAAAACAAAATGAAAAAAGCATCTGAAGATGACCAATCAAACTCCTTCACATCAAACACAAGTTGGGCTTTCCTTCAAGCTTAAATTAAAGCATAGAAATCTAATCTTGAAGGCAGGATAGCTTCCCTCTCAGTCATTCTCAATGTCTAAATGATTTTCTTTTTAATCCATCTTTCATTCACAGGGGGAAGGAGAGAGAGAAAGATTAATATACAGATAATTGGGAAAAGAGGTGCTTAAAGACTCTTAGAGTCTGAAATTACACTGTAATAAATGATTTATTTACCTTTTTTCTATTTTCTTTGTCTTATTTTTACCATTGTAATCCCACAAGTATATATAGTGTCCCCAAATGCATTTGGACACTTAAAATCATTATACTTTTTTTTTTTTTTTTTTTTGTAGATTTCAAATGATAAAACAATGGATATAGCATATTTTTCAAAATTAACAGAAAAAAAATAATCAACACCATTTGACCATTTGATGAAAAGCAATATTACGTTTGTTCTGAGAAAAGGTCTGTTTTCATTTGTTTGCAGATGCTTGCAGAAGTTTGATATTTAGTAATCTATGAAATGGCATTCATACATTTGTAAGTGTGACTACCAAGTGTCCAATCCATTTTTGTAAAGAAAGCTGTTATAGATTAAATTACTCTGACGGCACACCGCATGAAACCGAGCTTCCAGGTTCTTTTGAGCAGCAGATTTCAATGGTGGAAATAGGCAGTGCTGCACTTTTAATAAGCTTTATAGAATGTAATAATGTCTTTTAAATGTTAATAAAAGTTATTATAAATGGTTTATCTGTGGTTTGCAGTGAATACATTATGTGGGTTCTTTTCTGAAATATCAGCAAATCAAGTTTAAACTTGGTTCAATGAGCCTGTTTTGATTGAACAATATTATTTACTGCATTCAAAATATATGCAAAGACATTACTTTAGCAGTATAATATTATTTTTATTCACTTACCCTTTCAGAAGCAGTAGTCCATATGCTGCGGTGGTGGAGACGGGTCCCGTTTCTCCTGTTCTGACTTGTTCAGATGAGATCATTGTTAGATTATACTTGATCTCATATTTTTCACAGTGACAGCACTTTATTTTATAAATAAAAAGAAATAAAGAAATAAAATGTATGTAAAATCCTGTGTTTTTCCTGATGCAACGATCTGGTGGAAATTTAAAGAAGCCCCACTCTCCAATAATCTGTGGGAAACGGCGTGTTCCAACCCCACAAACAGCACTTTTGGGGCAGTTTCAGCAATTTGAGCAAAGTGCCCATAGACAGTAGTTCTTTTCTGGTCTACCAAAAGAACCCGGAAGTGGCGGGGCAGAGCATTTGTTTATAAACAGTAACTTCATCTATAGTTGGGGGCCTGAAGTGGCATTTGCAACATAGCTTTTGTATAGTTTGTGATTGCCTCTTCTGTCAAAAATGTGAAATTGAGGATGACATCCAAATTAATAAACTTTGTCAAATACCACTGTTTTGTTTTTATTTTATTCTTAAATGTAACCCAGATTCTCTGAGGCAAATTGCTTTTATACGCTTTCTTTTAAATTAGAGTTGCTGAAAAATGTGATTATCTAAGACTAATTGGTAAGTTGCAGTAATTATCTTTTTATGGTAAACAACAGTCTGAAGTCACAGTGTGAAAACAAACATTTTCTAAATAAGAAATTACTAATCCTTAAATTTAAAAGCTCGTTTTATATACTGAATATGCAGGTATCAACTGCATGCAGTCATTTAAATATCTTGTAATTGTTTTTTTGTCTATATTGTACTGTATAATAACAATGTCATGCACTCCACTGTCAGTTAAAGGCTGCATAAAATGCGGTCAAGCTTAGTGTCCACTTTTGATGTATTTGCTATGAAAACAGGAAGTCGAGGCAGGACTCGCCCCCTTTTTTAGCCTTTAATTTACACATTAGCCATAAACAATGATTAGCTACTTGATATTGCTACAGTATATACTTTTCTACTGTTACTTTGTCAAAAATACTATTCTACTTCAATTATTTCATTCTGTTTAAAAGCTTAGCAATTAGCAAAGAGTGCAGAGTTAAGTCCAATAATGTATGTCTGTTTTAAGTATTGTTCTCTGTAATAATTGCGATCATATTGTTTGTGTTCATGAAATGGCACACTCAATGATCAAAGCTTGTTTGGAGCTATATTGGCACAGGAACTGTGGCATGGCAGAGTGAACCTCCACCCAGTAGTATGTAATCTGTGCCAAGCAGGGCATGGACATGCCAATCTAAGGCAGTGTCAGGCATGGAGCAAAGCCAAAGGAACTCGCATAAGGCGAGCTTGTCCACTGCCCACTGCTTTGCCAAGGTCAAGTATGTTTGGCAGCAATTTCCAATCTCCAGTCTCCTGTGATAAAATGCGCTGACTGGAAAAAATATGCCGGATGAGGTCAGATATGGAACATGTTAAAATATGAAATGTGGATGGGAATGGCTGTGCAGTGACCAATTGGACGATGGCAGAAAGAGCATAGTCTGGCCTTTGCACTAGTTTGCTAAGATGTCATACCTGTTAAAAAATAAATTATTCTGCAATTGAAATATACATTTGAGGTATCATGTACAGTGGAAGTAGTTCATACTTCATGGGAATCGAAGTTCACTGGTGTAAAATGCTGGTGTAATCAATGTCAAATTACTGTGCATTTTCCAATGCCATCCTTTGTTTCCATTATTTCTGTTCTACAACCTGCCTCAAAACAGTTCATTATTTAGCTTTGTAACAGTATAACTGACAAGGTGCTTGTATAGTTAGTGTGAGGACTTGTCTATGATTGCCCATTGCTTTGTCTGATAATTTATCTCAGACGGTTATTTGATCATTTAAAACTGACTTTATTAATATTTTCAAGCTTTCGTCTCCATGCATGCACACACTCGAGTAGACATGAAAAGAGTAACCAAATTAGCTCATCTCCTGGAACAAGTGAATGTCTCCCCGTTGTAGTTTTTGTTTCATGTCTAGGATCAAAGAGACTTGACGTTTCAGAGGAGGTTTGCATGTGAATGACACGGCCTGTTATCTCGAGCCAAAAACAAACTAATTTTCATCTTGTTTCATTAGCCAGCAACAGACACTGAGAGAATCATCAGCATGCTGCTCACAGACTAAGGTACTGCCCCCGCATGTTACATGAAACTATTGGATTAATTCACGGCTGTCATACGTCAAAGCAAATTTCACTTACAGAAAAAACCTGTTTTTCCAATTGTTATTGTGTCTGATGGTAGTCTAGATCTATACCTGGGGCCGGTTGCACCAGCTATATGCAAGTTACAACTTAGCCTAGTTTTGGCATAAATGGGCACCAAGTCACAATTTATGCACTAATAAATATTTGAGTGTTGCACCATTTAAATTAGGTAGGACGTAACCCAATGTATAAACTAAATACACTACTCATCAGACTCATAAAAAAATCAGACTCCTTTAAAGACATCAATGAGCTCATGTTTTGCGTGACAGGCTCCAATCCTTTCGACATACAGTATGATGTTGACATTTAAGCAGCTCTTCAGACCATTCTAACAGAGCAGTTTTCAGGGTGCGTCGCCCGGCGTCAAGTTTTAACACATTCAAAATATATATAGGATATTAAACTGATTAAATGTCAAGTACATTTTATTTGTATAGTGCCTTTCACAACACACAGCGTTTCAAAGCAGTTTTACAGAAGATCAGGCATTAACAGACAATAAAACTGTAATGTCTATAATGTCGATGAATCATCAATGTGTAATTAGATAAAATACTATTGTTAATCATGTTTAAAAATAAGTAATTAAATCATAATTGTATTAATAACCCCAGTGAGCAAGACGAAGGCGACTGTGGCAAGGAACACAAAATTCCATAAGACGTTGGTTAATGGGAGAAAAATAACCTTGGGAGAAACCAGACTCACTGTGGGGGCCAGTTCCCCTCTGGCTAACATCATGAATATAATGTAAATATTACTTATGTGTAGTTCAAGTCATGGTTTAAAATTAACTGAAACAGATCAACTGGTAGTAGTAATGCATTTCCTGTGACCACCTGTGATCAGATTTCGAAGGGTGGGTCTCTGATTTCTTGACAACATACACAACTCATTACATCAGTGTTACTGCATGTTGATAAAGTGCAAAAAGTAAAAAATTTTAAAAAAGTTGTACAAGTATAAACACTAATGCTTCCAAATATACGTCCAAGTTTCAAGTGAAATGATCATTGTTCATTTGGTAGAGCTTCAATATGAACTGCATTTTGGATGCGTATGCATGTTTTCAGTCAGTTATTTTCTTTGAAAGCAACATAACCATCAAACTTTAAAACCCATGTTTTTGCAAATCAGTTGAGTGGTTAACAGGTGGAGTAGGCGATCCTTCACTCTTGTACAGAATGCATCAGGGAGGGTATGTTTACACGACAAATGTGATGTTGTCACATGCGTTTTTGACAACTATTGAAGGGTTTGATTGATTGGATCAGAAACTGTTTTGAATCCTGTTTCCACATGCATTTAGTGGACATATGTCCACTTGTGATCAGTTTGCCCAAAATATCAGGTGCAAACTGGGTGTAGCGTGTCATTTCTATTATTTATTTATTTTTTTGCAGTGTTGTTTGTCTTTATCTCAGTTCCCAAAGAAATGTAATGGATCTGCTAAAAGCAAATAAATCAGTTAAGGAAAAGGCTATGAAATAAAGGATTAACATTTCTCTCTTTGTCATGTTTGGGCTGTTAAATTGAGGTTTACAGGCAAAGAACTATTGAGATCCAGTAACAATCTATAAATAATGACATAATTAATCAAAAAGGAAAACAACATTACATAGTTATATTTTACTAATAAGAGAGGAAGACTCTTCCAGATGTTTCTCTGATGGGTGATGTGAGGAGACGTTTAAAGATTAATGAGAGGCATTCATGTCTGTCATGGATGCTGTTAGTTATTAGAGCATGCCTGCCTAGTAGCCATCTCAGTTCATGCACATCTGAGTTTGAGTTCCAAGGGCCACCTGGGGAACAGGTGCAACTAAACTTGCACCTCGCACCTGAATAAGCACGCCCCATGTATATGTGTGTGCATTAACAATCATTAACGTTTAATTAATTGTTCTAATTGTGCAACGGTGCATGGCAATGCATTAATTCAGCATGTTTGCTCTGTTCCAAAACCTAGTGAGCTGCTAAAGGAGGCAGCATTTCAAGGCATTGTAGGCTCCCAAAGTTATGCAGCTTAAATATGTTGCCTTCTTGGATACCTAATTTTAGCCAAATTCTAAATGGCATCACATATATTCTTCACAGAGAAGGCACCCATGAATGTATTGTGAAAATTATGAATAAAACAGTTATATCTAGTTAAAATTGACTATTTTAACTTGGAGCAGCATTGCTAAGCATTTTTCCAGTGCGTTTTGCCTAATCTGGTGCATTCAAAAGTTCTTCATTGCAATCCTTATAATTGGCATTGGTTATGGTGAACATCTCTGTTTAACTTTCTCTCATCTCTGGTTTTCTATAAACATAAAAGCTTTGAAAAGCCCAATTGTTGAGACATATCTGTCTAGCAGTGTGTCTGTATGGTTTTGTGCATTCAAGAGAGTGGGTGTTTCCTTAAAGGCTTTCTGATGACCCTCATGTCCTCTGAATGTAGGTCCTCATTACTGGCAAGGCATCAGTGAAAATGCTTGTAATGGCCTGGCAGCTGTCATCAGGTTGGAATAATGACTGAAGAGTCTCTCATTTCTTATTTTGAGCTTTTCTTTCTCTACTGACCTAAAGAGATCAGCGGTCCTCTCCAAGCCCAAATACACTAGGCTGATCAAGGACAAAGCATCTGTACTATTGGAGGAGGTAATTGGTCCTCAAGCACACAACGGATGTGGAAACTCGACGATGTTTAGTGGCTCTTCAAGTTAATGATTTACCAAGTGAACATGTACATTTAGCCATAATTGATGTATTGAGTGTGTAAAAACTACCATCAAAACCATAATTGATATTTGTAGAATAATACTTCTAAATGCATACACACAAACAAATATGCTATACATTTAACTGTCCAAACTTTGTGGTTATATATTCTCTCACAAGGACATTTCCATACAATGAAAGTGAACACTTCTTTTTACTGCCAGGCTTAAAACAAATATATAAATAAAATACAATAAAAAGGAAAGAAAAAGCCCCAGAAATGTATTACACTGCACTAAATTAATTGTCTTCTGAAGCCACACAGTAGCTTTGTGTGAGGAACAGAATTTGTGGCTATTCCCTGAAATTCTTTTCCTCCACTATTGCTTTCAAATCTTATTTGGACTCTCTGCAAATGTTCTCTATGTTTGATGTCAAATGTCACTGGCTCTTGTGTCTTGTGACCGAATTTGATGCACCAAGTTTGAATGTATCTTTCTGAAAGATATCTGCTTAATATATGATATAATTTTAGTAGTATAATGTACGTTTATTTTATTATAATTAAACTAAGGCAGTCCATGTAACATTAATTTAGTGCAATTCGTTATTTTCTAAATAAGAAATTAAAAGCATTTAATAATGCCACTGTAATAAAGAACTCGTCCTATTAACAGTGCAATTCAAGGTTGATTTGCCACCTCCATGTTTTTTTCTTCTTCTCTCAATTCAGTCAGCAGGGGGCGGTAAGTGTAATTCCAGCTTTACATACAACACCCAGATATATATAAAACAAACAGCTGTTCAAAGACAGCTTGTCAGAGCATAGTGCTGGGTAGAAGTCTGTATATAGAGGTCTATAAGGTTCCTTACATTGCATGATTAAAGGTCCGAGTTGAAGCAAGGAGAGGATGGTAATTCTATGAAATGTGCCAGGAGCAGGTGGTCAGAGAATAGCCTGAAAAATCTGATGTGGACATCTTTTTTTATTTTATTAATTAAAGAATGCAAATAAAGAATAATTATTACATATTAAATATATAAAATTAATTTTTGATAAACAAAAAATGCAAAGTAAAAATGAGCACAAAGAGAAATCATCATATATCAAAAGAGCTGGCTATGCAGGTAGTCAACAGAGCTTTAGAAGAAAGGTAGAGCAAAGCGTGGACATACTGTGTCATCAAAGGTTGTGAATCTCAGACTAAAAAGTAGAAAATGGTCAATTTAATTTTGAGAAATCAACCTCAGGCAAGTCAGACGGGCATCATGTCACGGGTCATCTGATAATAGCAATAACAGAAAAATAAATCATTCTGCTGAATGTGTACATGTGTTGTCTATTATTTATGGCTTTTTCCCTATGTGGAAAACAAATGCGGGGTTACAGGAACGGTTGGGAAAAAACACTGCGGGCAAAGAGTGGGTGAACATGGGGTAAAATTCAGCTGGAGCTTTCGAGTGGAATTGAAACTTTCGAGAGCAGGCAGGTGCAGGGTGAAAAAAAACTGTCCCGTGCAGACCTCTGCAGGGGTCTTAAGACATGTTTAATTTTATTATTTATTTTTCATGAAAGAGTTACATTTTTGGCTTGTGAAGCTGAAAACCAATGAAACGCGAGAGTAAGAACAGTGAGTCACCAAAAGCGTTCATCTGATGCATGTGTAAATACTGAATGTAAGAACGCGTCTACCTCAGACAGATTGCACAATGGATCAATGTGGACTATAGGCCAGTGGTAGGTTTATGTTCAGTGGCATGAACATACAACATATATATAGATTTATAAAGAGACCTTTTTTTATTGTTTAATTAATGCTTTAGGGTTTAAATTACATTATATTATTATAAATGAATTTTATATTATAATTTTCTATACCAGGGTTCAGCAATCTTTTTTTACATCGAGTGCCATTTTTTATTTTCCTGGTCAATGGCTGTGCCCCACCCCCCATGGCCATGTAAGTGACTTCCCGAAGTTTGAGTCCACTTGTGAAAATTTTTCTATTTTGCATTTTTGAAATTGTATTGTTTATTTTTAATTACAAAATAATATTAAATGAATGCAAAACCCAGGATTATGATATAATCCTAATCCTTCATGTGAATTTTCACAGAGCAACTTGTGAAAGTGCTTTAATAAAAGAAAACCTGTCCTTTTTTACAAAATGAGTAAACACAATGTCAAAAATCTGCTTATTTGATTACGGATAATAAAATTGTGTGAAATCTAAAATATTTCTTATATAATGTCATTTTTCAAAATCACGCAGAGGGGTTATTACCAGCATGCAAGCAAGAGAGGAGCAGGCTATTCTATTTGTATTTAAATTTCCGCACCTGACCTGCATTATAATCTACATCATGATGTTATTCTTCCTCATGATCACGCAGCATGTTTTCATCAGCTGAATGGGAGACTAAACACTAATAATGTGTGATGAGACTCATGCTATGTTTGCAAGCCAATCGCACATCAGAAGCCGATCAACTATTAAGCCTTTTTCGGTGAATCGCACCTGCAAAGTCCTAAAACTTTATTTCCAGGTTTAATTTATATCTCTTTTAACCCGTTTTCTCTTTTAACTTGTTGATACGCAATTTCCTCTGCTTACATTTACAATATAATTGACCGTCTATAAATGTAATTAATGTTAACAAATTATACATATTTTTAAAGCTCTAAGGGTTCAACATTGATATCCGATCTCTGTTTCACGATAGCAATGCTCCAGAAACAGCTATTTAGTTATTTGTGCCAGGAGTACAAATTAAAACATGCAGTATCAAAACAGGACTTCATAACTTTGTTATGAAAACGCGATCACCAGATGAATCCAGATCGCCACACTTGGGTCAATTGTCCATGTCAAGCGTTCATTGAAAAACATCCAATAGCAATTTTTGTCCATAAATGTGAGAAATATTGATATATTCTCCATTGTTTACATGAGATCTCACCTGAAAGAATTACCCTTCATCGTTCTTCAACAAACTATACAATCTGAGCCGCATTCATGTCGTAAAACTGAATATTATCTAATACTGTATATTAGAGTCTCATTTACAAAATGAGCCTGTCTCCAAAGTCTATTTTAAAAAATGAGGCGTAGTTTTATTCAGAATAGCAGAGTAGTGCAGTCAGATTTTGTGTCGTCTTCAAAGGCGGAGCCTTAATTTTACTCTGTACTCCGCCCAGCGATTTTACAGAGAAAAAAACTTGCAGTAAAATCATTTTTTGTTAGATCATCTTCAAATTTGAAACATAACTTCTTTAGACTTGTGGCTTTGAGAACATTGTATTTCTGGGTTGTCTTGGCACTTTTATTATAGTTTTGTTTGGATTATAAAACATGTTCAGCAGGGAACTAAATATTTCCATTACTATAAACTTCAGCTTCTCTAAAATCTCTAACAACATATATTAATTCGGAAACTAAATAAAGTTAAAATAAACTTGAGAAATAAAGCCCAAAGTGTCTTCTTTCAAAATATACTACAACTGTGTCCATACTCCAAAGGGTCCAGTAAATACTACCATTTAAGTTCAGGTATGTCTTTTTCATGGTTTGTGCTCAAAAAGGGGGTGCGTTTCAACAGGTTAATCTTTTAATGTAATTCTGAGTGTGACCGTGGTTTAACGAGGGTGTATATGTATGCCGAGTTGGAAATCTCAAGGATTAATAGTGGTGTTTTCCTTATTACATCACGTGTTGTTCTGAAAGCAAAAAGAAACACGGAATGTATGCTGTCATCTGCACAGCTTGACCGAAGAAAAGTGGGCGCATTTAATCATGCGATTAAACGAAAGTGAAGCACTGCCGGCTCGTGAAACACGCTGCGTGATCATGAAGAAGTTTTACATCAAGATGTAGACTGGAATGCAGGTGCATAATTAATATAAATAAAAGAGTCATCTCTCTCACCGTTCCGTTGCTGGTGTGCCAGTGATTACGCCTCTATGTGCCAATGCTGGCACATGTGCCATAGGTTGCCTGTTCTACACTATAATATATATTATTATATTATATGATAGTACATTTATAATTAGGCCCATTTTGATTATTATATATTGAAATGTCATTATTTGGGGGCCCTTTTCAGCAAATGCTGATATGCGATAAGTTGTCATTTAATTAATGAATTGGCATATCCTTCAATTAATTATTGATTGGCAGCCCTTAAGAAAACAATGCTGCTGAAGCAACCTTCAACAGTTTTCAAATGTCATTTAAATGAATAATAAAATCCAAGTAGAACACAGAGTCTTGCACAACCCATTCTGAGCCGGATTCAAACCGGCACCAGCCAACATGGGAGGCGCATGTGCTAATGAGGAGGCTAAAGGCCACAATCCCTAGCATCAGTCAGTAATGCATCTCGAGGCCAGGGGAGTGAGGTTTTACACACACTGCACAGCTATCTCCTGTTGCACTCTCTCCCCTAAACCTTAATCACATCTGGGTCACGGCACCACTGTAACCAGTCCTGCTGTAACATTCACCTTGTCTCGTTTTGCCCTTACCTCTTCTTTGCCCATTTTGTCCCTTTTTGGTCTTCCGTAAGTTTTACTTTCGTCCCTTATTTAACTCCACAGTCCCCTGGTTAGCGTTCATGTTCTCTGTTATTAGTTTCACCTGCACCCGCCCCCTCTGGCTCTCGCGCTCGCTCACAATCATCAGAGTATTAGTTTCACCCGCACTCGTTCTAATCACTAGATTATTAGTCTCACCTGCACTGTTCGTTTTCCCCTATATATACGCTGCCCTTTCGCTTCACTCTTGTTGGTTATTGTTTAGTTACCCCTTCGCTTTGCCAGCTCTAGTATTTCGCTAGCTTCCCCTGTTTGTACTACTCGCTGGTTTCGTCTCTGTGTATACTGATTTCCCGGCTTCGACCTAACGTTCCCCTTGACTACGCTTCATTGGATTTGCCCCGTTGTTGTTTACTGATTTCCCGGCTTCGACCTTAAGCTCCCCTTGACCACACTTCTCTGGATTCGCCCTTTGTACTTTTGCCTGCTTTGTCAATAAAGCTGTTTATTCTACATTGTGACTAACTCGTCTTGTGTGTGCGTGACACCTGCTCAACACGCTCTGAGCAGGATTCAAACCGGCGTCTCCAGCATGGGAGGCAGGCACGCTAATGAGGAGGCTAAAGGATTTAAAGGTTTTACACAAACTTCACAGCTATCACATACCAGCTGGCTCCGGTTACAGACAAATTAAGATAAGTCAGAAATGTTGTCCTGTATGCATATTGTACATTCACAACTTTAAAAATATCTTGATTATGATTTCGTTGAATGAGTTATTACAGTATGTTGGTAATTACGGGTGAGTGATCTGCTTATTAAAGGGGGAACATTGCAATGCTGAAAATTATATTTGGTGATATGACAGCGATGACGGATACTGTCAAGCTAGGAGATGATTGGACTGTCAGTGTCATTCACTGATTTACTTGTTATCCAGAGGCTCTCTCACTATTTTCCTTGCAATGATAATCTCTTCTCTTTTTCTCTGTCTCTCTTTATCTCTCAGAGTTTGCACTGTAGATAAGTAGCCAAGCAATAAAAGATCTGTGCTCTAAACTCTTTTCATTGGTGAACATATAAAGCATGCACACAGATTCACAAATATAAACAGCAAATGTGTGGTAAGAAGGACCCTCACAAATGTGTATGCTGAAAATTTTGTCTTCAGGGACTTATAATACTAACAGTACAATCCTCTGACTGTGAATGAATAGAAAACTGAAGGGCAATATGTTAAGTGTACACTGTATTTCTTCAATGTGCTATTCATTGTGATAATTGTTACCGAAAAAGAATGTTTGGCTAAAAGAAAAAAATTCCTGAACTTTCTTTTTGAAGTTTTATTAATTGGCTTTTAACTTACAGATCAGTCGAGAGCAGCACAGATGAACCAATATTGTTTATTGGATTTTATGAACATTTCTGATTATTTTTAAGTGTCAGATAACCAATATGCATAAACAATGTTTTATTATTGTTTTGTGTCTTTTAGACACAATATTACAAAAATCTGTAAATATACAAAAGTTTCAGATCCTGTCAATACATTCATATTGTGAGTTTAAGCATCAATCCAAATGTACAACACTGTATGTGTAAATGTTGCATACGAATAGAGCCTGATCTCATGAAAATAATGTGACTGTGGCAACGTTTTTGCAAAATGATATTAAGTGGTTCATTACACATATTGCTGCAGTTTCAAAGTGAAATGTCCACTTTGTGGTGCTAAAAGTCAGTTACATTTTCTCCCAAAACGATGATTAATGTGAGAGGTTTATGCTCTATGTAATTTGAAATGAACAAAACCTACCTCCCTACACTAAACCTTCAATCAAATCCCAACCCATAAATAAAAATGCAAAATGTAACAAATGTGATAGTCATAAAAAAGAAAAAAAAAGAAAAGAAAATGTGAGATGATTGATCATTAACCATAAAAACCTCATCTTATTTGTAGTTTTAAATAAACAAGGCTGACATCCCTACCGCAAATCCTACATCTAAACCTAATCAATAGTGTCATGAGAGCAAATATTAAAAGAATTCATGACATGACATGTTCTGTTCATTCTGCATGTGTTGATACAGCACGTGTCACATGCTGTGCTGGTGTCGAATCCGGGTCTTTTGTGTTTGAATTCCAAGACTCTCAGTTGCACCACTGTGCAACTTAGTCATGCTTGAATAAGCTTTTAAAAGTTGTTGGTTATGTAATGCAAGCTTTAAAATATGTTCTCTTTAAAATCATGCGTTATGGTAAGTATTTCAATGTCTTTAAATGGAATTGTGTGAGGAACACAGTGTAAAATATGTGTTTATGAGGCGTGAATAAACCCTGTTGTTATAGTGCCTCTAGTTTTTATTTCACCAGGAAACTGCAGCAATACAACGAACAAGGCACATAAAGCTAATTTTGTAATTGTAGCAACGTCATTTGATGTAGTTATATGTGATTCTACTGTATATGACGATGTTGCAGTAATAATGAGATCAGGCTGGTAACATACAGTGGTCAAGGCTCTTAATTTAGTTATGAAACCTAACATGAGAAGTCTTTTGTCCACATTTCTCCAAAGTTTTTCTACCACTATTTGTTTTGGGTTATGTCTACCTTAATTGGAAAACCCAATATTAAAGATCCAACAATTGATTAAGTGGAAAATATATTGCCCACTTTTTAGGATCCAATTATTAAAACCAAAACCTGCCCTGCACTGTATATTTTTATTCATGTTAAATATTCAGTTTCAGTCAAAAATATCTCAGATTACAGATGTAAAATTGGTTACAAACTGCATTTTATGTTTACTTCAGTGCCTTAACAACATCTGTGTTTAAATCAAAGTACACATGTGTCCCATGATGCTTTATTGATGTGGTTATGATGTGAAGGTGCAGATACAGAAAATCCTTTTAAAACAGGGGTAATTCAATTAAAGGTCCAGTCTCTAGATTTCCTTCCCAGCAATGATCCAGACAATAACTTGCATGGTGTTAGTGGTCAGTATATCAATGACATAAGGAATTAGCTTTTTTTAGTATATATATATAGTAGGCCTATATACTAAAAATAGGTATATTTCAAAGTTGGCAGTAATAGTACTTTGTATAAGAAAAAACAAAAAAACAAAGTCAAAACGGTCTCTTTAAAACTGGGCAAGATTGGGACACTGGGGCTCCTGAGACAAAGCTAAAGTTGTGGGGTTTAACTCTGGGGTCGACGGACGCGCCGGCACATCCTGCTGGATTTTTCCTTCATTACAGCGGAAACAACATAAAGTTCTCCATCATTTTGGGTATACAGATAAGTGTAAGACATCAATAGAGACTATAAAGGGTCTACTTTTATTTGTGTACACTCACAATATCAACAAAACATTGTTTCCTTTGTAAAATAAAGAAAATAAAAAGGGTGAGCTTTCAGCAGTCTCTGTGTACGCGAACATATCTGAAACTCCGCGAATACTCATCACAAAAACATGAAACATATGTCTAAAGAAAGCTTAAAATGTCTACTTTTAAATACAACAATTCAAATTGATACAAATATTCTCCTGCAATGTAATCTGTATGAAACAACGCGATGTACAGTTTTTACTGGCTCAGCGAATTATCTCTAATGTGATCACACCCACCAGCTGAGCGCGCCATTCATACGCTAATGTGCTGAGACGATCAAATCAAATGGTAAACGCCCCCAACTGTGTGCCTTAAAAACAAAGTCATTCACTTTTCTGCACGTTTGAAAGACACAAGTGAGAAAACTCCTGGATAGTGAGGAAGAGTTACAATTTTCCTCATTAGAAGAGCGGGACTCCGAGAAACTTGATCCAACCGAGGATACAATTTCGGACGATTAATCATTTAGTTTTCATTAGTTGACATGCTATTTTATATAAACACGTATGTATTTTACTAGTGGGACTGTTTCCAGATTTGCCAGCCAGGATTCAGAGTATTGAAATTTGAAATATGTCCTAATAGGCAAGTTTTAGTTACATTTAAATGCTGTTTCAGTGATTATCATCAACAAAGCTTGTGCTTGCAAGTATTTGTTCAGGTTAAATGAGTAAAATGCACTTTAAATACACCCATATTAGAAAATCACCATCTTATAATGATTTCTGAAGGATCATGTGACACTGAAGACCGTGGCAGCTTTGATCACAAATTTCATTTTACAAAATATTCAAATAGAAAACTGTTCTTTTAAATTGTAAAAATAGTTCACAATATCACTGTTTTTACTGTATTTTGGATCAAATAAATGCAGCCTTGGTGAGCAGGAGAGACTTCTTTTAAATGGTATTGTAGGTCTAAAATTAAGTAAAGTCTTTATGTAAAGAAAATGTATAGTCAGATTACTTCTTTTAACTTTTGATCACTAAGTCTCCTCACATTCATTCTCTTTCTGTCACATTACTCATTGATAGGCCCAGGGGAGGGTCTTTTGTCTCCTCAGGTGTGAATTACAATCAATATTCTTTATAGTTCACGATTTCTCTAACACTAAAAGTGTCTTACAAAGGTTCAATTACTATATTGTTTTGTATGAATGAGTGATCAGGATGGTTTTCAGGAGATGATCAGGATCATTTTGTAGCAAAAACTCTAGGCTACAAGATCCAGTTCTCAAAAGGTTTGTGGACAAATGTTTAGTATGTGTTATATGACCTTATTTCAGTGACTTAATTTAGTTTTTTCAAAAACCATGCATAAATATTATTTTCTCAAAAATACAAACATGTACACACATGTTGCTCACAATTATTTTAGCCCAGTTTGTGCTGAATACAGTGTTATTAGACTTTAGCCATTAATGTGTTTAAGCAACTGAAAAAAAAATCACAAATGTCAAGGCATGTCAAATCTTCTCCAGGGCCCAAAACATCATCAGACCCCGGGTTAATGGATCTTCTACCAAAAGATAAAAATTTTAATGAGTTAATCAATCGAGAACACTTTATTATGCATATTAAAAGCTAAAATCAACATTATTTTGAAGCTGAATGACAACAGTCCAGTATTTTGTTTGAATATGTTTAGATACTCAAGGGCTATGGAAGGCCTTGTGACTTTTAAGGAAATCTATTTTTTGGAGGTTCAGGGGTATCCCAAGAGAATACTTTAAAAATTTAAAAGTCTAGATTTTATATTTTCCTTAAAATTACAATTCAGACTATCAAATAATGGAAACATTCATGAGAACTCCACTATGCTACTTGTAAAATCAAATTTTTGGATAATTCTGTTTCATCTGTTTGCGAAAGGCTCAAAACTTGCTGATTAATAATGCTGCTCACTGTATTTCTTCTATATGGTCTGTAGAAGAGAAAATTATTTGAGGACACAGCGCTGAAAGATCAGTGCTATCTGTGCCAGAGCGCTTGCGCTGTACAAAGCTCCATTGTTTTGTTGTGCTGATCACAAAATATAGAATCAGTGAGATGGGGCAGCTAATGTCAAGATGTCTCATGGTCCACATGGACCCAAGCCAAGATCCGGAACGGGACCGCAGTCTGCTATTTGGTGACTGCTGTTTTAAAGCGATATTTTATTTTGACAAAATCCTGTGTAGGCAACACATAATTCAAGGAGCCTGAACATAACCCAATGTTGAAATGAATGAAATTCAAATATTATGACTTGCAATCACGTGCATGACTATGTAATGTAAACATTATGCATTGGTCATTCGGTCGACCAGTCACTGGCTGGAGACTGAATCAAGACATCTCATAATGAATCACTTCGATCAAACAGCACATACAGTGAAAGATCTGTTTAAATGAATCAGCTCAGTTAAGGCTTGTCATTAAGTGATTCAACATGAGACTCTTCTGCTGTCTCTGTTCATATTAGTGTGACCTCACTGGCCTGGAACAGTTCAGGTGTTTTGTTCATGAATTCATAAGTGGTGGTCTTTTTTTTTCAATTCAATTTTGTTTTCACAGACAAAATGAAGATATCACGATCAGCAAGCAATTTTAGAGTAATACAATTACAGCGTATCCGGAAAGTATTCACTGCGCTTCACTTTTTGTTATGTTACAGCCTTATTCCAAAATTGATTACATTCGTTATTTCCCTCAAAATTCTACAAACAATACCCCATAATGACAATGTGAAAGAAGTTTGTTTGAAATCTTTGCAAATTTATAAAAAAAAAAAATCACATGTACATAAGTATTCACAGCCTTTGCCATGACACTCAATATTGAGCTCAGGTGCATCCTGTTTCCACTGATCATCCTTGAGATATTTCTACAACTTGATTGGAGTCCACCTGTGGTAATTTCACTTGATTGGACATGATTTGGAAAGGCACACACTTGTCAATACAAGGTCCCACAGTTAACTGTGCATGTCAGAGCACAAACCAAGCCATGAAGTCCAAGGAATTGTCTGTAGACCTCCGAGACAGCATTGTACCGAGGCACAGATCTGGGAAGGATACAGAAAACCTTCTGCTGCATTGAAGGTCCCAATGAGTACAGTGGCCTCCATCATGCCTACATGGAAGTTTGGAACCACCAGGACTCTTCCTAGAGCTGGCCGCCTGGCCAAACGGAGCAATCGGGGGAGAAGGGCCTTAGCCAAGGAGGTGATCAAGAACCCATGGTCACTTTGACAGAGCTCCTGCATTTCTTTGTGCAGAGAGGAGAACCTTCCAGAAGAACAACCATCTCTGCAGCACTCCACCAATCAGGCCTGTATGGTAGAGTGACCAGACGGAAGCCACTCCTCAGTAAAAGGCACATAACCGCCTGCCTGGAGTTTGCCAAAAGGCACCTGAACGACTCAGACATGAGAAACAAAATGATCTGGTCTGATGAAACAAACATTGAGCTATTTGGCCTGAATGACAAGCGTCATGTCTGGATGAAACCAGTGACCGCTCATCACCTGGCCAATACCATCCCTACAGTGAAGCATGGTGGTGGCAGCATCATGCTATGGGGATGTTTTTCAGCGGTAGGAACTGGGAGACTAGTCAGGATCGATGGAAAAATGAATGCAGCAATGTACTAGGACATCCGCGATGAAAACCTGCTCCAGAGCGCTCTGGTCCTCAGACTGGGGGGGAAGGTTCATCTTCCAACAGGACATCGACCCCAAGCACACAGCCAAGATAACAAAGGAGTGGCTACGGGACAACTCTGTGAATGTCCTTGAGTGATCCAGCCAGAGCCCAGACTTGAACCCGATTGAACATCTCTGGAGAGATCTGAAAATGGCTGTGCACCGACGCTCCCTATCCAACCAGATGGAGCTTGAGAGGTGCTGCAAAGATGATTGGGAGAAACTGCCCAAAAATAGGTGTGCCATGCTTGTAGCTTCATACACTACTTACAATACAAAAGACTTGAGGCTGTAATTGGTGCCAAAGGTGCTTCAACAAAGTATTGAGCAAAGGCTGTGAATACTTATGTATTTTTTTTTTTTAATACATTTGCAAAGATTTCAAACAAACTTGTTTCACGTTGTCATTATGGGTTATTGTTTGTAGAATTTTTAGAAAAATAATTAATTTAATAAAATTTGGAATAAGACTGTAACATAACAAAATGTTGTGAAAAGTGAAGTGCTGTGAATACTTTCCGGATGCACTGTATTTCACTGAAACAAACTCCTCTAATCAAACCATGACAAAGGAACCAATAAAAAGAACGAAAATAAAAAGTTTATTTTTAATTTCCTTGGTTAATACAATAAGATTTTGTTAAAAAGCACAGTATGTGTTTTTGTGTGCATAGTCTGTATTTTACTGTAGTTGTACCTACTAATGTTGTACTTAGGCATGATAAAATAGAGATTTAGGTAGAATAAAACACAGAAAAGTATACTAGAGAGGAGGATACATTTAAAAGCTATGTGCTCTGAATGGTGAGTGCTGGGATATCTCAGAATGTGATTTATTGTCCCAAAGATAATTCAGCAATGTTCAACACTCACTCAAGGCCATAATACCCAGCATCCCAGAGGGGCCTGTTCAGGCTGCACACACACACACACACACACACACACACACACACACACACACACACACACACACACACACACACACACACACGTCCAGGTGGCTCAGGCTTGACTACTGTCTAATTTATGGTCAGGCCCCTGTCAGCCCCTGGCTCCCAGCACACACCAGTACTGACACTTGTATGGAATTAAACCATTACAGCTGTCTCACTTTATTATTTTCTCTCTCTCACTCATCCCCTGAGTGTAACTGCACAGAATTAGTGCAAATTCAGGAAAGTTGAGGACTTGAAGACACACATCAACTTCTATAACTTAAGAAAACCACAGAATGAACGAGAGAGATATAAACACATAGAGAGATTATAGCAGTGAATATGTCTCACACCACATTTACAACATAAATGTAACAAATGCACAGGAAGTTATCAGAGTTGTTTAAGAAAGAAGCTTCCATGCAAGGTGAAATAGCGAATGTGGATACTAGATTTCTTTCCATTCTTACTTGTTATTTAATATTTGTTTGAGTGAGGTTGTTGTCCTCTAATAACCCCTATTCAAAACTTTTCTATTCTCATTCTCTGCAACTTTTTCTCTTTTTTTCTCTGCAGTGCACACACCAATCCTGTTAGTCAGGTCACATTGCCATAAAGCGATTTTAACTTTTTTATATTAGAATGCATTGACTGAGCCTTATATTTCAGAGCTCTTTCCAGTAGACAGTATTCATCTTATCGATACTGATGTGAACAAGATTTCCCCTCTGTGTTGAGATCCCCCCATGCACTTTTTTACATTAAAGAATATTTACGCTTTTTTCCAGGCTCTAAATGCGTCTCTGTCTTTCTCAAATACCTCACACGCAGATGAAATAGCATATTAAAATCACATTTTGGGTCATCAAACCCTGCACTCGGATGGCTTCTCCACTCTCAATGTGTCACTGACACCTGCCCATGTGTCCAGACTAACTTAATTAGTGCTCTTTCTCTGCCTCTGTGAAACTGTATCATGGTACAAAGCTTGTAAATTACATTCTATGACTCTTTTAGTGACTCCAGTTACTTCACTAATGACATCACCTGCAATAAGCAAAGTGGTATTTGAAAGCAGGTAATACAAATGATCCTGTGTAAGGACAGTTCACAAGATTAGAAGAAAGCTAATCATGAGAGGGTTATTTAGAAGAAAAGTGGAGACATGTAACAGCTTTTTACAGCACCTATTACCTTTATCTCAGCTCAATGCATGTCTTCGGCTGACCAAAAGAGAAACACCCTGCAGAAAGTGCAGAGGGAAAAAAGATGAAAAAAGCTCTAATAAGGGGTGGCTGGGCAATGACTTAGTAGATACGTCTTGACCTTGACTGTGTGGGCAAAACTTGAGCTGAGCTCTGCTAATGAAGTGTCAGGACTCATAAGACCTTATATAAAAACTAGGCCATGGTGTGAGAAAGGGGGGGAAAAAAAAACATTCTCTGGTTTCAAGCACTCTTAAAGGTGATTCACGGTACTCTCGTACTAAGGATGGTTTTAAAATGTCTTGTTTGACGTCTCCTTTTCCTGTCCCATTCTCCATCTCTCATTATTGGGCTTTTAAACACATACATAACACATAATCAGTACAGTAGTCTATGACAGTGGTTCTCTACTGATTTTGCTTCAGGACCCACATTTTATGTTGGCCATTACATTGTGACTCAACATAGTGTATTTTAAGTAACAAAAAATGTATTATTACATTACTATAAATAACGCAAAACACACTGTGCTCAAAAACACATTTTATGAGTTACATCAGCCAGAAATAGCTCCTTACAACTATAGGTTGCCGTTGTATAGTGTAGGTTTATGTCATTGTCATTCTAAAACTGTGTAAATTCAGAACATGGCACATTCAGAACTTAGCCTATAAAACTGGGAGAAATGAGAAAGAGAGGGATGGAGAGAGAAATAGCGTGAGAGAGATGCACAAAGTAAACTCATTCGCAAGCAACTACACACATACTTAAATTTCCAGCTAAAAGTCTTGTTTGTCATGCATTCTCATTTGCATTGCTTTTAAATATTCATGGTTATATTTGCATGAACTGGGACAGCGTCTGTGCATGAAACGTCACCTTGCATTCCAAAGAGGTTTTATTTTGACATTCCACTCAATGCTATAAGGGACACTAATGTGCTCTTCCAACATCAGAGACACACACACACACACACACACACGCACACGCACGTACTGAAATGTACCCATGTAGGAATGCATACTTCTCTTTCAAGCGACTGATGACCTACTACTTAGTGGTACACCAAAAGCTTTAAAGGATAAACGAAAAGCCAAGATGAAAGCAATGCAGAAACAGCATCAGAGGAGAAATATGAACACACACAAAAGGGACTTCAGCCAGTGGCATCACTTTCCCATTTATCTAGCATTTCTAATAGAGACGTTTTTTTTTTTTTTAATACTCAACTTTTCCCATAACAACATCCACATGGCCTCTTCTTCATAACCCTGGGATGAAGTAAACCGTAATCAGAACCCACTTTTAGACAGAAATCTTAAGTAAAATCAGGACTCACCCTCCTTAAATGCAGATTACCCCAGATGATCACATACTGCAACTTTGGGTATGACACCAATTTGATCAGCACCGGCCCTGATCAGGTTGGACTAGGTGGGGCATTTGACAAACAGCAGCATTTAGTTGCTGACATTAGCCTTGGTGTCTTATGATTCATCCTTGTTGTGCAACTAAGAGTCACAATGTGTTCTCTAACTGAACACTCATCCCATTACTGTCAGAAGCGAGCAAATGTTGAAACGGGAGTGGGCCAGTTCTTAGAGACAGATGTATATTGTAAATATTTAACCGCAAGCTATAGGAAGAGAAAGAGAAAGCCATGTGTACATAAGTATATGAAATAGACAAAGTGGCCGCACTATGCATATATAGTTTATTTTGCACAGACGCGTTTCGGCGTGCGCCTTCTTCAGTGTGCACTGAAGGCACACTGAAGAAGGCACACGCCGAAACGCATCTGTGCAAAATAAACTATATGTAACCTTTGGCTAAATATAAAACAAAACCAACTACGCCACCTAGGTTACTTCTCCACCCAGGAAAGTATAACAAAACAAAATACCCCAAAAATAAATCAAACCTAAAGGAATTACAAAAATATGAAGGACCCTGCTGGTTCGGAGGGCGTCAAAGACAGAGATGTGACTTCCAAAAGTATACAAAGTTTATTTTGCACAAGAAACATTCATTTTAAAACATCCTAAAAATAGATCTCATACACAGTTTACCAATTAAATACCCCCAGTTGAAAAGAGACTGTAATTAATCCACTTTAGCCGAAGAGACAAACCACACGACAATCAGTGAACAAAAAAACTATTAAAGGAAGTGATAAACAAAATAAAGAAACACGATCAAAAGAAAACAAAAACACTCCTCTTCGGCTAAGCCTCAATATCACAGGTCAGATAAATCACATGCGGACATACCATGGCAAATACAGTTTTAATACCAAATAAAAGAAAACAAGATTACATAGACATTAGAACGGACACGGTATTTAACATCACAGTTAATAATATTTAAGATCGTTCTACTCGCGTGTTTAGTTTAATTTAATAATCCATATAAAACACGCATGTCCAATAATTCAACAACCTTTATACAGACCGGTTAGGGCAGAAGCCGTGGAAGAGCTCAATCACTACAGCGGTTCGAAACCGCAAACGTCCACTCACTTCAGCCAGCCGTACAAACAAGACAAAACAGCAACGCTAACGAGTATAAAGTGTATGAAGAAAACAGCAGCTAGCGTTCTGGGCCACACCTGCAATAATACAATAATAGCACAAATAGTGCATCAATTTCAAAATGTTTCCCCCCTCAGAGAATAGGAGAAAACCCCAATAAATTGTCTTATCTTATAGGTGAAAGATAGATCACAGTGAGCTTTATGCTACCTGCGCTCGCCACTTCACGTACACACGCCACCCTAATGTCAACACATATTTAGACTGTAATCTACAACAAAAAAAAAGAGCAATAAGTCAAACGACTCACCAGGGAATAGCCACAGGAAATATCACCATATAGCCCTCTGTTACACGCAGCACGGAGAAGAATGACAACGGCGCACTGAGACAAACTTTTTATAACGCCATTGGGACCCAACGAACCTTCCTAATTGAGCCACACAGGTGCGCTCAATGTCGCGCCATGGCTCAATGCCAGTGGATGGGCCTTCCCATTTAAACCATCCCATTAAGAAACTACTTCTAAGCTAAGAGTCAAAACAACTTAGAAACTTCCGACCTGTCACATATATATGCATAGTGCGGCCACTTTGTCTATTTTATATGTTATCTTTTAGGCCAGCACTCTTAAAATTAATTATATACACTGAGTGAAGCCTGCTCTCATCCTTACTTACTTACATAAGTATATGAACAACGAAAAAAGGCAGAATTCAGTTAAATACAGACTTGTTCTGTATTTAATGGAACAGCATTGTATTCTCTATTAAATCCATATGGGATGTAGTTTGTCCGCTATTGTAGCGTCTTACACCCAAACAGTGGAGAATGCTTCAGAATTGATTGCATTCAAATCGGTTTCAGATAAGAGAGTGTAAATGTTAGAAATTACAGATTTAAATAAAGATCGAGGAAAGGTTCAGGACCAACATGATCAAATGGGAAATCGGCATGTTACCGTATGTTCCGGTACACTGAAATCAACCCCATTCTGCCGAAATACTGACAAGTAGCATCCCACATTGAACATGTTTGCATCAATTTAAAAGTGTACATATTTTCCTGTTGTACTACTAAGCAGCTTCAGAGACTTGTGTTCTGGTCATGTGGGAACCAACAAGTGATCGCTTTCACATAAAAAATAATGAGGTTGCATTTTTACTCTAAAATAGCATTTTTACTCAACTGTTGGTTAGGTTTAGGTTTTGGGTTCATGTTAGAGTGTTGAGCAAATTAAATATGTATTCCTGTTGATTGTGCTACATAATTTACAACTAAAAATAAAATTTTATTTTAGCAGCAATAAATGCATTTAAGTGCTGATATAAATTACAGAAAAGTTCTTCTTCATAGTTCATTCAGGGGTAAAAAGATGTTCAAAACTGCCGAGCAACGTTATACTGTTTACGAACATTCTGATGCCTTCGGACACTGCCCACTCCCCCGGGGGTGGTGTTTTGGAGGGGCATTTAAATATGTGATGCATGGTATCTTGACAACACCACATTACCAATAAGCAAGGTCTACTTTACAAATAAATAGATAGCTTTCTATTTACACAAACATATGTTGAAAACATGATGGACGTTAGCACTGACTTGCTATAACTGACTAGTTAGCCAAAATTATATCTCAGATTGGTTAACATTAGCTTTCTTTTTAAAAAAAAATGGCAAGTTTTCCAATGCCAAGCATAAGGTTTGAGCCAGGACATCTCCAAGAACAGCCTGGGTACTTTGGTGCTCAATGCCTCATCTCCACTCTTGCTCTTCATCCTTTTCCAAATTTGTCTCAGATGTTCCTCCATGCTGCTTTGAAAATTTCCATGTCATTTGCACCAAGCTTCATTTCAATTTCCTTCCAGGAGTTTCAGGCAATCTTTGAATCTTTAGTCTCTACGTGAACAATCATAAAAATGTGGGTATGTTTGCACTGGCTCGGCAACTCGGCACTCCATCATGTTCATGTTAATTTTGTTACCAATTATCTACAAAAGAACTGTAAAATATGTTTGCATCAAAGAAGGTGGAGTCCCCGGTCATACCCAGCTATCATGTAATAATCTTGGACCAATGGCAGTGAGAAGGTGTTTAGCAGCTGGTACGAAATTTTCCTCAAAGTTTGCCAAGTGAGCTGTTACGAACCAATGAAACAAACCTTTGCTTGGTCAGATTTGGTTTGAACTGATGTCACACCCTTTCGTTCTTTGATTTCATATGTAGTATATCAGGGCCTTAACCCAACTGTAGCTCCCATATGGCTTCAAACATATTTTCTTAAAAAGCTACAGGCATTCACTGTAACTGTGCAGCATACATTTTCTGTTTGCAATGGGATCATTGTCAACCAACCTGCCACCATTAGTTTACCTAAACCTCAAATAGCATACGAGGTATAACAAAATAGATAGGGTCGCTTAATTAAATTGTGTTAAAAAACTTTTTGTTGGCAACCCTATTTGTTTGCTAAAGAGGTAACGATGCTTCAGTGCTTGTATAATGTAAAATAAACACAAGGAGGTACAGGATTGGACAGGCAAATAAGATGGTGGTAGCCAATTGAGACATCAAACCTTTATAGGCCCTTTTATACACACACACACACACACAGCTTGGCCCTGTTTTTGCAAATCACAGTGTTTATGACAGCACTAACGGGCCTTGCATTTTAATTATCTTCTTCCCTTCCATTCAACTAGAGCACACCCATAACTGCACACTCATCTCACCGCATGTAACCTCGTCTGGTAAACTAAAGGGTCGAACTGTAACAATATTACCCATGAGAGACTTTAGCTCTTTCTCTCTCTTCCTTTGCCTCTTTCTATCTCTCCCGTCTTCCTGTCAGGCTGACGGTGGGCAGGTTTGACACAAGCAGACGGTTGGCCTCTGAGGCAGATTGGAACTTGGAGATGGAGTGAGCAGACTGAGGTCAACCTCTGACAGCTCGCTGCTTCAAAAGGCCCTCTAATTTCACTCCATGCAAATCAATGATGATAACCTGCTGATTACAGCTGCATGTCTTTTGAACTGGATACCATGCAGCAGACACCACAGGAGGCTTGCACTCTGTATGAATTAGTTTCCAGTAACACTACATGATTTTCTCCTTAGGTGTAAAATGTTGTGAGGTATACATGTTTTAGGAATAAGTACGATAAATATTGTTTTTCTCGCTGCTTGTCACCGATGGAATTTATTTGGATGAAGTTTGGAGAGAAGGTATTTTTTTCTTCTTTCAAATGCAGATTGGCATTTTGTTGGAAAAGTGGCAATAAAAAAAATAAAAATAAAGCAGCTAAATAGCCATGGCATTCTTATTACATATATATATATATATATATATATATATATATATATATATATATATATATATATACACACTACTGTGCAAAAGTCTTTGCAAATGTACTGCACATAAGATGTTTCACAAAAGCATTTGTCTTAAGATGGTTATTTACGTATATCTTCAGCTTTACAGTATTTTTCTATATTCTATAATTACAGTAAATAACTGTAATTAAATTACAGTAAGGTCACTGTAAAAAATACAGTAACTGGCCGGCAACCCTGCTAACAGTATCTTACTGTAATTTTTTTTTTTTAATTTTTACAGTGTAATCAGTTAGCATGCAAAACGGGAAACACAAAGTTAAATGATAAATTTGAACTTTGGTTATATCATGTGATATGTCATACATAGCGTTCACTACATTAATAATGTATATTCATGATTAAGACTACATGCATCTTAAAGTGATATTGTATGATTTACTATCAGTCACAGAATAGAATAGCCCCCAAAAAGTTATTTCAACTAAGGAAATCGCTTTGGGGTTCTAGGGGGACAGGATTTCATGGGGGGATTAAATTCTTAATGAGACCGGACCCCTTAGTTAGCCATAGAACAGTTGATAATGTGCATCATAATTTTCCCCAATGTTGTGTGAGAAAAACACAAACATACTGTAGGCCTATTTGTAAAGTATATTTGTGAAACACAAATTTCCCTAACATCTTCAGACCCTACAAATAGTAAAAAAGAAGGTCATCGCTGGATTTGATTGGACAAAATTGATGAGTGTCATTTCAACATTGGCACTGAAGGTAATTTGTTTGAATGCACAACACCATGCGAGAATCCAAATCTGAGCCTCTGTCTCAGTTCCTGTATTCCACGAAAACATATTTGTTTGCGGGCATGTGTATCTGCATGTGATAGTGCGGATGCATGTGTGTTAGGGGCCAGACCTGCCCAGCCTCAAACAGGCAGTGGATTGTTGCCCAAACCCCACCAGGATTGATGCCATTTCAGTTGAAGGTGCTATTAGAGTCGACAGGGCTCTCAAATCGCTCCCTTACATCTTCTCACCCCCCCAAATAAATGCTGTTAGACACACACAGACATGCGCTTGAAGAAACATGCAAGAAACAAATATAACAATCATTATATTTTTAAGAACAGAATATATAATATGAACATCACACCAGTGTGAAAATTATGATATCATGGCAAGTCTAAATGCAGGTACTTTAAATGTAACACATATGTACATTGTATACAATATTTAAGTACATGGTAGTTAAAAGCACCTTACATGAATTGGGACCATCTCTTTTATGTAGTGTCCAGGGCTGGATTGGTAATCTGAAATATTGAGCATTTTCCCGGTGGGCCAACGCACTTTGGGGCCAATCAGGGGCAGACTGGCCATCGAGAGAACTGGGCGGGCCTGTGGGCCGGCCGCAAAATGGGCCAAATGGGGCGTGATAAGCTGAAATGAGCTGCCACGTTATGCAGAACGGGCCACAAAACGGCACCGAGATATGCTGAAGGGGGCAACGATATTCAGAAAAAGGACAGTGACTTTTAAGCCAGTTGCTATGTAAAATCCCGGGCCGATTTTTCTTACTAGTCCACCCCGGTTAGTGTCTGTAGTAATATTTTTAGGGTAATTAAAAAATAAAATATTGATAGAATCTGATAGCATTGTTTATTTGCACACACTGTCTACATTGTAAGCACTTGATTCTCTTACAAAACTGTGCATATCAGATAACTTCCAAAAATTAAGTGCTCGGGGCAATTTGCATGGTCTAATTTTAGATCTTGCAGGCTGGATGCTAGGTTGTGAAGGATGCAGGCTCCAATGATTTCTGGCTTTCTTTATTCTTTCTTTTTTTAACTGTACAGCATCTCTCCACCACTACAATCCACGTACCTAAATATTTTTTTTTTTTGTCAAAGTGAGCTCAGCTGCACAACATTTCTCAAAATAAGGCTAGTTATAAAGCTCTGGAAAATGTACCTCTTTTAAACAAAATGCCAATGCAATTGTGATGAAATACTGTACACAATATTGGTAAGAATTCACTGTTTAGTAAATAAATGTTTTAGTTTTTATGTAAAAATTTTCAAGTGTCCATTATATGGCAATAAAACACAGTGTATATGTCAGTGGTGTTTTTTGTTAAGCATCACTTCACCAAAATAATTTGTTTTCCCCAAAAGACACGCTAATATTTGTATTCACATTTCTTGCTCCAAGAGCTTGTATGGATTTGTAATTTTCTCTTTGGCATTGATCTTTACTGTATTTTTTCTCTAATCTATAAAGAGAGAGAGAGAGAGAGAGAGAGAGAGAGAGAGAGAGAGAGAGAGGAACGAGCAACGCACAATCACCCGCACTTCAGATAATTTTATTTTAATTACCGCAGGGAGCAGGCAAAGGCAGTTTAAAAATGAAATGAAAATAGAGTGATCGCTCGCAGCTCCGAATCATAACAGGTCAGAGAAAAACAATCGTAACATGTCCTTTTCCACATCTGTTTGGCCCCAGGGCCTCATATGCAGTCTAACACCACTTTGCCGGTTACAGCTGAAACAAACCATAAGGGACTCTGAATTTTTATAAGCTTCAAGTAAATTCAATGATTCTCTTTATCTTTTTCTTTTCTGAACCTTTACCTCCTTTTTTCTAATCCGTTGACCTTGGGAGATAATCTTTTATAAATTCAGTAAGTCTTATAGACCTTATGATGAACCATGACCTCTTCCCAGAGCTCGACCCAGGGGTCTATTTCAAGATCAGGGGAAAGGTGGACAATGACAAGATCAACATTCGCATGTCATACTTTATCACACCTCACCTCCATATAGACTAGGTAGAGGGATTTAAGCTTAATTTATGCATGATATGACATGTAATACAATTAAGGGAGGTAACAAACATTTAATGGTAGTAAAATAGATATTTAGTTTAACATTTAAAACCAAAAAATAACAATGTTGCCAAGTGGATAAATTGGGCAAGGCCCCTTTAATACTGGAGAGAATTTTGTGATACCAGCTTTTTGGCACACTCATGTTGGAGGGATGATATATACATTCTGCAGGAGTTTTGTTGCTCGGTTGATAATTCTTTGGGTAAATATAAAATTCTATGCAAAATGTTGTTAAATTGCATTAAGTATGTGTTCACTAGAGTCATATGTTAAAATGTTAGTGTTTGTTATGGGTTATTTTTGAAGGATGCATATGGATTGCATGTGTGGAATTTGACCAAGTTTGTACACACATGCAAGAACTGGGTATGTCAATTTTGTATTGATCATATCTTATTTAATGATTCATAGCCCAGTGTTTTTTCAGTTTAGTAAATTATTCTAATACACATTAGAACGTGACTAATTATTAGAATTAGAAGACGACAGAGGCTTACGCTGATAGCGTAACATGTTTCATCAGGAAGTGCGTAGAGGATGTTATGCCAACCAAAACAATACGAATCTACCCCAACCAGAAACCATGGGTTAACGGCAAAGTTAGCGTGGCCCTTAATGCGCGGACCTCCGATTTTAATTCCGAGAATGCGGAGGAGCATAAACAAGCCAGTTATGCCCTCTGTAACTATCAGTGCAGCCAAATGCCTGGCACAAAATTGAACGACAGTTCAACACCACCGACTCTAGTAGTATGTGGCAGGGAATTAATATCATCACGGACTACAAAGGGAATAAAAACTCCGCTGTGAACACCGCTGCCTCTCTCCCGGATGAGCTTAATACATTTTATGCTAGTTTCGAGGACAATAACTCTGCCCTCGTGGAGAGAGCACTCACGGCTGACACTACAGATGATGGTTCACTATCCGTCTCTGTTGCGGATATAACCAGATCCTTCCGACGGGTGAACATCCATAAAGCCGCGGGTCCAGACCGCATTCCGGGCCACATCATCAGCGCATGCGTGAACTAACTGGCTGGTGTTTTTATGGACATTTTCAACCTGTCCCTCTCCCTGTCTGTAGTCCCCACATGCTTCCAAACGTCAACCATTATGCCTGTACCGAAGCGAGCCAAAATCACTTGCTTAAATGACTGGTGCCCTGTTGCTCTGACCCCCATCATCAGAAAATGCTTTGAGAGGCTAATCAGAGATCACATCTGCTCTGTTCTGCCCACCTCTTTGGACCCATTGTAGTTTGCATACCGCAACAACCACTCCACTGATGATGCCATTGCATCTACAATACACACTGCTCTCTCCCATCTGGAAAAAAGGAACACATGTGTGAGAATGCTGTTTGTAGACTACAGCTCAGCATTCAACACCATAGTGCCCTCCAAGCTTGATGTGAAACTCCGGGCTCTGGGCTTAAACAGCTCGCTGTGCAGCTGGATTCTGGACTTCCTGTCAGGCAGACGTCAGGTGGTTAGAATGGGCAGCAACATCTCTTCATCACTGACCCTCAACACTGGAGCCCCACAGGGCTGTGTTCTCAGCCCACTCCTGTATTCCCTGTACACACATGACTGTGTGGCAACACATAGCTCTAATACCATCATTAAGTTTGCTGATGATACGACGGTGGTAGGTCTGATCACTGACAATGATGAAAGAGCCTACAGAGAGGAGGTGCACACTCTGACACGCTGGTGTTAGGAGCACAACCACTCTCTCAACGTCAGTAAAACCAAGGAGCTTGTTGTGGACTTCAGGAAGAAAGAGAGAGAACACAGCCCCATCACCATTAATGGAGCACCGGTGGAGAGAGTCAGCAGTTTCAAGTTCCTCTGTGTCCACATTACTGAGGAACTCACCTGGTCTGTCCACACTAAGGCCGCTAGCGCCTCCTCTTCCTGAGATGGCTGAGGAAGTTTGGAATGAACCAACACATCCTCACACGGTTCTACACCAGTACTGTAGAGAACATCCTGACTGGTTGCATCACCGCCTGGTACGGCAATAGCACCGCCTACAACCGCAAAGCCCTGCAAAGGGTGGTGCGAACAGCCAGAAACATCATCGGAGGTGAGCTTCCCTCCCTCCAGGACATATATAACAGCAGTGTGTGAAAAAATCTCGGAGGATCATCAGAGACTCCAGCCACCCGAGTCATGGGCTGTTCTCACTGCTACCATCAGACAGGCGGTATCGCAGCATCAGGACCCGCACCAGCTGACTACATGACAGCTTCTTCCCCCAGGCAATCAGACTTTTGAACACTTGATCTCTCACGGTCAGTAATCAGCACTGCACTTTATTAATCTTATATCTCACACTGGACTGTCAAATATATTCTCCTCAATACAACTAGTGTATATATATTTTTTATATACTCTTTATTTGATTTTTTTATTGTATGTGTATTCTATATTGTGTGTATTGTTTACTGTACATTGTATAGAATTATTGTGTTGTGTAAGTATGTGTCCATTTGATATGTAAATTGTGTTGTGTAAGTATGTTGTTTACTGTAATTGGTATATGTCTCGTCACTGTCATGACTGCTATGTTGTTCGGAACTGCACACAAGACTTTCACCTACTGTTGCACTTGTGTACATGGTAGTGTGACAATAAAGTGATTTGATATATGTGAGAACATGTGTAATGAGAACTATATTGCTTTAAACTGCAATGTCCATAAAGCCTGGTTAAAAATAAAATAGTGTGAGTGATTTAAGCAAGTGTTAAATGCATAACAAGCTTTGAGTATTTAAGCAAGTACTTATGCTGTGAATGATATAAGCATGTATTAAGATGTATGCTGAAGTCTATGGGTAAGCTAATGCTCTGTTTTTCCTTTGATTTGGACATTTGCCTATACCGTACTTCCTTTCCATGTTTCTTTCTACTGCTTTTTCATTGTTCTGAAATTCAGTGAATAATTTTTGTTCACATTTGGGACATAGCTCTTTTTGAGTCACATTTACCAATTGTCAGAAATCAAATTTTTCATTCTTCAAATAAGAACAAAATCTCAGATTATATAAACTGATTATATATACTCTAAATGTATGTGTGCTGTCGGCTTTAATGTGTTTTTCTCAATCACGCTTAACACATTTAGCATTAATACAGCACAAGCCAACACTTCATGGGAGGGCGGAACCTTTGTAATGTGTTCGCCTGGAGTCATTACACTGACGGACACACCACAAACACACAACTGTACTTCCTTAAAATACTACTGCGTCCGTAACTGCATACTGTAGCTGAGACCAAGTGGGACAGCAAGGAGCTAGTGCATTTAGGTATGTTGATTTGGGCTGGGGGTGTTGGTTAGAACACCGAAGTAAGAGGAAGAATAACATGAAACAGGTTTATTGATACAAACGTGTATAGACGGTATTTCCATAACATGTGGAGCCAGGCTGAATCTGAGTACAACACTGAATGCTCTTCCATAAAATGCTGAATGTTGGTGCAGATCTCTTTGACTAAATCTGATTGAGTGTGTATATGTGTATATGAAGATGTGGTCTGAAACAAAGAAATAATGCAATGTCTCAACAATAATATCTACATAACATAAACAATACAACACAGATATCAGTACAAAATCACTGGCTCTTCATAATAACATCCACATTTAAATGACATTATAATCTCACGGTCACGGTACCAAAACTTCAGTAGTCGGTACCGATACTAGTGGAATTTAATGGTTCTCGATACGAATTCGATACCACAGCAAAAATATGCTAATATTATAATATGCTATTGAACACACCATTTTTGTTATTTTGAACCATTTAATAATTATTATAATAATTATATTTTAATAATTATTATTTTCTAGAACATTTTTTAAAGTTAAAATTCATCATCTAAATGGTGTCTAATTAATACATTCTTAGAACTTTTAACAAGTAAAATTGACCTTTTCAACATATCATTGCATTTGTTTTTGTTTTTTTGGCAAACTTTTATTATACCATCTTGCTTATGGTATTTTGATAATAATAAGAATAATTATTATTATTACAGTGAATATTACTATACTAAAATTACTCTACAGTTGTAATATATTTGTATTCAATTTCTTTCAATCACAGGCATTCTTTATTTTGAATCGTGATTTTATGATGATGTTTGTTTTTTGCCAGATGCTTCACTTTTCCGGATAAACAGTTCCTGCCACAGCCAAGTGTGATCATTGAAGACTTTAAGGCCAGTGGAAAGAGATTTTTTTTTTTTAAAGTCTGACAAATAAAATGCAGGACACAATTTTGGAGTGTTTGTGTTTTAGACTACTTACGTTTGTGTATGTGGTCATTTTGAAATGCTATGTTTTAAACTGAATTACTGTGAAGTTTTAAATGCGCTATAAATAAAGCTGAGATTAAAGTGCAAATGCTGTGATTTCAATCATATATATATATATATATTACGCGTATATTACATTTTTTACATGTAGGCTACTGCATGGTTCAAAATAGAGAAGTGCTCTGTCATCTCATACAACATGTATGATTCTCATTGTCTGTGAAGTTTCTAGTGGATCAGCGGTTGGATTTAAAGTACGCAGCTCTTCCACAGTAAGATTGCAACCTTTAGCGGTTTAATAAATCACACTAAGACATATGATTCTAATTTAATAAATTGTCCATTTCAGTGTACAAGGAGTACAAGGAGTAACAGAGCACGTTCAAAATAAGCCTCTGAACATTTAGAGCAGCCGTGCGAGTCATACTGCATGATGGTACCAGAGAGTCAGTGCACGGTAGAACTGGTACTGCAGAAACACTGGTATAATCACATCTTTTTTACTTTAGTATCAACTTGGTACCAAAGTACCGGTACTTTTGACAACACTAGTATAAACATCTCTAACACTTGTCAGTTTCAATAGAAAACATGACTGCAAACAGTACAATAACTTGCTTAACTCGATACTAACAACAGTCTTCTGAATATATATTTTTAGGACTGCTGATATTAGTGTCCACTGTCTAGAGAACTAGATATTAGCTCACTTGTAACACTATCTGAAGAGCCCCGAGAAATATAACTCAACTCACTTTGTCAAAAGTGAATGTTACTCACTTTCTCTCTGGACACACACAACTCTTAAACCCTCCAAGAGAAGATAATGACAGTGACAGGGTGAAGGCTTAAATACTCTCAATATTTGTCACTGAATCAAACAAGATCATTCAACTGAACGCACAGTGCCACTGTCAATCACAATAACTCAATCCGCTGAGCACTCACATATTTCTGCCCACACAGAACTCGCTGTCAGAATAAAAGTACTCTTGGCAGTACGATTGTGCCCAGTGGACAGGGATGAATTGTTATTAATGAATGGCCTTTCGTACAGCCGCCCCGAATTTGCAAGCACTTTGTACATTAGAAAGGCTCATTACAGAGTGTCCTCTGAAGGCACTAGAGCAGTATCCTTATCCACCTCTGACTCTATGATGGCTGAAAGAACAATGAGACTGGCTACCGGTCTGGTGTAGACCTTTCCCTTAATACGGACATCGGCTGACCTCACATGACCATAAACACTCGGGTGAACTCTGATGACCTTTCCGATAGGCCAAAGATCCCTGGGCAGCTTGGGATCCATTAACAGAACAGAGTCAACTGCAACATTGCCTGTACTGACATGCCACTTCTGCCGAAAGTGCCGAGTTGGTAAGTAGTTCCTTATGAATCTAGACCAAAAGTGATCTGATAGCACTTGATAATGCCTCCATCTTTTCCTGCTCAGTTCTTCAGTCTTAGTGTATACTACTTGGGATAAAGCTCTGTTGAGCTGCCCCATCAAGAGGGTATTTGGCGTTACTACATCCAAATCCACTATGTTGGACGAGGTATAACCTAGTTGTTTCGCATTTAAAATGGCTTCCACTTCCAGCAAGACCACATCGAGCACCTCAATGAGACTGGCTGGCCTCCATTGACTGTATAAAGAGCAAATTTGATAGATCTTATATCAAGCTCCCAGATCCCGCCAAAATGGAAGGCAATCTTTTACTTGTCTAGGAGCTTCTGGAGCTCTGATGACATGCTGTCAAAGTCCTCACGAAGCTCACCAGCCTTGAAATTCGTGTCCCAGTCTGAGTATAGTTCGGCTGGAGAACCTCTTCAGGTGCTAAACCTTCTGAGGCTCATTAACTCTTTCCCCGCCAGCGTTTTTAAAAAAAGTTGCCAGCCACCGCCAGGGTTTTTGACGATTTTTGCTAAATTTTAATGGCCCGCAGAATATTTTCTTCCATGAATATATGAAGATGCTATATATCACAATAAAGATCTGAGCCTCTGCTTTTAGGCAAAAAAAACCGATTTTATTTTATCTTCATTTGTTCTTTTTTTATTGCGACTTGAACAGAGGTCGGATTTGTCAAAAAACAACATTTCAGACAAAAAGCTGATAAAAAGGCATGTTTATGTCTGATATTTTGAGCTTCTCAATACTCCACTTCTTCATGTTTGAGACGATCGCAGTCTGTTTCTTTGATCAAAGAGTTGCGTACTCTTTCAAAACATGCGGAGGGGTCTTCCTTACCGTATAACACCTAAAACACGGAAACCCGGAAAATTCCGTGTTTGGCGGGGAAAGAGTTAAGAATGAGTCAGTATCCATATGGTACTAAAGGTCCAAATGCACCACCCGAGTGGTTAGGCATTTACAGATGATTCCCCACCTCGCAGCGCCCCAACTTGACTTGAAAAGGTCAGAAGCAGTCGACATCTAGGGAATAAAAACGTTGGTTAATTTAGGCGTAGCCGTGCTACCGGTAATTCTGCCATCTTGTGAACTGTAGGCCTGGCTTTCCATCTTCGACACTCCTTACAATGGTGTTGAACTCAGCGGATTGTCTCACTCCCAAGTAAGATCTAAAAGGAGCAGCATATCTCTGCATATATTTGCTCTGGTCCAGGTTGACAAAGGCGAGTGTTGTACTCCCTTATGAGAAGTTGGGTCGTGGGATGACCACGATCTAAGACAATTAGGTGCCTGAAAGCAGGATCAAGTGCTTCTGCTCCACACAATATGTTTCCAACCAGTAGGAGACCTTCCTATGGTTCCAACTCTGGGGACAAGGTAAGTAAACGGCTGCTGTGTCGTCACTGGCTTGCCAGCACGGAGAAGGCGCTGGATCCTCTTGAATATCATAAGTTCAGCCTGCTGATAGTCAGAGGCCAATGGGGGGTGGGGGGTGCTACCACATTCTGCCACCCCCTTTAGCCCTTGCACTGTGGCCTCTACCAATTCCTTCCTGGATGGGTGTTGGCTGTCCTGTGGTCAACCTGAAATGTCAACATCAGCTGCAATGCCACAGAAGACTTATTGTATTTCATCGGATACATGCCAGACATCTTGAGTGGCCTGACTGGACAGTCCTCTGGCCCTCGAGGAAAGGGGTCATTGGCTTCACCGATTGGGGACTGCGAGTTCCACTAACATCCTACCCCACATAACAGTATCAGCAGGATTTAGTGTGGAGTTGACATATTTCTAAGCGTCAGGCCTCGTTAGATCTTGAATCTCAACAACACGTGTTCCAACAAATACTTTGAATTGGCATGATTCTGGCTGTAGCCAAGTCGCTACTCCAGAGAACAGTCTGATCTATTTCAAGAGTTAGCTCTTTTTCCAACATCTTGGCTAAATGTGCTGCTGTTAGAGCACAGCAAAGCTTGGCATTGAAAGTTGTCACCATGGGGCAACCCTTGATTTAGCCATCAGAAAGACAGGTAGACTTTACCCTGAGCATCTTCCGCAGGTTGGAAACTGACATAGGCTTTTTCTGATGCGTCACTGAAGATGTGAATCTGTCTAGGGAAGCCGGTGTGAGTAACATTATCTAGATCATAAGATCGGGGTAGCACTATGTAAGGAAATAAATGAAGTTCTGCTTCCCAGTCCTCGAAGGCTTGATGGCAGATGAGTCCAAGAGTTGACTCAGAAAGACCAGTGTCATCATGTGAGAGCCAGCATTCTAAGCTTGTTGACCTTGCTTCCTTCGGTACGTGGCTAATGATGCTTGAGATGTTCCTTGCCCACTGGCGGACTTCAAACCCATCAGAAGCTAAACCCTCTCTGATTTTGTCTACTAGCTTTCTAGCTATTTTGATATCTGACATAATCTGGTGGCAATTATCTACATAGAATCAGTGTTCTACAGAGTGTCTGACATCCTCCTCGGATCCGCTTAGATGCATGGCATGTCAAACATGGCACAACAGGGAGATCATGTGGTCCAGAAAGGCAGGACCTGCCACTTACAGACATCAGGTGGGTCTTTTCATCTCATGTATCTCCAGATAAACCTGAGAAGAGGCTGGTTCACTAGCAGGAGCCGAACTTGGTGGAACATGCTCTTATATGAGAGATGGTGTTGCAATGGTAAGTGAGGACCCAAAAGCGATATAACAAAAGAGTCTTTTAATGTCAGTTCAGGAAGCAATAATGAAAAAACACAAATGTTCTCCTTCAGAGAATGACAGAGAACATAAACAACCCGCAGAGAGGGCGATGAAAACAGAAGACTTCCTAGAGAACTTCAGTAGGCGTCACAAAGTAGCGGCCGGGGGTAGCAGTGAGCGGCGACTGGCTGCTGGTCTCCCCAGGGAGGGCTAGGGTCGAGAGAAAACACTTAGCTGTATCCAGCTCCTCTCGCTGCGTCTGGCGAGCTGGACAGAATACAAATAATGGGTAGTTTAGACGGGAACAGGTAGTAAAGCCAGGCGGATGCCTACAGGACAGGACTTGGACAGCGACAAACGAGACAGTGCTTGTATTCCTTTGTGGGAGAAACTCTAGTGAGAATCCGACAAAGGAAGCAGCAAGAACAGAGAAAGAAGTAGAGAGCTAATCAGAGGAAAACGGGAAAAGGTGGGAAGAGAATTAGCGAAGTATTCAGGGGAGATAAGGAACAGCTGGAGGAGGAGAAAAGAGGGAAAGGAGAAATGACCAAAGAGGGCAGCAGAGGGCGACAGAGAAAAGAGAAAGAACAGGGACAAGACATACCATGACAAAACGAAGACAAGACATAACAGATGGACCCAGTGTCGGAACAGGAAGGAGAGCATTATATAGATTTAGGCCACGAAGCTGATAGGAACAGTTGAACACTAGATGATTCTTCCCATTATGGCTCAATAAGTGATGGGGAATGTACCACGATTCACCGTCTGCACGATATCATTGTGTTTAAGCTTTTGACTTCTGATTTTACCAGCTTAAAAATTCCTTTGTGGTAAGCTTTGGCACGTTGAGGTTCCTTTGCGAAATGGTTCTTAGTACTCCTCAAGCTCGGCAGGGCAGCCTCTTTTGATGTCTGAAATAGTGGCATGTCTAATTTTCTTAAAAATGTGGTGGCATATCAGAGAATGCATGCCACCTACCTGCCTGGTAATAGTTGCCAAAAGCTCAGATGCTACTAAATCTTGCTTTAAGCACATTGCTGACTTGTCACTCTGGAATGGCAGCAAATCCATCAGCCAAATTTTCACTTGTATTCACTAGCCAGCTCTCTTCCTTGCATGGCTCAACTGCAAGGCCTGTTCACACATTATGGAGGAATTTTAAGTGCTTTAATTGGCACAAATTACCTCTCTTGAGGTCACATTTAGCCAACATCTCCAGCATCTCTTATTTGTCCTAACCCAATCAATCACTTCCTCCTCTGTGAGATTTTAAATGCCTGAGCACTTATTCAAGAAGTGTTCCGAACACAATATGGGCAGTGTGGCTGTGCCTTTCCCCTCTTCTGATACACTTCTGGGTTACAACTCTCTCATTTAGGGGCTTTGTCAACTGCAGAACTCTACCCTATGCAGTATGGTAGCAGGTAGTTAACCCTGCTGTTGATTGGTTCCATAGCTTGTCTGCCCATGGACCTTAGTGTCAGAGTAGATGTCATAAGCTTGACACCATGGCATATAGTGGAGCCACTCTGCAAAATTGAGCAGGGTGTGCGTTGAACCAGACCAAGTTTGACGGAAGTTTTGTGACCAGTCGTGCCACGTGTGAGCCACATCTTAAGTCGACTTCACCGTCAGGGCGCAAGGTCTTCAATATGCCCTCCAGTGATTGAATTTGTAGAGCAAATCTTTCAAAGACTGTTATATCTCAAGTGTTTGATTTCTGGAGAGTCCATTACCTGCCTAAGGGAACCAGTAAGGCTGAATATGCACTGACTATCATATTTAGGTGACCATATGAACAACATGCACCCTTCAAAACCTCAAAATTTGACTTTCCACAAAACACCTACAATTTTGCATGGGATAAATTGTACATGGGATTGCAATATCTCAGCTCTAGATTTAAATATTAAATTTAAACTGGTACTCCTGTGATCATCTAAATCTCCCCTATCTATGGTGTGAATTTCATGAGGATTAAAGAAAGTTAAAAATAGTGTGCAAAAACTGATATCCAATGATATTGCATAGTTTGTGCTTTTAAAATGCACATTTGTCAATAAAGCATTGAATTTGAGGTTGGGATGTATATGTAAATTATTATATTTACAGTAACATATGTGAGAATATTAATGCCTAATCTGTATAGGGCTAAACTAAAATATAAATAAAAAATAGGGTCTCCTTTATAGATGTCTTTAATCAGAATCCTATTTATACAGTCATCTCTTAGAATTTCTGAAAGCAAACAAACCCAGTTACAGTTTCCTACAATCATACAGCATTACTATAGAGAACATATTTTAAGGTTACTGTTTTTACAGTAAATCCGTGGTAAAATTAAGGTATATGATGTGTATGTGGAGTGAAAATTCTTCTGATTCAGGTGTGCTTTTTTTTCATGATTTATTTGCGGTTTATAATGGCTTGGCTGTTTAACATGGTTTTAAAGTAGTTTAATCAATGATAGATTTGAAGTTTGCATTAGAATTCAAATGTGGTTTGTTATCCTTACCACGCTTGACACAAGCACTGTTTATAATGGTCTGCACGGCAAAAATGCATCTGCCCTCTGCTCACGCACCTCTTTGCATTTTTCTCCACTGATCCAGGCAACAGTTAGCTAGTAATGATGTGCGCTATATGGCGATTCGACTGCAGTCGAATCACATTTTATGTGATAATATTCATGACACCACATTTTCAGGACTCATCAAATTAAATGCAACAGATCTATGCAATTTAAAACTCATAAATGTGAATAATATGCTTAAAAATTATTGTCCAAGAACCCTGTATTTGAGTCCATTAAATAAGCTGCAGATTGGACCGGAGGAAACATTGCCACACATTTAATTAATATTTATTCATAGTTTATTAGCATTTAAATTAAATATCAAACAATGTATGGCACTCAAGACACTCCTATAAATCCACAGACCACCTATTTGACAGCCTTGAAATATATTGCATGTGGGCACTTCCTGTGTCACCTGGTGAAAATAACCCTAATTTTGATGCCAAGACCTAGGGGCTTTGAATACTTCATATTTGAGCCCTCATAAACAACTTATTAAAAATGCACACTTTCTAAAGTGCCCCTGATAAGCTACATATTTCAAATTGGAGTCATTTGGAGCTTTCTGAGGGGTGTCCTCAAAACAACTTAAGAAGTTAAAAGGAATAAAATGCTCTTGGGATACACCCTGGCAGCATGCCCAGAGGTCCCTCTTGGGCCTCTTGAAGCCATACTAAAAGGGCTAACGATTTCAGTGACGTTTTGAAGGTTGAAAATCAGATAACACCTTTAAAGGACTATGGGCAGGCGCAGCAGGCACCTGCCTTATGCCACATGAGGAAATGGATTGAAAAAATATTTGTCAGGAATGTCTAAAATCACACTTATAATGGGCATTACCTGGCAGGAATTAGTGTGATGTATGGCATCGGAGGGCACACTGGGGGCAAAAGCATGCCAAAGTGCTATTTAGTGAGTAAGGGGACAAATAGTGGCTCTGTGAATGGAAGGAAGACTGAGGAAAAAATGGTGGGTAAGGGGGACACAGGAAGTGAGATTGTGGACAAGAGAAAGATGAAGACCAGTGGGTAAGAGGGACACCGGAGTGAGCTGTGGACACAGGAAGACTAGTGGTTTGTGGACAAATAGAGGCTCTGTGGACGCTGTTTACATTTCTAAATGCCATTTGGGCAGTAGGTGGCTTGTGGGCATGCCCCGAAGTGACCATGACAACTTGAGTGCCCATAGGTGTCCATTTGGTGAAGGTTAAAAATGAAACTTACCCCAAAGTAATGGCAAAGTGACAGATGACCACCAGGTTAGTGGGCAAGTGGGAGTCCACAGAAGGGGTACAATCCATCGCCCCTACTATGGGTCCAATGGCAATTTAAATTAATTGGGCATTCTCCCACGAACCACCTATTCTATTACAGTAGCAATTTTCTTGATTTCTCTCCTCACCCTTGGGAGGCATCTGTCCCCTATCTGCAGGTGGAAGGCAGTAATCATTTGTCACATTCCTCTTCCTCTAACCATGTCAGGTCCTCCTGTATGGGTGGAGGTGGCAATAGCCACAACTAAGCTTTAGGCCGCACCCTTTCCACTGTTTTAACTGAATCGACAAGCAAATGCATTTCTCTCTGAATGTTTTTAAACTGAGAAATTGCTCTGCATACTCTCTCCTCTTCTGCGTAATATGTTCTCCACACAGATCTTAGAAGGCTCAGTATTCTGTATGAGGCATGTTGTGGCAAAACAATAATTAAACAAATATGCATTACAGGATAAGAGACACCAAGATCCAAATTATATTTTAAAAGATAGTTTATTCTTTTAAAAGAGGTTTGTTCACAAAAATATCTCGACATCTACCTCGCAATAGGAACAAGACCTAACTCACACAGAAAAAACATGGCCTATTTATACCCCCCGTCCTCAAAGTCCCTTCTTCCGTAATTTTCCACTCAATCCCAGTAAAACCCGATCTAGCTAGTTTTTAGAAATACCAATAGTTCTTCTAAGCCCCCTGGGTTTTACGGTCTTTACATCTGTGAGGTCATAAAAAGGCCATATAAACGCCATCTTGTCCTGAAGACAGTGGTCCTTTGTTGAGCTTCACTGAGTTTCACACCCGTGAAACTCAACAAAAGGCTTTATTTATGGCTAAATAATCACTCTGTCTTTCCCGTACTCATATTGAGGAGTTCAAAAGGCTTTTTTTCCTTGACCATCTGTTTTACTGTGTGTGTGTGTGTGCTCTGTTCCTGCCAGGTGAAAAAATAGAAACACGATTGAATTGATAGAAAATCCACATAATGTCTTAAAGTAAAATATAAATTTTGCACAACAGGCATGAGAGTTCTTCCCCACTGGTCGCGCTGCCCAGTAAAACTTAAATCATAGTCGTGAAGGTCTTCATCCCCATGCTCACCAATAGCGGAGTCCCACTGAACTTGACAAGAGGCATGTTCAGCAGGTGTCATTCTGACCACACCATCAAACTCAGAATTTCACTCCTCTTCTTTTCCATACACATGCGGTTCCAATCTGTGGTGAGGTTAGACTTGCAGCCTTTGTATTAATGGACCAACCGCAGTCGACAAGATAGCGTTGTGTCTCACCTGTCATTTGGGTCGAGTCTTGAACCCCTAGTGCTTTACTGCTTCGTAGCATGTTCCCAGAGGAACTGCATATCTGGCTCAAAGGACCAAAATGTATCTAAGAACAAGTGGGACAGCAAGGAGCTAGTGCGTTTAGGTACATTGAGTTGGGGTGGGTTGGTTAGAACACAGAAGCAAGAGGAGGAATAACATCAAACAGGTTAACTGATACAAACATGAGTATAGGCAGTTTTTCCATAGCATGTGGAGCGAGGTTGAATCGGAGTACAACACTGAATGCTCTTCAATAAAATGCTGAATATTGGTGCAGATCGCTTTGACTGAATCTGGTTGAGTGTGTATAATTGTATATTATAAATGATCTGAAACAAATAAATAAAAGGAATGTCTTTTAAAAAATACCTGCTTACTTTTCTATACCACCACAATAATGTCTGCATAATATAAACAATACAACACAAATTTCAGACTATTCATAATAACATCCACATTTATATGACAGAATAAACATCTCTAACAAATGTCAGTGTGAATAGAAAACATTACAGCAAACAGTACAAGAACATGCATATCTCAATACTAAACGACAGATACTGAATAGAGATTATAAAGTTGCTGATATTAGTTTCCATTGGCTAGAGAACTAGACAGTAGCTCACTTGTAACACTGTCTGAATAATCCTGAGAAATATAACTCAAATAACTTTGTCAGAAGTGAATGTTACTCACTTTCTCTCTGGATGCACACAACTCAAACTGTCCAAGAGAACATAATTCCAGTCACAGGGTGAGGAGGTTTAAATACTCTCAATATTCGCTGCCGAATCAAGCGAGATCCCTCTGACTGAATGCGCAGTGCCGCTGTCAATTACAATAACTCAATACACGAAGCGCTCTCACGTATTTCCTCCCACACAGAACATGCAGAAAAAAAGTCCTCTAGGCAGTGTGATTGGGATGAATTGTTATTAATAAATGGCCTTTCGCACAGCATATGGTCACAGTATGTACTGTATTTGATTAACACACTTTTCTTCTGCCAAATCAGTGTTCTCTTAGGTATGTATGCGAGTAGTATGAATAGAATTTGGACATACTTCATTCGGGGTCATGGGCATTGACCTGTGACCTGCATGTATTAAGTAAGAGTTCCCGAGGTATTATGGGATCGTTATGGGACCAGTAGATCTGCACTTCAGAAACTCACCGGAAATAGTAAGACATTTATAGCTAACTGCTTCATCAATACTGTGGATTCTGACATACTGCTCCACTGGCATACTGTTTAGATAAATAGTAGAGAAGTATGAATTCTCGGACACAGCCTTGGAGATGGAGAAAGGAACTCTTAACACAATTTGACGTACAAAAAATCCTAGAGGGGACCCATGTAAGGTGCGTTTTAATTACCACAGAAGCACGTCAAGTCCTAACGGTCACAAAAACACAGAATGAGATATTTTTGACTGCAAACATGGAGTTCAAAATGGTGTTTAATACTGGTATTGATGCTCTGATGTGAATCTTGAATGCAGTTTCACGGTAGCTTTAGTAAAGCGGATAGCCACATTCTACCAACTGATTAATATTGTGGAGGATGAGAGTTTAAGTGATTTGATGCCCATTGTGATGAATATGCAATGTGGGCAATATTTATTTCAATAACTCAAAACTCTTAGACTTTAAACATTTAATGTTTCTTCAATTGGTGTCATTATGCTGTGAAAGGCTTTTTTTGGAAAATGTTAATGAACCAACATAGTTACATGTTGTTTTGCTCTCTTTCCGAAAATGGAAATAAAAGCATATATACATGAACAGTAGTATATATAGTGTCAAATTTCAGCATTTTTGAAATCTGCGATTAATCATGATTAACCACAAAACAATTGATTAAATCACAATTAAAAATTGTAATCTGCTGACAGCACTAATATACACCGGTCAGCCACAACATTAAAACCACCTGCCTAAAATTGTGTATGTCCCGCTCATGCCACCAAAATGGCACCAACACGCATCTCAGAATAGCATTCAGAGATTATATTCTTTTCACCACAATTACAGTACAGAGCGGATATCTTTGTTAGTTCAAAATAGTCTGGCCACTGTCTGTTGACCTCGCTCATCAACAAGGCATTTCCGTCCACTGATCCGTCCATCACTGGATGTTTTTTTGGCACCATTCGGAGTAAATTCTAGAGACTGTTGTGCGTGAAAATCCCAGGAGATCAGCAGTTACAAAAATACTCAAACCAGCCCATCTGGCATCAACAAACATGCCATGGTCCAAATCGTTGAGATCATATTTTTACCCATTCTGATGGTTGATGTGAACATTAACTGAAACTCCTGACCTGTATCTGCATGATCATATGAACCTCACTGTTGCCACAGAATTGGCTGATGAGATAAATCGCATGGATGATTGTTGGTGCCAGACGGGCTGGTTTGAGTATTTCTGTAACTGCTGATCTCATTGGGTTGTCAAAAAACATCCAGTGATCGGCAGTTCTCTTATGAGAGGTTCTCTCGTATTGCGTAAGCTAGCTTACGCTACGGGAAAGATTAATCTTTTCTGAGATATTGAAGCCAAAAAATTATCCTTAATTTTGTATCATTTGTCAACGCAGTGCAGCAACTGCAGACCTTGAGCGGGCTAGCTAGCGAGCTCATTGGTTGATCTGCGGCAACTGCTGCAGCCTATAGATCGAACTTGGCGAACTCGCGTCCAATGAGAAGCGTCCTGCGCTACTGCTTCAAAGCCCGCCAAAATGGCCGTGGCTAGAGTGCATATAAGCGTAGTTCAGTGAGGCTGGAACCCTGATTTTCATCTCTTCAGCGAAGCTCTTCGCATCTCTGAACTGGAAGCCGCGTCGCCGTTCGAGGGGCATCTAGCAAGCTTGGACAGCTTCGAAGAAGCCGGCCGTCTCCGCCACCTTCAGCCATCCTGCGAGCTACGCCATCCGGCGACGTATCCTTTTTTAGAGCAAGCTAGTTCTTAACGAACTTCACAAAAGAGTAACGAGCGTCTTTTTTAAGATGCCTCGCACCACTTGCGCTTCATGCCGCGCCCCTCTCAGCGCCGGAGACCGCCACATCATCTGCGCTCTCTGCCTGGGACTGGGGCATGCAGAGCTCACCCTTGCTGAAGGCGGATGCGACCTCTGTGAGGAGCTTCTGATGTCGACCCTGCAGGCTCGACTCGAAGCGCTCAGAACCGAAGCCGCCGCGCTGCCTTCCGTTCTGCCGCGCAGGAAAAAGCTTTTCTTGCAGATCTTACAGATCCTCCAAGCGGAACTTCTTCGGGAGTGGTATGAGAAAGGCAGGCACCCAGAGGCTGTTACAGATCTAAGAAGCACGACGGACCTCGCCCTTCGAGCCACCAAAGCTGCAGCCCGTGTCCCGATCAGAGCCCACTCACATAAAGCGGACACAGCCCGCTCGAGTGTTAGAGTCAATAAACTCTAACCGGTCGGAGAGAGCGGTGCGTTGAGGAACGTGGAGCGCTCTGCCCATTCTCTGCCCGCTCTGTCACACGGCCAGCAAACACTTCTCTGTATGTAAGTCCCGTGCCCGTGACTATGCTCGCGCATCACTTAACAGATGTGACTCTTTCCCATTCACCTCAATCGGGAAGTCACTCACAGAACAGCCTGTCCCTGCACAGTAAGCGCGCTCACATATTCTGTTCAGCGCGTTGTGTGCAGCAATCAGGGCGATTTGGCCATTCACCCTCTAGCGTTACGCTTCAAAGCGTGGGAAGCTATCCCAGGGATATCCAAATGGGTGTTAAGCACAATAAAACAGGGCTATTTGCTACAGTTCGATCACCGCCCTCCCCGCTTCAGAGCGCGGCTCGAAACTATTGTGAACACGGAAGCAGCCTGCATGGTTCATTCAGAAATAGCAAACCTTCTGTGCAAAAGGGCCATAGAGAAAGTGCCGCCTTCGCTGAGCGAGTCGGGGTTTTACAGCTGTTATTTTCTTGTTCCCAAGAACAAGAACAAGGGTTTGAACAAGGTGCTTGCAAAAAGACCGTTCAAAATGCTTACAATCAGGAAACTCCTCACGCATACGCGCCAGGGGGACTGGTTTATCTCTCTCGATCTGAAAGATGCCTACTTTCAGATTCAGATAAATCCCCGTCACAGGCCATTCTTGAGATTCAGCCTGACGGCCAGGTTTATCAATACACCGTCCTTCCGTTCGGCCTGTCTTTAGCACCCGTACTTTCACGAAATGCATGGATGCGGCTTCGCACCCCTGCGGAGTCAGGGCTTGTGAGTTCGAACTATTTGGACGACTGGCTGATTATGGCACAGTCACATACGGAGCTGCTGTCTCACAGAACAGTTCTCCTCAGCCATCTGAACAGTTTGGGTCTTGCAGTCAATTGGACCAAGAGCTCACTACAGCCCAGTCAGGCAATTTCCTTCCTTGGAATAGAACTAGACTCCGTGGCAATGACGGCTCAGCTTATCTACACAGCCGCGCCGTGTTCAGCGACTAGCCGCGTCCTTTCAGATGAACAGCCTCACGCCTCTGAAAAAATTTCAGAGAGTGCTAGGTTACATGGCCTCAGCCGCAGCAGTACTTCAGCTGGGTTTACTGCGCATGCGCCGCTTCAGCATTGGCTAAACACCAGCGTCTCGCCGGGCTTGGGCCACAGGCCGCCAGCCGATCAAGGTGACTCAGACCTGTATTTCAGCTCTGCAGCCCTGGACAGTGGCCGAATGGTATCAGCGGGGAGTGACGATGGGAGCTGTATTTCGCCGAAAAGTCATCTCGACAGACGCGTCCAACACGGGTTGGGGCGCGGTCTGCGAGGGCTCTCCGGTTTTTGGCCTATGGTCAGTTCAGGAAAAGCTCCGTCACATAAATTGTCTGGAAATGATAGCGGTCGAGTATGGGCTTGTGCGCTTTCTCCCGGTCATTCAGGGTCACCACGTCCTCGTCCGTTCGGACAACAGATCTGTGGTATCCTACCTAAACCGTCAGGGCGGTGTCAGATCCAGGAACCTCTTCCATCTGCGACGGCCCAGACAGACTGTCCAGAGACAATATTCCTCCAGGGGAATGGTCCCTGCACGCTCAAACAGTCCAGAAGTTATGGCGCATATTCGGCAGAGCAGAGATAGACCTCTTTGCGTCAGAAGAGAACTCTCACTGCCCAATATTTTTCTCGAAAAGCGAGGACGCGCTGGCCCAGGACTGGCCCAACCGCCCGCTTTACGCCTTCCCTCCCGTCTCGCTATTGCCACAGGTAATGCAGAGGATCAGGGAAACGCGTCACTCGGTGCTCCTCATAGCCCCGCATTGGGAGAATCAGACATGGTTCCTGGAGCTTAAGCAGCTGTCACTGACAGCGCCGTGGCCCATCCCAGTGACAGCAGATCTCCTCTCGCAAGCTCGCGGCACGATCTGGCATCGCCAACCAGAGCGCTGGGCGCTGCACGCGTGGGTGATCAACGACTACCCGTCGCTCTGCCAGAAGGGGTAATAAACACCATCATACACGCTAGAGCCCCTTCCACGAGAAGACTCTATGCGTCAAAATGGTCTGTGTTTTCAAAATGGTGCACCGACAGAGACCTGGACCCACGGACACGTGGGGTGTCGTTGCTGCTCGTGTTTTTACAAGAGCTGCTGGATAAGGGCAGATCCCCATCCACGCTCAAAGTGTATGTGGCGGCCGTCGCGGCGTTCGCCGAACCCCTGCACGGCCAGTCGCTGGGAAAAAAAACAAGCTGGTCATCCGCTTCCTCAAGGGAGCTAGAAGGATGAACCCCCCGCGCCCCCCATCGGTTCCTATCTGGGATCTTTCTATAGTTCTCGAAACTATGAAAGCCCCCTTTCGAACCGCTTCAATCCGTGGATTTGAAATACCTTTCACTCAAAACCGTTTTTCTGACTGCCCTGTCATCAGTCAAACGTGTGGGAGACCTTCTGTCAGCGCTGCGTGTCTTGAGTTCGGACGAAGTGACTCCAAGGTCATTTTAAAGCCTAGACACGGCTATGTTCCCAATGTGATCAGTACTCCTTTCAGAGCACAGGTCATTTCCCTATCGGCGCTGCCAGCATCCGATAGCGAACGCGACGCCAATCTCCTTTGCCCAGTCAGAGCACTGAGATTGTATACTGCGCGCTCCGCCTCTTTCAGACGCTCCGAGCAGCTTTTCGTTTCTTTCGGAGGGCGCACCAAAGGTCTCGCCGCCTCAAAACAGACACTGTCTATATGGAGAGTGGACGCTATTGCTGCCGCATACGCGTCAAAAGACCTGCCATGCCCGTTGGGCATTAGGGCTCACTCCACTAGAGGCATGGCCTCATCGTGGGCATGGTCCAGCGGGATTTCCATTCACGACATATGTGTGGCAGCGGGCTGGGCTTCCCCCTCCACCTTTGTCAGATTTTACAATCTGGAAGTGCCCGCCCTGCAGGCAAAACTACTAGCGGTTTAATACGCTACAGCTCCCCTGGTGAGCTGCACTGATGGGACTCATTCCACACAGACCGGCACCGCCCTCTGTCGTTCCCTTCCCACTATGTGCTTATGTATTACACACACTGGCCCGCACTCTTGCCGGCCAAATATTATTTCCCCACTCACAAGGGCTCCCCGGGTCCCCCACCCCGGGGCTCATGCAGTGGATGTTTGGCGCGCACGGCGTTGACAATGGGTTCCCGTAGCCTAAGCTAGCTTACGCAATACGAGAGAACCTCTCGTAAGAGAACGAAACGGTTACCTAACGTAACCTCGGTTCTCTCTAGATGAGGGAACGAGTATTGCGTAGCCGCCATGCTCAGCGCCACTGGCGACTTTCGCTTCATTCAATGAAAACCAGGGTTCCAGCCTACAAACTATGCTTATATGCACTCTAGCCACGCCCATTTTGGCGGGCTTTGATGCAGTAAGCGCGCGGACGCCTCTCATTGGACGCGAGTTCACCCAAGTTCGTCTATAGGCTGCAGCAGTTGCCGCAGAGCAACCTATGAGCTCGCTAGCTAGCCCGCTCAAGGTCTGCAGTTGCTGCACTGCGTTGACAAATGATACAAAATTAAGGATAATTTTTTGGCTTCAATATCTCAGAAATGATTAATCTTTCCCGTAGCGTAAGCTAGCTTACGCAATACTCGTTCCATCATCTAGAGAGAACCGAGGATACGTTAGGTAACCGATTCGTTCTGTAGATGGAAATACCTTGTTGATAAGCGAGGTCAACAGACAGTGGCCAGACTGTTTCGAACTGACAAAGTCTACGGTAACTCAGATAACCGCTCTGTACAATTGTGGTGAGAAGAATAGCATCTCAGAATGCTATTGTGACATGCGGGTTGGCGCAGATTTTGCAGCATGAGGGGGACCTAAACAATATTAGGCAGGTGATATTAATGTTTTGGCTGATCGGTGTATATGTGTATATATACACATATACACACACTGTATATATTTCACGTTTACTATGCGGCCCCATCAAACACTTTTTTTCCTAAAAGATTTTAACAGCGATCAGAATAAAAATCCGAAAATATATTTTTGAATCCTTTGGTGATAATATAAAAATAATTTTTAAAAGAAGATAAAAAAAAAAAAAAGGGAGCCAGCTGGTACATGATAGGTATGTGTAAACCTCACTCCCCTGGCCTCAAGAGGCACATTAGTGACTGACGCTAGGAGCAGTACCCTTTAGCTTCCTCGTTAGCATGCCCGCCTCCCATGCCGGAGATGCCAGTTCGAATCCTGTTCGGACAATGCAAGCCCACATCTCGATTTAAAATTGATTACGGTCTAGCTTTCATCTAAAGATAAGTCACCCACAAATCCAAATATTCAAAAAGGCTCTATTTCTTGTCTTTCAGAGTATTAATACAATATAATTGGAGTAAGAGTTGTACTTTCAGGTGTAGCGTCTGGAGGAATCAATGAATGGAGAATCATGGACTCGGCTATTTTGGAGACAAAAGGACCTCTGTAAGATCACGGAAATGGTCTGTGTTAGTACGAGGAACTGTTGTCAGAGAGACAATCCAACTATTGACAGAGGATCCTCGTGATGCCCCCCCCCCCACACACATGTGACATCCTCGTGTTACCATGTGAGGAAAAACCATGTGGAACTTTGAATTAGAAATGTGTGTGCCTTTCCCATAAAGCCTAAAAGGGCTTATTTTTAATGAAAAGTGTTTTAATCCCTGTGTGCTGTGCATTTTGGTGTTAGATCAAAACTAGTAGAATGGTTTAACATGTGTATAGTTTTAAACCCTGAGGTTTCATATTTAACAGCCCAAGGGTGTATATTCCTTTTAAGTGATACCAAACACATTTTTCTTGGTATCAAATTAAACCTTACGATGTGTCCTAACGGAATATACATATAAGATAACCTTAGAACTGTGTTCTGTTTTTTATCATCTTTTGAGTTGTTCAAAGCGAAGGTCTGACTAAATCATGAAGTATGCAAATGAGCTTTGACCAGACAAAGGGAGCAAATTCGCACCCAAAACAGAGGGGCCTCATTGGGTCACTTCTCACACAGGAGGCGTGACCTCCCTACTTTAAAGGTCAGATCCAGCATTGACTCTCTCTCTCTTCTTGCTCATCTCTTCTTCGAACTCTCTTGCCGCGCTCTTCAACCCAACTCCCAACTTCACTTCTTCTCCCGATCTTCTGCAACTCCTTGGGACACTCGTCAGCTATTCAACTCCACGCTCTGGAAACACCGCACCGAAGTCCTCTGTCTCAAGAACGCCACGAGGACACGCAGTCTCGCTCAAGCAACACAAAAAGGTCTAGTGTGCAAGTATGATTTCACCTGAAATTCCAACGCGTTAAAGTGTGTAATTCCAGTTGCTGGCTCTTAAAGGGTTAATTGTTGTAATAAGTTTGCCATACCTCCAATAATTCTTCACTTTCCCTTACTGCATTTATTTCGTTTATTTTATGCTTATTCTGTGTTATATGTATGTTTGTCAATTGCACTGATATATCATAGTGCCTTGTATTAAACTCAATTATATGCGTAATTGTCTGTGTGTGTTGGTTACAAAACAAAGCCTCTTTAATGTGCGATTTTAAGCTACGAGCTGATATTATCAAAGTAAGTTAACGTGCTTTTGATGAGTAGGCTTATAACTAGGAATAACCCCTCTGGAGAATTGATCAAAGTACCGAATAAAGTGGTTCGGCGGATCGAACTGACTGGTTGCGTGTAGCCTACGGGTCAATTCCATTACGGGGTTATTAAAATTAATATAGCCTGTCTGCATAGAATATATATTCCTAATTAAATATAATTCGTTGTGTTTAATTATCTATATATTTTTGAAGCAGACTCTTGGACTATATAAGCCTTCCTTTTAAGGTTTAAGGCGTTTTTAATATGTAGTGGTGTCCGGGTCACCCGTACGATTAATCATTGATTTCGATCAGTAATATTAATTGTACATTCCCCAAACCTGACCTGTGCACACGCTACACAGGGAAGTTAGACCTTCCGTGCTGTCAAGCAGAGAGACGACTTCTTTCATAAACTTCTCAGCTTTATAATACTTACAACAACTCAAACACGCATACTGCTCACACCGAGTGACTCTCCAGATGGTGCCCTGACGAGTGCTTCTGACTTCAAAATGCTTGTCACATTGCTCATCAAACCAATCATATGGATTCTCTAATTAAAACAAATTAGCTACATTTCCTCCCATTCAGTCCCAGTAAGCATCATTAACATTTGTGTAATTGGCCTCAGAGATCTTTCTATAGCCTTATTGACCTCATAAAGCTTTGTGCAGTCACAATGTTAACTGCGCCAGAAATTGCAGTAAACACCTTTCAGATAGCACAATGCTAACGCCAATAATTTGTCCCACCACAGCCAGCTGATGAACTGTGCAATTTGCATAACATCTGTTCTGTTAGAAATGGTAAAGCCACAAACTCTCTCATTTTCAGTTGAAATACCACTTTGAGTACCTCAAAAGTTCAGAACTGTCAATGTACTCCCACTATGCAAATAGGACATTATGTTTCATACACAACACATCTATCTTTGTGTCAGATTACAGCACTTGCAGTGCTGCATATAAAATGTGTATGAAAGTGATGTTGTTATTAAGGAATATTATGGTGAGAGACTGCTTTGCCCTTGGAATTATTGATGATATTTTGACTTCCCCCGATTCTGGTTCATGATCTTTAAGGCTGCTCCCGCAGGCGTTCTGGTACTAATTAAGATATTCAGGCAAGAAACCACAGACAACCTCTTATTTCTCAGTGCTAATTATGATGGAGGAAAATAAATGGCTACAGCCATGGGCAAGTTCCAAGATGGAAAGTCCATACAGTTAGGTTTCCAATCTTACTGTAATGTGATTGAGAGATGTTCTGCCAGGGAAAAACAATGTCATCATTTATTTTCTTGGGAAAAGAGTTCAGAGGAAGCACTTTACGGGTATACATTCCTACAACACAACAAGACGTTTGTTATTTGAACAAGACAGCAGCTGTCGTCCTTAGTGCATTTAATGTGTCTGTACCAAAACCGATGTGCATTTGATCTCTGGAGAGTAGTTTGAAAAAGTTCTGTTCATAGCAAACAAATGTTTAGTCATTAATTTAATTGTTAAATTGTTCATGTGAAATAGTTTAAATTATTTACTTTGTGTTTCATGAAGTAGATGAAAACACATTCTATTCTCTTTGGAGGTTTCTGGCTGATAAAGGAGAGTCTGAACTCATTTGTCCACAATGACTCATTCTTTGTTATAACTTTTGTCCATATTTAAGAATAATAGCAAAGTCATCAAAACTATGACATGACACAAAAGTTGACATGGGGATTATGTAGTGATGAAAAATGTTACACAAATCAAAACTACTTTGTTGGCTTATTTTATTAAAAGGGAAGAAATTATATTGTTTTTAAGTTCATAAAAAAAAAAAAATAATTAATTACATTGGAGCATGGATAGAGAAACAAAGTGTTTGATGTCTTGATATGTTCAGCACGTTACAGTAGCATGGCACCTACAGTAAAATATAATTCATATAGGAGTCTAAATCGAGCTGGGTCATTGGAAGTGCATTGTTGCATGGGCCGAAACTAAATCTATTCACTGATAAAATTAAAATTAAACAGGGCAAGACAGACAAGGAAAAATGGATGTATAGAAAAAGACTGGTGTGCTGTGATCAATATGGAATAGAATAGCTGATCACATCGTTGCACTGTTACAGCCAGACAGACTAAGGCAGAGGCAGCAAAAACAAAATGAATAATGAATCAACACACATAAAAACACTCAAGACATTTGCTCATTATGGCAGAGGTGATTTGACAGTGGTCACAATGGCAAAGCAGGATGACAGGTGTAACATCTGGACAATCAGTTTCTATAAAAACATCTCTCTCTTTCAGTCTCTCTCTCCGTCTCTTGTCCTGACAGCTGGACTGTGTTCTACCTGGCCTGACCCGCCGCTAATGGGGTCTTTATCTGCCAAATGCCAAACACATACCCCAACTCATGCCAGAGCTTTGTTTCTTTATTTATTCATCCTCATTCTTTATTCTGTTCTTCTCCCAGATCAAGTACCTGACATCTGCTCTGTCCAGATATCTGGCTGTGTTTCAGGATTGTCCTGAAACTAAAGATTCTTTGCAGAGATATAATACACAAAGACATATCTACAATGTTTTTGGATGGCTTTTCGGAGGGAATCAAAGGCATTCTCTGACCAAACAGACTAAGATTTAAAACTGGTCAAAATATTTTAATTTCAAATTGAATTACAGTACAAGGCAGCACTGTATTAATATTCTTCAAACATTCTGGCTAGGGATTGGTCTAATGTATTAAACCTCTGCAATTAGGTACATTACATATATAAAAATCCTATTTACTTACATTAATGGAATGTTCTGCATTCATAATATAATCAGCAATGGTAATGTCATCAGTATTTGCATTCTGAATGGCTTTGAATGTATACAATACACAATATGAACACAAATTCAATGCGACCTGAATTACTATCTGTATTTTAAGGGTGGCATTTACTTAAGTGTATTTTAAGTTACTTAAAATAAGTTACAATTCTAAGTAACATTACTCATTCATTAAAAGCCTTTCTATGGAAGCTTTCTATGTATGAGGTTTCTTTTACTTACTTTACGTTTATGTCTTCCTTGCAAATATATAAAAATTTGTAGTTGCCTTTACGCTGCACACCGACTTTGTTCATTCTTGTGTGTAGTCGGCTGAAACATGAAGCATTTTGAGTGTCATAACAATGGCAAATCTGCTCCGCTGCATTTCATTTATACCAAAAGACCAAAACCTAAAAATTACCTTTAGTTTGCTGCCTTGGAAGCACTGGTATTTCCTTCAGGAGATTCAAATCTAATTTTTAAATTGTTTTGCTATGGATTTTAATCCTGAATGACAGGCACATGTGCAGATCCATGCGTTCTTATAAGAAACATCTTGCCAGGAAAGGTAAATATGGTGGACTATCATCGTGATCACGTCTGCCATGCCTGACTTGGTTAGCTAATGTGCACTTCATGTGTAGGAGCATTGGCTCACACCTTGTGAAAGAGTCAATGCATCGTACCACCGTTCAATTACGTTACATACATCACATTAAGGTGGCTGTAAAATATGACTTCCTACATTATCGGAGTAGATTAGCTTAACCAAAACAGGCAAGCGGACTGTTAATACCTCTTTCACACATAGCGTATTAGTCACAAGTATATGTCAACTCACCGTACCTTGGCATTCCCTAGCCTTAAGTTCAGTTTTCAAAGGAAAAGAATGAAGCAAACGGTTGTGTACTGCTCTCCTTGTGTGTGGTTAATGTTGTGAACACAAGTCAGCAGCAAGCCAATATCCATTAAAATAAAGAAAAACTATAAGTGAAACTATTAAAGATAAAACAATATAAAGGCTTTCAGTACACAAATATATACAAAGTGCGTTTGAAGCGGAGTGATTAATTAAATAAAATCACAGTTGATAAGTAAATGTTCTTAAAGCTCACTAAATATGGATGTCTTAATTTTATACATTTTAAAACAATACTCACAGACAATGGTTTCAAAGGCATGAACATTAAAATGGAGTAGGAGTCACATGGAACCTGATGGCTGAGAGAGTTGTGCAACTTGAAATAAGATGGCTGCACTCTTGCTCAGTCTAAATACATTTCAAAATAAAAGTCCCATGGGAAGAGCCCAAAACACTTAACTCAATGGACAGAACAGGTGACTTTGACTTTTGCCATTATGTAGCAGTGCAGCATCTGCTTGTTGTAAACACAGTTATCTAATTTAATAGCAGGTGCTTCATTCGTCACTGCACAATGATGTCGACCTGTAGACTGCCTGAAATAAAACAGAAGCGTGGATACATGTGACTGAGAAATGTGAATACTAATGTGACTCTGCCAGGAACAATTAATATCTAGTAAGCGTACGCTGACCTAGCCCTCTTTAAATATGAGTGTTTAATTAGGCTGAATTATTAATTGAGGCTTTATCATATCTCAGAGCTGAGAGAGAGAGAGAGGAAGGTAAATGGGTTTTAAACTAATGACTGTGATAGTAGATATTTAACTCCACTCACTTTGACAAGACAAAGCAGATAATAATGTTATAGCGGGTGGTGAATTATGGACTCAGTCTATATAAAGAGATGCATTAGTCTCATCTTTTGAGGATGAGGTTGAAGCATTGCATTTGTTTAAAAGGCCATCATCTAATGACCCCAGGAGACAGTGACTGAAGCCTATGGAGAGATTATCATCTGGTTTAAGAGGATCTGTTTATAGGAGGCCTTGTGATTTACAAATTCTATGACCACATGTGACACAATAGCTATTTTGTTTTTTGCAGAAATCTGTTGATTTATATTGAGTAACTTTAATATTGTTATAGATCATAGTGGCACTTTCCTTCACAATTATACTTGTAAAGGGCACCAACCTTAAAATGTAGCATTTATTTAGAGTATAAAAGATTATGTTCCATAATATTAAGTTCATTTTGATTGCTTTTAAAGCAAATTACTCATAACAATCTAAAAGTCATGAATTCAAGGTATTACAAGTAAAATTGTCTTTCATGCCAATATTCAACATGAAAGATGATTTAAGAAATTCTAAGAAAACACATAACATTTATTATATCATGCTGTTAAATCAATATTCCGTGTCTCAGAGAGACTGGGGAATATAAATAGGTGGGCTTTTTTTAAGTATTTGCACAAATATGACATCTAAAACATAACAAATATAAAGGGAAACCCATCCTTAATAACTTTTAAAAAAAAGCATACTGATTAATAATGCAACTAAGATGTGTCAGTGCCAAGGCTCAAAGATGATATCTCAATCGCATGATTTATTTTTGTGACCATTCAAGCTTTTCTATCCTCCTGGTGACTGTATGCCCCTGTGTGTCCCGCTGTCTGTGTGTGTGTAACTGACAGGGAGAGGTGCTAATGGTCGAAGCACAGTGAACGTTTCACACCTATGCAACTTGCCAAGTGACATTTTAGCAGTCTCTCGCTTCACTCTCTCTCTCTATCACACATGCACACGCGCAGTGGCTACACAACTAGTTTTATATATCAACTTATGTCTGTTTTCTTCTTTGTGTGTGTGTGTGTGTGTGTGTGTGTGTGTGTGTGTGTGTGTGTGTTTGCATTTTGTTATGTGGCAGTTTCTTTTTGGCTTTGACCCTCAAAAGTATGTTTGTCTTGTTTTCCAATAAAAATATCCAAACATTCTTAAAACATGATTTATTTACTTGACGAGCAAACTGGCATGATATTTTAAGTCTTGTTTTGAGAGAAATCTAATCAAATTTAGTGAGATTTATGCTTAAAACAAGAAAAACTGTTTGCCAATGGAGTAAGAAAAACAAACTTAATTTAAAGAGAAAACAAATTTACTTTGCTTACCCCATTGGCAGATTTGTATTTCTTGTTTTGAGTCTAAAGTTCACAAAATTTAGTCAGATTTATCTTAAAACAGGACTTAATATCTTCTCCCATTTTGCTTGTCAAGTAAATAAATCACATTTTAAGAATGTTTAGATAATTTTATAGGAAAACAAGACAAAAATACTTGTCTTGAAAATATTTTTTTGCAGTTGCCACACCAGCTGCCCTTTAATTATAGAGACAGGACACTGTGGTGAGGTGTGCAACACACACAAACACACACAGGTCCTACTTGCTTCACATCTCTGTGACTACCCATTTACATGGGAATCATAATGAGGGAAAATTGAATCTGTGCCTGTTATGACCTCATAATTGCCTAGCCGGTTGGTAAGGGACAGCTTCTGTGTGTGTGTGTGTGTGTGTGTGTGTGTGTGTGTGTGTGTGTGTGTGTGTGTGTGTGTGTGTGTGTGTGTGTGTGTGTGTGTGTGTGAGTAGAGGGACGAGATCCTTTGTGAAAACTATTTGAACATCCACTATTCCAGCCTTTCATGATACCTTGATCTGGATGATTTAAAATACTCCTGTTGAAATGAGTGACGTTTGCGAGACAGCTTGCATTTGCACATCAAACATACAGTATGCTTAGGCCTTTTGTATAATAAAACAATAATTATTATCCTGCAAAATCTTCTTTAAATGTTTACAATTTTCCATTTACTGATCAGAAAATATGTCCATACATACCAGTCAAAAGTTTGGACACATTCTCATTCATTAACATAACCATTTTCCAAATTTTAGAAATATTGTTAACTATAAACTATAAAATATCACAAATGAACAAATTATTCAGTAAACAAAAATTTCAAACAAATTTAAATAATCTTAAATTTTTACTTTTTTTCCAAAATAGTCAGTCTTTGCATTGATAACATCACTTCTATTATTATTATTATTAATATTATTATTATTTAATAGAAGTTAAAATGAAAGCATTTATGCACGTTTCTGTAAATGTGCATGTAACATATTCATAGAAATTTTATTTGTGTCCATGTTTCACACATTTTTGGAAAACATGAATGAAAACATGAAATAAATTATTATGAATTTCACAAATATCAAGAGGTTTTCTTATGGTTACTCCATGTGTCCTGAAAAAAAAAAAAAAAATACCTACAGCACCTGGTTGCAGCACCTGACTTTTACACAAAACACAATAGTAATTTTGTGTTTTATATTTTATATAAACACAAAAGTAATTTCAAGCATTAAAGCATAAGCACTAAGATGAAAAGGTTTATTATATAATTAATTCAAAGATAAATTCAGCCAAGTGTGTTCAAACTTTTGACTTGTGGTCTACAATGAACTGTATAGTTCAGTGAAAAATTATTTGCCCTTTAAATTGTTTAAGATCTTCAAACGAGATTTAACATAAGACAAAGGCTACCTGAGTAAACACACACACACACACACACACACACACACACACACACACACACACACACACACACACACACACACACATTATTGAAGAAAGAAAGTTATCCAACACCTATATCACCCATGTTAAAAGCTAACTGCCCCCTTAAATTAATAGTTGGTTGTGCCACCTTTAGCAGCAACAAATACAACAAAACGCTTCAGATAACTGGATATTAGTCTTTCGCAATGCTGTGGTGGAAATTTGGGCCACTCTTCTTTGCAGAACTGCTTTAGTTCAGCCACACTGGAGGATTTTTGTGCATGAACTGCCTGTTTAAGTTCCTGCCACATCACTCCAAAACTTGAATTTAGCTTCGTTTGAGCCATTCATAGGTGCACTTACTCATATGCTTTGGATTATTGTCTTGCTGCATAATACAGTTGCGCTTGTGCTTAAACTCATGGACTGATGACCAGACATTCTCCTGTAGGATTTTCTGGTAGAGAGCAGAATTCACGTTTCCTTCAATTATTGCAAGTCACCCTGGCCCTGAAGCAGCAAAGCATCCCCACACAATCACACAACCACCAACATGCTTTACTGTAGGTATGATCCTCTTTTTATGGAATTCTGTGTTTGATTTACACCAGATGTAACGGAACCACTGTATGTCTTCCATACAGTTCCACTTTCAACTCATCAGTCCACAGAATATTCTCCCAAAAGCTTTGAGGATTATCAAGGTGTGTTTTGGTAAAATTCAGATGAGCCTCAATGTTCTTCTGGGTTAGCAGCAGGTTTTTTTTCTCAGATGGATGGATGGCATTTTTGGCCGGTGTCTTTCTGATAGTGGAGTCATGAACAGTGACCTTTTTTGATGCGAGAGAGGCCTGCAGATCCTTGGATGTTGTCCTTGGCTTTTTTTTACTTCCTGGCTGAGTCGTTGCTGTGCCTTTGGAGGAATTTTGGAAGGTCGGCCACTTCTAATAAGGTTCCCCACTGTGCCAAGTTTTCTCCATTTGGAGATGATGGCTCTCACTGTGGTTCTCTGGAGTCCCAGAGCCTTTGAAATAGCTGTGTAACCCATTGCCAGACTGATGTATTTCAACCAAATTCAATCACCTCCTCATCATCATTTCTGGAATTTCTTTCGACCTTGGCATAGTGTGCTACTGGGTGAGACCTTTTAGCCAACGTTTTTATTGATTTTATTGAACAGGGCTGGCAGTAATCAGGCCTGGGTGTGTCTAGTCCAGCTGAACCCCATTACGGTTACAGTTTCATAGATTTGGGGATTTAGGATTTCATAGATATTAACTAAGGGGCTAATACCTTTTCACACAGGCCCAGTTGGTATTGGACATCTTTTTTGGTTCAATAAATAACATCATTTTAAACTGTATTTTGTGTTTACTCAGATTGCCTTTGTTTTATGTTAGATTTTGTTTTGTTTAAACAATTTTGAGTGAGATATACTGTACACAAAAACAGAAGAAATCAGGATGGGGGCAAATAATTTTATAATAGCTTTAAATTGATTAAGTCTGGATGTCCTTGGCAATGTTTGATAACATTAGACAATACACCACCAGGAAAGATGTCTCTATTCACTTCTGGTGTATGCATTTGTTTAGCATGTCAATATGGCATAATTTCTGCTTAATTTATATCCAATTGCCAGGAATAAGAGAGGCTCAGGACCCAAATGCAGAGTTCCCACAAATGTTAAGTGGCTATAAGAAAATAGCTAAAGCACTGAAAATAAAGCTTTTTGGCAGAAAACACTAGAAATGGGTTTGGAGCACACAGAGAGGCAGCCATATGGAAAATTACCCATGCCCACGGTTAAATATGGTGGTGGATTTTTAACGTTGTTGGGCTGTTTTTATGCCAGAGGCCCTGGACATCTTGTTCAGATACATGGCATCATGCACTCAAAAGTATCTGTTGATATTTGATATAAAATATCAACAGATAATAAACCAAAACCTGACTGCCTCTACCAGAAAGCTTAAAATGAGGTGGAACTTCCAGCAGGACAATGATCCAAAACAGACATTAAAATTAACTCAATAATGGTTCACTGACCACAAAATCAAGGTTCAGCCATGGCCATCCCAGTCCCCTGACCTGAACCCTATAGAAGATCTGTGGGATGAACTGAAGAGGAGCGATATTGAGAGATTATGTATGGAGGAATGGTCTCAGATACCTTGCCATGTGTTCTCCAACCTTACTAGGCATTATAGGAGAAGCTGTTATCTTGGCAAAGGGAGGTTGCACAAAGTACTGAATAAAAGGGTGCCAATAATTGTGCCACACATATATTTTTGATAAAACATGTGTTGTGTGTGCAATTGTGTAATATCCATTAAAGGATATATTTTTGAAAGAAAGATTCAAAGGAAAACAATAAAGAAATATTTTTCACAGACTTCTTTGCTCATATTTACCAAGGGTGCCAATAATTTTAGCTACAACTGTATGAGGTTTCCTGGGGCTTGCTGACATCATTATATATCAGCATCAATAATTATTGTAGAATTATGCACTTGTATGGTTCACTTTCAGATTGATGCTCAATGCCATAGAAGCCCCAAAGCTTTATACTTGAAAATATATGAATTGTTCCTGAGGGTGTATATGGATCTTCCTTAGTCCTTCAAAGTTCAGTGTGAACTTGAAAAACAGCAAAGGACACTCCACAGTAATGGAAGTAGAGTCTTATCACACATAACCCACATGTGTGTAAGAGAAAGATTTATCACACAAATGAACCTGTGAAAATAACTTTCTGCATGACTACCATCTCTGTTCACAGCTACTGTCTCTCTCCTGACACATGGTGCTTGTATGGTGTGTGTGTTTGTGTGTTTGCTTCTAAGAGTAAATACATTTGCGTTTGGCTTTTTAAATTATTTGCACAGTTTCTAAGGAACAGAGTTGCACTTTTTTTCTGATCCAAGAAAGCTGAGCCTTTTAAAAAAATATTTGTATTTTGTAAACATAAATCTGTCAGTCGACACCCACTTGCGAGCTCACAGTCTTAACCTTACCCTCCACATCGAACAATGAAAGCAACACAGTGATAACCATTTCTAGAAAAGCACCTTAGGCTTAACACAGTGTTTGCTCTCTATCTCTCTCATACACACACACACACACACACCCACCCACACAAACAAACACCTCTTAACAAAACACACCCTAATTAAATACAACTCGCTTTACCCACACATTTGTAATCCTAAATCAACCTCTACAGTACTACCCTTCAAGTTATCCCACAAAGCTTGATGCAAAGATCCCTACAAAACTTTAGGCTATTCAGCCATGAAGTAGTGGTGCTCTAGTGGTCAGTTATATACGAGGGCCGCGGATGTTTGGGCTCGGGGACTGCAGATCAGAGAGTACTGGCCTGCCCAACCAGCCGGAAAACTAGCAGCATGTCCGCTATAGAATGGGGCCGCTGGGTGCAATAGTGAGGTGTGAGAAAGAGATGTCATGCTCCAGAGGTAAACTAACTATCTACAACACCCCATTACCCTACTACTGAGAAGAGAGGGACAACTCTGACTGTAGTGAAGAGAAAGAAACGGCGAGAGAGACCCAGAATATAAAAGGAAAGAGAGATGATGAGGTGATTGATCGTGGTGGAGACTATAAAGCACAACAGTGCCCACCCACTTATTTAGCCGCCTGATTTCACAAGTATTTTCACCATTAATTTCTCCCGTAGACTTTTCATAACATCCTTCATAAAAGAGTTGTAAGCCATGACCCAAACCAACCAGCTCGAAGGTGAATCACATCATCACAAAATTTGTTTTAAGGAAAAAAATTATTTGAAAAGGAAGCATTGCTAATGTATTTGAAGAAAAATATATTGGAATATATAAAGCTATTGATTTTAGGTCATTGATTATCAGAAAAGAAATCATATATTTTACATTTATTGCAAAATATGTGCTATGATATGTACAATAGGGGTGTGCAGCGAAGCCATTATCTTCATCTGTATCTGGTCATATGACAAAAGTTTCTATATCTGCCTCTGTATTCTGATAGAACTGAGTGTGGGCGGGGCTTAAACCAGAACTGTGTCAAAAACTAATTGAAAAAACTATTTTTAAATGTTACTCTTACATATATAGTTTATATTAATAAAATATGCCATGTAAATGCCTTTTCATAATAATAGCCTATTATTAATAATAATAATAATGATACCAATTATTATTATTATTTTATATTACAATTATTAATACAATTATTATTTTATTATTTTAACAGATGAAGCTGAATTTGTTGGCCATATTAACTGTGGACTTTGTTGTTAACTTTGGTTTCTCCTGGTATTTCAGATATTAATACCTGCATGAAACAATTTTAATATGACTTAATATGAGTTCATGTATAACAATATTATTCTGGAGGCAGAAGATGTCAAGCAAAATGTGAAATGTCAAGCTCACATATTGCAGTGAATAACAAATACAAATTCAAATATTAAAAGAAATAAATATAAATCAATAGCCTGATTATAAGCAGGTGAAATCCTTAAAGTCTATCAGGCATTTTTGCAATAGGACACCATTATTTATTCAAATAATAATAATAATAAAAACAATTATAATTAAAATGTTATATGTACATAGCACCTTTCCAGAGCTCAAAAACTCTTAACATTCTTAATTTAGCACATTTCAAAAAAGCAAGTTTCAGTTTATAAGCAAGAATATTCAGAATAGATAAATAGTCTATGGAGCATTTAAACCTTTATGGAGTATGTTATTATTTTTTCAGTCTTAACCATATCATTATATTAATCACTGGTGTGGTATCACCGTACATGTGGTCAGCTTTAAGAGATGGATGGATGAGCTCCAACGTGAAATTATCACTTCAAGTCAGTTATTTAACATTGCCCTCAGGTTTAGTCTATACATGGAAATCATGTGTGAATTGTGTGATGCATTAACATAGATGCTTCAAGAAGTGGAAAGTGATGATGTCGTATCTTAGTTAATGTCATATCTTAGTTAGTTAATGTTACACTTGATAAGCTCCAGACGCTCGCAGACGGAGACCACAAAAAATCTTAAATCACATCGTGTGCATTTTCATTCATAAAGTTTGCACTTTAGAAATATTGGCCACACAGATTCATAAATACGTTGTAGTTTTGGATATGTTTATTTAAAAGTTTGCTTTATCCTTGCACCTATCGGATAATCAGTCAAACTAATATTTAAAAAAATTATTTGGATGAATCCGTTATTCGTTTTTAAGTCCTTATTCGTGCCATTCCGAATAAAGGTCTCGGGCACATCAATAATGTACAACTAGATAAGTAGTTTAAGGCTGAAGAGACACCGACACGATTACATAATTTACAGGCACGATTAGCAGGCTTCATGGCTGTGGTTCTCTGAATTGTAAAGCTTTCTCTGCTGGACCATGGGTAATGTAGTTGTTTACCATGAATTATGCCACCAAACATGATTTTTTTATAATTTATTTTTATTTTTTCTCCTCTTCTCTCCCCAATTTGGAATGCCCAATTCCCAATGCGCTCTACATCATTTACATTTTTTTACTTATGAAATGGTACTATCTTTTTAATTAAATTTTTTGTCCCGTAATACCATGATTTTTTGTTTGTTTTCTTTAATTGTTTTTTTTTTATTTCATGTTTCTTAAAAAGTTTTCGCCTCTTTTCTCACCCACTTGGAATGCCCAATTCCTAATGCGCTCTTAAGTCTTCGTGGTGGCGTAGTGACTCGCCTCAACCCAGTTAGCGATAAAAAAATGAAATTGTGACCATCCACACCTCCTACAGTACACTTTCCCTCAAAAATGTAGTATAACATATAGATTTTATCCTACAATCTTGATGCTGATTTTTTTATAAAGTTCATGTACATGTTAAGTGTGCTATGTTACCAAAATACTGTACTGTGGTATATAAAATGGAAATCATTCGTACAACTGAATTGCCATCAGATACTATCACTGTACCATGGTACCACCACAGCACAGGGGGAATCCTCCCCGAAAACAAGTAGAAGAGTGTAAAAAATAAATAAATAAACATGGGAAAAGACAATTGAGATATTGCAAGATTTAAAAGGAATAGGAAAATTCAGTGTTGGAGAAGCAGTTTGCTTAAGAGAACAGACAAAGAGACAGAGATGAAGCATAGCACCAATTTCTGTAGATGACAAGAGAGATAAAGAGTTATTCAGCATGCTTATTTGAAATGAATGAGGCAGAAATAAGCAGAGAATTTAAAGGAGATGTGCATGTGTGTGTTGTTGGTTGTGGGTGGGTTTCTGTTTAGAGGTGTTTCAGTGAAAGTGTGGTCTGTGAATAAAAAACAGCCACAGTAGTCGTCAAAGAAAATAAAACAAAAAATGCTATAAACACACACACACACACACACACACACACACATGCACACACACACACACACACACACACACACACACACACACACACACACACACACACACACACACACACACACACACACACTTTTCTTGCCTGATTTGTGCCTCCTCTGAGTGGGTGTGAGTTAAAGTCACAGGGGTTCCATTTGACATGTCTTAGTTACATATGGTTAGCAGCGCAGTGTACAGTAACCGCTGTGTGAAAACATTGGAAAGGCATGACAGCAAAGCAAGCATGGAGAATCTGCCTGCTAAATGGAATGACAACAGACCAGCCTTGCTCATTGTCATGGTACTTTTTGTGTGTGTCTGTGTTTTCTCAGTAATTGCTCAGCAAGAGTGTGCAAATCTTGGATCTGAGTCAAATTTGTTTTTGTGATATACTATGTCAATGGACAATGATAATTATACAAAAACGCAATATTTAAGTTAACGGGCTGCTGCAAGCACATTCAGACAGCAAAACAGCAATGTCACAAAAAAAGGACATATCCTCTGGTGCAGAAAAAAGGAAAAAGAAGAAAACAGAGGAAGAGAAAAAACAGCATGAAGGTATGTTAAGTAGCTTGCTATGTTACGAGCTAACATTAGCTGGCTAGTTAGTTAACATAGCCTATGTAGCATATCTTCTTTTTTACTAAAGTTTGATTAATCATCCGTAAATAGCCTTGACATCTTAATATATTATAGTAAAACATATTACTTAGCTACTTTTAGATTAAAGTTTTTGTCTTCTGTGTAAAAATAACTTTCATGGGTATATATTTTTTGTAATAAAAATAAGCTTCTGTTCCATAAACTTGGTACTGATAACAACTTAACATTATTTACATTAGTCTACCATTTTGGGGTCTTTGCTATTATATTCCAATATCATTATGCCTCAGTTAGCTAGTTATAGATTAAGAGTTGTTGTTTTAGGAGTACAGATGACTTGCTGCTGTGTATAATAATTTATGTTATTAAAATAACATTCTGTTCTGTCAAATATGTACTCTTATGAAACTTCCCTAAGAGCACTGTTGAAATATTTTGGAGGTGGGGCACAACCAACGCCACCTGCCCCAAGTGCCAGTGCTACAGCTGATGATGATTTTTCAACAATCCCAGATAAATATATTTATATGGATAAACCATGCCTTTTGTGAGACCTTTATTTTGTTTTTGACAGACAGTTGCATTACCTTCTAATATGACATCTAACATGGCTAGCTTTTATTATTATTATTTTCATCTTTCATCAGGTCCATCCTCTGCAGACGAGGAGCACTTAACAGCATGTGCATCCACTGATCGTACTGTTCCTTCCATGTCTGTTTCAACCTCAGCGGATGTGGCAAGTTAATAGCACAGCAGCCTTTGTATTTGCTCAGTTACTGAGAATATCCTGAGATTAATATTTAGAATTATAATTATTAATGTCATTTCCTTATAGGTCCTTCTACTTCTGTGGTCATTGGGATCAATATCACATCTACCCCTTAGCAACTTCCAGCCTACACCATGGATCTGCAGCTCCTCCAGTTGACCCAGCTGAGTTGTCATCTATCCTGTCCAACTCAGAAAGGACTGATCTGGTAAGCAGAAGGCCTACAGAAAATTAATTAATGGGGAAATAATGTAAGTGGAGCTGCTCACTTATTCAAAAAGAAATGATGCAGTCTGCAGCTTCTGCTGCAAATTGTTCTCTAGGAAGTCCACAAAACTGGTAACAGAGGGATAACAAGATTGGGTAAATATAGGTGTGCTACTGTTACAATTTAAACCGTAGAAGGGTAAAATCATGCCAGGCAGACATTGGTATGTTGTAAGCAACACAGCTACAACTAATAAAATTGATAAGGGGTGTGTTAGATTTATAGTGTGCGAATAATCAAACATTGACAATATTCAATCATATTGGCGGCACCGAGGGGCCCCCAAATCAATTTCTGCTTAGGGCCCCATAAAGGCTTGGGCCGGCCCTGACTATGATCCTTGGAATGTAAATTACTGCCTATAAAATAATCTTAACTTCAAAGTTGTTTGTAAAGTTGTGTTTCAAAAAGAAAAGTTGCTATTGTAATACATTATACGTAACTTGTTATTACTGCTGTTTTAAGTATTTTATGTGAAGTGTATGTGTTTGTGTGTTATCTGTCTCTATCTTACCTTGTTCATAGATCTTGTTCACAGCATCGGCATCTTTGATTTTTTTATGGGAATGACAACGAGGCTTTGTGGAATAGACAAACAATTTATCAATAGCTATACTGCAGTTTAAAGTTTTTAAATCATTCCATGCACAATTCATTGGAAAAAAAAAATATTTGAGAACATTCATTAGACAAAAAGACAAACAAACAAGCAAACAAAAATAAATAAATAAACGAAAAACCTCCAGACAACATGGGAGACAAGGCTGGATTTTTTTTTTATGAAATTGAAAATTCTGTCTTCATTTACTAATTGCTTTATTAATGGTGTATTTACGGATGAGAGCAAATAAAAAGCATAAAATGATCATAGAATGTAATCCATGCTATTTGAACATTGTGTGTCGAATCATCCGATGGGATGGGATGACTTTGTTTGTTGAACAAATTCAAATGTAAGCCTTTATGTAGCGATCAGCGGCCCGATCTGACGTAACACTCAAATCCCACTCCTCTCTTTCAAATATTCAAAATGGCTGCATCAAGCATTATGACAGCTTTAACGTCATCAATTTCAAATGTCAGTGGCTCTCTTTAATATTTGGGAGAAATATTAATATCAAAGAGAGGGAGATTTTCAGCGATTACAACTTTGTTTCACTCAGTCCCTCACGCTGAGCTATTGATTGACTTGATTTGAATGCAGCATAAGTCATTTTGAATCATTTTATATGTACGTGTTTATATTATATAATTTTATTTGGTTATTTTTTGGTTTGGATATATCCTTGCTACTGTTTTTACTGATTGGAATGCTATCCGATTAAATTTGCACATTCCATTTACACTTGGCCACATCATTGTGTCTTGGCCAAACAGATATAAATCCTATATTCAATTCTCAAACTATTTGTGAATAAAACAAAGTTCATTTCAGTGATTGTGCTATTGCCGGGCAACAAATTTTAAAGGATTTATTATTTGATTCCAAGTGACTTATTAACACCTACAGAAACGTACAAATGTGTACGTGTACTGTTTGAATGGACTAATATTGAATAATTAATCGAATTAATTAGTTAAATACATTTATTTATAATCAATGAGATTATTTAATGCATTTTACATTATAATATTAAATTTGAACAGGTTCATTCAGTTCTGCTGCCCTATACGTTTTAAATGTGTCACGTTCCTGTGTTGTCTGCCCTATGTTCTCTGTTTCACTAATCACGTTTATGTCACGTTTCCTTGTTGTCTGCTCCGTGTTTTCCATTTCACCCGTCACCGATCCCGTTCCATGTCACGTTTTCCCTGTTGTCCACCCTTAGTCTCACTGTCCGTGTGTGAAACTGCACTTCCCACAATTCCCGGATCACGCTCCCAGCCCTGATCACTGTGTTATTGTCCGCACCTGTCTGTTATTTTGTCATTACCTTGTATGTTTATTTAAACCCCGCTTACTCCCCTTCCCGTTGTCGTTCATTGATGTTCTATGTCTCCGCTCTCGCATGGTCTTACTCTCTCTCCGTGTTCCCTGCCTGCCTGCCTGTCTGTCAGCCCGCTCGAGGTTACCCTGTCATCTGTCCGTCCGTGGTTACCCTGTCGTGTCATCTGTCCGTCCGTGGTTACCCTGTCGTGTCATCTGTCTGTCCGTGGTTACCCTGTTGTTCTCCGCCCTCTCTATCCTCTTGTATTTAGTTTCCCTTTTTCCCATCGAGGACTTTCTTTTGTTCCTGTGTTTTGTTTATTCTGTTTTTTTGGTTACAATAAAAGCCGCATCTGGATCCACATTCCCGTCTGCCTTCTCCTGTTTCCTAACATCATAACAAAAGGATTATATAACTTTAACCAAGACTACACTTTAAAATATTAAAGGTGCAATATGTAACAATTTTCATGTAATATTCGCCTTTTTTTGCCAGTGTGTGATTGGCTTTTAATGTAAAAAAATGAGCCCTTCCCGAACTTCCTAGGTTGCCTATTAAAGCCTGTAGACTGATTTTCATGTGAAGGGAGCAGGTTGCTTTTGCCAGGAAAATCCAAAGGATGTGACATTTATGAGCACTCTCAAGAGCCTTGCCTCAGTGCTTCTCTTATGTTATTCAACTGCGACAACAAACTGCAATGCTAGGTAATGTTATCTTAGAGATGGTATCCAGTAAGCGTCCAGCTCCCAGCACAACACCGACTCCTACACAAACTCAGAGGAAGTAAAAAAATAAATTAAATTAAAAAAAATAAATGATCAACAGAATCCTGTCTGGCTAAGAGGAAATATGATTGTGGTTGAGCAAAAACTAGAGTGAACATCGGCAGGGCATTTGATTCCTGGAGGGACCATTGTTCGGTTTTGGGGATCAAATCTTCTTATTGGACAGGTAAGCTTACATAACTGCGAAGCATGTGAAATATAGTGCATAAGGATTGATCTGTGTAATTTGAGCTAACTCGATCTTGCCTGTTAACGAATTGCAAGCTACCTTGCTTTGTAACTTTCAAATCATTTCAACGATCTTCTCTTTATACTAAAATCTGGTTTACAAGATACATTTAAACAAATACGCTGTTTTTTTTTATCATAGTACAACATATGACATACAAACCATACAATAGTGCAACATAACAGTAAACTGTCTGGTATAGTTCAGTAGTATGTAGCTGGTATCAGTAGCCTATGCTATGTTAGCTGATAAGTAGTTTTAGTTTAGTCTGAAAGTTTGTAGTAAAACAATCATAACTGTCATTTTAATTATGCTACTATGTCAGCATGATGCCAGTGGATCACGTTCAGTCTCTTTGTACGTTACATCATTGTTTTGGCCGATGCTCGCTTGCGTCTCTATGAAGTGTGTGCATGAGCAACATGTAGCTGGCTGCAGTTCACTTAACGGCCACAGGTGTCATTAATAACAAGGGTTTCTGAATCTTACATACTGCTCCTTTAAAAAGAATAAAAACTCTGTAATCGTTTAATCATTCATTTCACATCTAATTATATTTCTGTTTGCAATGGGACACAAATGAGTTCAGAATATGCCAAAAAACAAAATCAAAATCAAAAAGCACCATAAAACAAAAATAAAATTAATCCATGCATTTGTTATCTATAATCAAAATCTTCAGACTGCTTTCTGTGAAGAACAGATCCAAATTCAAATTGTTTATCCCACGATCTGCCGCTGCGATGTCGTGCTCTCTGTAATCGCCAACATGCTTTGGTTTTTGTTTTTAAAATTCAAAAACTGTACGACCAGCGGTTTTACAGCAGTGATGTTGAATGCTCATTGGCTCTCAAGTGTCTCGAGACCATTTGTGACATGCCGTATTCTGCGATGTGTTTGAATGAGAAATTACAGCGCTGTTCTGCCGTGAATCAGGAGAAGGTTTACAGTGATGATATAAATTCTACTCTCCACCTCACATAATGCTATTGTATGCTGTCAGGGAGCACATCGGATGCAGTGCGTCACCCTTTGAACTACTTTTGTACTGAATTTTTTTATTTTTCAGAATAAATTATTGTGATTAAATATATTAATGTGTTACATGTTTTATATGCTTAATAAATGGTTATGTTTTGGTTTAGGAGTATATTTGGGATTAGCATCTGTAAAATAAATGTTCTGTATAGTGCTTAATCGTGTGTCATTTTTGTTGAGCTGTCCTTTCATTTGAGTTATGTGGTTCAACTGTGATATCTAATGGTGAAATTTTTTACTGCGTCTGTTTATAGAACTGAAACATGAAGTCTGTAATCAAAAGCTCTCTGTCTGTGTTCAAGTGCACAGCATTGTTTTCAACTGTCCAATCCTTGGAGTAGATAATATCGTCTAGGTTACGTATGTAACCTCCATTCCCCGATGGAGGGAACGAGACGTTGTGTCAGAGAAGTGACATTAGGGGTCTCTCTCGAGCGCTGATATACACCTCTGATCTATGAAAAAAGGCCAATGAGAAGTTGGCAGCCGGTATTTGCATATCCCGCCCCCGGACATACGGGTATTTAAGCGGCGCAAATACGGCAGTTCATTCAGGATTTTTCTGAGGAGCCGGAAATGGTCCGGCCACAACAGTGGCTCGGCTCAGCGACGTGGCGGGGAAGACACAACGTCTCGTTCCCTCCATTGGGGAATGAAGGTTACATACGTATCCTAGACGTTCCCCTTCTGCCAGTGTGTCAGAGAAGCGACACTAGGGGTCCACTTATAAACGTGCCATGCGCTGAGGCATGTACGTATGTGAACTGCTGATACAGGAGCGAGCAGGTATTCTTACGTGCAAAGGCGACCAGCTGTATCAGACTGCACGTACCCTTCCCCAATGCCCAATTAAAGCCATCAGAGTCCTTCTGGTTACCCTGGAGGGGGGAACAAGGTGATGGCCGCCAACCTGGGAACGGCCAGCCTGGCTGGGCCTCTTTTCTCTCTATGTTTCTCGCATAGAGCAACTACGGCCGGGGCCCTTACACACATTGAGGGAAGGGGGTCTTAGCCCTTCTTTCAGGGGGAGAAGACCCTGCAGAGGCCACACCTACCCTGCAGGGGAGGCAAAGAGTGGCAAATACATCACATGGCCTGTTAGGACCTATGTGGAAAAGTTGGTGCGGTGGTAGATCCAGCCTCGTAGAGGGGGGAAGCGTACAGCACGGTGACCGAGGCAGCTGTAACTGCCTAAGGGAGACACGGGGGTCCGCTTGTGAGGGGACAGTACCACGGAATTACACACAGGGGGAGTCCGAACAGGAGGCCTATTCCAGTACAGGGTAGATTGGGTACCCATAGTGGCTTGGGTCGGCGAGTTCCTCAAAAGGGCCAGGGAGGAGTCAACCAGCGACCCGAAGATGGGATCTCCTGGGAACGGAGGCGCACTATTATACCTCGGCTGAGGGAAAGGGCGCTAGGCGCAAGCGATTCACCCAGCCAGATCGTCAGCGTGTTACCGAGTTCTACGGGCTCGGACCTGAGAAAACACGGGACGATACTAACTCAACTCGGAGATTGTAAAATCTTGAGAAAGTGTTAGGTGTTGCCCACCCTGCTGCTCTGCAGACGTCTGCTAGGGAGGTGCCCCTGGCCAGTGCCCACGAGGACACAACACCCCTGGTGGAGTGAGCTTGGACCCGCAGGGGGGGGGCACAGCCTGGGTGTGATAAGCCAATGAAATGGCATCGACAACCCAGTGGGCAAGCCTCTGTTTGGAGACAGCGTTCCCTTTCCGCTGTCCCCCGAAGCAGACAAAGAGCTGCTCAGAGGGTCTAGTGCTCTGCGTACGGTCCACATAGATAAGAAAAGCACGTACCGGACACAGCAACGAAAGGGCTGGGTCTGCCTCCTCCCGGGGCAGCGCTTGCAGGTTCACTACCTGATCTCTGAAGGGTGTGGTAGGAACGTTGGGCACATAGCCCGGTCGCGGTCTTAGGATCACGTATGTGTCTGCCGGACCGAACTCCAGGCAAGTGTCGCTAACAGAGAACGCTTGCAGGTCCCCGACCCTCTTGATGGGTAGTCCAGCTGAATCTAGCGGCTCAAAGGGGGGTCTCTGGAGGCCTGTGAGGATGATCGAGAGATCCCAGGAGGCGAATAGGTTAGGCCGGGAGGGAGTTAGCCTCCGGGCACCTTTTAGGAACCTGACAATTAAGTCGTGCTTACCAAGAGACTTGCCGTCTATTGTGTCGTGGTGAGCCATGATGGCGGCGACATACACCTTGTGGGTGGAGGGGGACAGCCTCCTCTCCAGCCTCTCCTGTAGAAACACGAGCACTGACCTAACCGCGCACTTCTGTGGGTCTTCAGCCCGGGAAGAACACCAGTTTGCGAACAGACGCCACTTTAGGGCGTAAAGATGCCTGGTCGAGGGGGCTCTGGCATGGTTGATAGTATCTATGATGGTCGGTGGTAGGCCGGCTAGATCTTCCGCATCCCGTCCAGGGGCCAGACGTGGAGGTTCCAGAGGTCTGGGTGCAGGTGCGGGTGCCAGAGCGTGCCCCGTCCCTGAGAAAGAAGGTCCTTCCTCAGGGGAATTCGACAGGGAGGGGCTGTCGCGAGGAGCGTGAGGTCTGAGAACCAAGTCCGGGTGGGCCAGTAGGGGGCCACCAGAATGACTTGCTCTTTGTCCTCCCTGACCGTGCATAGCACCTGTGCAAGAAGGCTCACTGGGGGAAATGTGTACTTGCGCAGCCCCGCGGGCCAGCTGTGTGCCAAAGCATCTGCCCCGAGGGGAGCCTCTGTCCGGGCATACAACAGCGGGCAGTGGGAGGTTTCTTGGGAGGCAAACAGGTCTACTGGGGGTGGAGCCTCCACTCTCCGCCAGGCAAGCTTTGTCTTGACAGCGTGTCCGCTATCACATTGACGTTGCCGGGAATGTGAGTGGCGCGCAGTGACTTGAGTCGCTGTTGACTCCAAAGGAGGAGACGACGGGCAAGCTGTGACATGTGGAGGGAGCGTACTCCACCTTGGCGATTTATGTAGGCTACCACTGTGGTGCTGTCTGTCCTGACTAGGACATGTTTGTCTCGAATTAACGGGAGAAACTTCCTCTGGGCAAATAAAACAGCCAGCAGCTCTAGGTAGTTGATGTGCCAATGCAGCGGGGCCCGGTTCCAACGGCCTGCGGCTGCGTGCCCGTTGCACACGGCGCCCCAACCCAATTTGGAGGCGTCGGTTGTGACCAGAACGCATCGGGACACCTGCTGCAAGGGTACCCCTGCCCGTAAAAAGCAGAGGTCTGTCCAGGGTTTGAAGGTTTGGCGGCAGGCGGTGGTAACTTTCACATTGTGCGTGCTGCGGTGCCATGCTCGTCTCGGGACTCGAGTTTGGAGGCAGTGCTGAAGTGGTCTCATATGCATCAAGCAGCCGCCACGGAGGATGCCATATGCCCCAGGAGCTGTTGGAATTGTTTTAGAGGGACCACGGTACCTGGCTTGAAGGAAGTGAGGGATTTCAGCACCGACTCGCTCGTTGGAGAGACGTGCTGTCATTGAGACTGAGTCTAACTCCAAACCGAGAAAAGAGATGCTCTGAACTGGGGTGAGCTTGCTCTTTTCCCAGTTGACCTGAAGCCCCAAACGGCTGAGGTGCCTGAGCACCTGGTCTCTGTGCGCGCATAGTAACTCTCGCGAGGGGGCCAGGATGAGCCAGTCGTCGAGGTAATTGAGTATGCGTATGCCGGCTTCTCGGAGCGGGGAAAGAGCTGCCTCTGTGACTTTCGTGAAGACGCGAGGGGACAGAGACAGGCCGAAGGGGAGGACTTTGTACTGATACGCCTGGCCGTCGAACGCGAACCGTATAAAAGGTCGATGTAGAGGGTGAATCGAGACATGGAAGTATGCGTCCTTCAGGTCTACCGCTGCGAACCAATCTAGATGCGGACGCCAGATAGAATTTGTTTCTGGGTGAGCATTTTGAACGGGAGTTTGGACAGGGTCCGATTGAAAACTCGCAGGTCCAAGATCGGTCGTAAGCCACTGCCTTTCTTGGGTACAACGAAGTAAGGGCTGTAGAAACCCATCTGCGTTTCGGTTGGAGGGACAGGCTCTATCGAGTCCTTGATTAGAAGGGAGGCGATTTATTTGCACAGGGACTGGGCATGTTCGCCGTGTACTGCGGAAAAATGAACGCCCACGAAGGGGGGCGGAGGCCTGTCAAACTGAATTGCGCAACCGAGTCGAATGGTCCGGTGTAGCCAGCGTGACGGGCTGGGCAGTGAAAGCCACGCCTCTAAACTCCGTGCTAGGGGCACCAAGGGGACGAGTATTTTGGACGTACCCAGTGGGGCTTCCCAGCGGTGCGGAACAGGTAATGCGGCGTCGGGAGGCAGTGAAACGGCCCGAGGCTCCGGTGCTGAGAATAGACTCAAAGCACTTACCTTGCTCCGCGCACCCGGCAGGGGGCGGGTTCATGACTGAGGAGGAGGTCTGATGTCGGCGTCCTCTGGACTCGTCTGAACCGGCCGGCCGAGGAACAGTTGTGGGGCTGAAGGCGGGGACACCGCGTCCAGGAAGCCAGGACTGTTGAGGCCTGAAAGCAAAGTGCCGTGAGAACGGCATTTGCGGGCCAGGTGACCCAGAGACAAAGGAAATAGCTCTTTTATTGAGAATTTGGGTACCGCAGCCCCTGTTGGGGGGTGTCGGAGCGGTCTTACCACCACCGGAGCTAACGTCTTGGACTCTTGATGGGCTGTCTCAGGAGCGCCTGGGAGCCTTCCGGGTCCTCGAGGGGGTCCGTGAGACAGGGGGCGTGCGCTTCCCGCAGTTTGCTCGACGCTGGGGCTGAGAGCTGGGCCCGGGTTGAGGCGGAGCAGAAGGTTTCCTGGCCATGGGAGGACGCCCTCGGCGAGCAGATGGGGCATGAGCCGTGGCGGCAGGTTTGCTGCGAGGCATGATGTGAGAGATGGCCTCCGTCTGTTTCTTCGTCATGGAGAACTGCTGGGCAAAATCCTCGACGGTGTTGCCGAAGAGGCCAAACTGGGAGACATGGGCGTTGAGGAAGCGAGTCTTGTTGACGCTCCTGGACCACAAGCGTGCACTGTGACCATCGTCGCTCTCAGGGCGAGGTCGGTCGCTGAGTGCAGTTCCTGCAGCGTGTCGGGATCAGGGCCACCCCCATGAATGTTTCTCAGTGCCTTGGCTTGATGGACCTGCAGGATAGCCATGGCATGCAGGGCGGAAGCTGCGCGTCCGGTGGTGCTGTAGGCCTTCGCAGTCAGCGAGGATGTTGCTCTACAGGTCCGGGAAGGGAGTACAGGGCGGCCCCGCCAGGTGGTAGGGCTTCCGGGGCACAAGTGGAGAGCAACTGCCCTATCCACCTGGGGAATCGTCGTGTACCCATGGCGTGCTCCACCGTCGAGGGTGGCGAGGGCGGATGAGCAGGTGGCAGTGTGACGAGCGGAGAGGGGTGCTCTCCACGAAGACGTCAGCTCATCATGCACTTCCGGGAAGAACGGGACTGGGGTGGGACGAGGCTGTGAGCGGTGTCCAGACCCCAGGAACCAGTCGTCCAGCCGTGATGGCTGTGGGGAGGATGGAGGGTTCCAATCCAAGCCCACGCTAGTGGCTGCCCGGGAAAGCATGTCGGTCATCTGTGCGTCGGCCTCAGCCTGGGCGTGCAGGCCCGAAATCGGCAGCCCAGGGGAGTCCTCAACATCAGATACCTCATCTGTTTCGGTGTCAGGAGGGTAGGCGGACTAGCTGTAAGGCGAGTCGCCGTTGCCTCGAGCATGGACGGGAGTCAACGAGTGTGCCGGGTCCTCAATCCCGTGGGAAGAAGGAGCAACGCGGGGGGTGGCTGGAGTGGCTTGCTCACGGTTGTAAGCAAGCCGCGACCGCAACGTTGTCACGGTCATGTTCTCGCAGTGAGAACATGAACCATCTACAAACGCAGCCTCGGTGTGATCACTACCCAGACACACGAGACAACGCCTGTGGCCGTCTGAAGCGGAGAGCACTCTACCGCATCCAGGAACAACACAGGGGCGGAAAGGCATCTTTATAAAGACGCGTCCTTAAAAGGACGTTCAACGCCGTTGTGTTTTGCTCTTTTAGAGGAAATTACTCTTTTAAATAACATCACTCTTTTAGGGAAAAAACTTGTGAGAGTTTTTTAAGCTGCACTGTTGAAGCACCCAGGGGCAGGAATGCACAGCCGTGCAAACAGGAGAAAGCCGCTGTTGTGCGCCGTAAGATCCAACAGCATGCAGCAGAGGAATAGCAGGAACTGGTCTGTAACTCGCAGCAATTGCAGACACTACCATCGGCTCCGAATATATTTTCTGAATGAACTCCCATATTTGCGCCGCTTAAATACCCGTATGTCTGGGGGCGGGATATGCAAATACCGGCTGCCAACTTCTCATTGGCCTTTTTTCATAGATCAGAGGTGTATATCGGCGCTCAAGAGAGATCCCTAGTGTCGCTTCTCTGACACAACGTGGAGAGAGCGACAGAAGGGGAACCTAAGTTATAATTGTTGTGTTTAAACAATTGTTGAAAGTTGAACATTTAGTGAAATGTTAATCGATCGATGATCTGTTAGGAAAGTTTGGACATTCTAATGTGTAGCATTTCTGAGAAGGTTATGTAATCTTTTCTTTTTGCAAATGCATATTGTTAAATGCAAATTGAGGAATTTAAACAAAGTAATTAATGTCTGGTTGTTTGTTCAGTTATTATAATGTGTAAATGAATGCATGTGAATATAAAAATATCTAAGTGGTTTGTGAATTACTCTGTAATTTTTATCTTTTTCTTTTTCTTTCAGTTTTACAAGAAAAGATGTATGGAAGTGCATTAGCATGCATTGCATGAATACAAAGAAAGATGTGTTAAGAAGCTTTATTCTTGTTAACTATCTGCCAGAGCTTTGTAAAGAACACAACTGCAAGGACAGAATAGTAAAAGGTTTAATACTCAGCGGGTGAAGAAAAACTGAAACATCGTGCAAATCAACATGGAGAAACAAACAGAAGTTGTTAACCAAGTGCTAGGGAGACAAAATCGCAGTCGAGCAAATCATGCCGATCGAGCAGGTCTTCGGCTAGTGCAGCAGCAACCACTGCAAGAGCTAAAGCAGCAGCATGCAAAGTGAAAGATTCTTATGTTGAGAGGGATGCCTGTTATGTTTATAGAAAAAGCTCAAATAGAAGAGCAGCAACAGAAAACGCTAGCTGAAATGGCACATAGAAAAGCAGAAGTTGAAGCTGACTTGTATGTGTTACAACTACAGTGGGAGGCTGTGGCAGCATCCACAGAAGCCGAGGTTTAAGAAGCTGCAGCTAATTTGGAATACAGATTGAGTGTTAATTTAGAAAAGGAATCATGCATGTCAGACAGAGCTGAACGCACCAGAGAGTACATGCAGAATCACTCTCAGGTACAAAATACTCGCCAGCAAATTCCTAAATCTCAATCTGCACATGGAGACTCAAGTTATATAACTAGAAGCATTGCTGAAGATTTAATTAAATATTACCCTCCAGCAGCCGAGGGGAGTCATACACAAAGACAGTTCCCACAAGTCAGAGATGAATAATTCAACATCACCTTCAGTCTCTTCCTTTAGATGTTAAAGTCGATTCGCTTTACAGAGCTGATGAAGTATGCCGTCAAAACAAGTCAGCACAGATGAAGCACAAATCTGTCCCATTCCCTCATGCCCCTTCAAGATGCTTTACTCCTTCACCTGTAGAAGTAAATTACTTCAGCACGTATTTGCTGAGAAAAGAGATGGTGAGTTCAGGTTTAATCCAATTCAACAATCGCCCAGAAAACTACTGGCCGTGGAAAACGTCCTTTCAAGCCACAACAAGTGAACTCAATTTGAACTTTAGAGAGGAGATTGATCTTCTCATCAGATGGCTGGGTCCTGAATCTGCAAATCATGCAAAACAAATTAATTCAGTTCATGTCAATAATCCCTCCGAAGGAGTACGAATGATATGCCATTGCCTGAAGGATTGCAATGGGTGTCCCGAAGTCATCGAACAGGCTATGTTAAAGCGACTTGAGGATTTTTCGCACATCACAAACAAAGACACTCATTGTCTCAGTGATCTGCTGCTGGAGCTGGAGTTAGCAAAAGAGAATGGTCTTTTACCTTGACTCGCTTATCTTTACACGGGGAGTCAACCTCATTGTAGAAAAACTCCTGTATGGTCTCCAGGACAAATGGATTACACAAGGTTCCAGGTACAAAGAGGACTACAATGTATGCTTTCCCCTATTCAGCTTCTTTGTTGAGTTTGTTTGCAAACAAGCAAGAACCAGAAATTATCCAAGTTTTGTATTTCCTTCAACTAGCTGCTCAAACAATATGAAAATTGAGAGAGCAGTCAGGTTAAATAACAAAACTTCTGTCATTGTGAAGAAAACTGAATTAGCAGCTGCAAGAGCAGTAACTCAGATAAGGACATTGATCCTGACAAATTCTTCCCCATTCACAGTAAGCCACATCCCTTACACAAGTGTCTTGCATTTAGGAGCAAATGTCTTGATGATCGGAAAGTATATTTAAAAGAAAAGTCCATCTATTTTAGATGCTGTGCTTCCACCACGTATGTTGCAAAGGACTGCAAAGCACCTATTAAATGCAAAGGAATGTGACATTGATGGACATATTGTGGCCACACATCCTGGTCCTGCTCCGTGGTCTATCAGAGTGACTGCAATGGCAGCAGAGCAAAACTATGGAACTATGGAGTGTGCTCTTGAAGTCACCAATAAGTGTTCTGAGATATGTGGTGAATCAAATCAGCCCAAATCGTGTTCAAAGATTAGCCTTGGAAATGTAAATTCCTTCCAACCAGCGTGACAATGCCAAACGCATTTATGCTGTTTTGGACGAACAGAGGAATAGATCATTGGTAAAGTCACAAACAATTTGGCAGTTCATCTCCCTACACACTACGGACATGCTCAGGCATAATGGAGATGGAAGGGAGGAAAGTGAGTGGCTTAACAGTTTGGGGAAACTACAGTTGCACTTCCAACTTTGATAGAATGTAAACACAATACCAGACGACAGAGTGGAAATTCCTGCACTAGAAATAGCACTGCATTTCCCTCACCTCACAAATATGGCAGATAAAATCCCCCATTTAGATCATAGCGCTCCCATTCTCCTCCTGGGACGAGATGTTCTCAGTGTGCACAAAGTGCATGGACAACGCAATGGACCACTCAACACACCCTATGCACAATGATTAGATTTAGGCTGGGTGATTGTAGAAGTTTGCCTTGATGGAACTCATCAACAGTCCAGTGTAAACACTTACAAATCTAAAATACTTCCAAATGGACGAGCTTTATACATCTGCCCATGCATGTACAAAAACATCAATGTTAAAGATCTATGTGAATCACCACTTTTGCATTAACTGCCTTCTCCACCATGTATTCACAAATGTGCAAAGTATTGTGAAAACTATACAAGTGGTTTGGAAAACAATGTTTTCTTCAGAACTTCAGATGATGATAAAACTGCCTTATCCATGGAAGATAAAACCTTTCTTGGCATCATGGATAAATAGGTATACATTAATGAGGAGAACCATTGCCAAACAATAGATAGCAAGCTAAGCAAATATGTACATCACCACAGCACATACTGTGAAAGAAACCAGACATGAACGCACATTTCTTCAACTTCATGTAGAAAGTGATTGAGAATGGACAAGCAGAACCCGCTCCTCCACTGCAATGGGGTGAAGAATGTTGGTACTTGCCGATCTTTGGCATTTATCACACTCACAAACCCAACAAAATCAGAGTGGTCTTTGATTCCAGTGCTCAGTTTAAAGGTATCTCACTCAATGACATATTACTAAGCAGAGAGAAGATAGCTGTATTGGCAGATATAGAACAAATGTTCTATTGCTTTAAGGGGAAAGAACAGCATCGCAACTACCTGCGTTTCTTGTGGCACAAAGTCAATGGTGCAGAGAAGGAGACCATTGATTATAGAAATGGGTGGAGCAGAATAAGGATGGGATTACATCAGTCTCCACTGAAAAAGAAACTGTTGATCTCAAACTTGAAGCTTCATAAGGTAGCCTCCAACCGTGCCTTGGTAATGAAAGCTTTTCCATCTGATGAGAGAGCTACAGATCTCAAGGACTTGGATCTATACACTGACCCATTGCCTCTTTAACATAGTCTTGGTATAAGCTGGAAAATCAAGAAAGATTTTACAGCCTTTCACCCGAAAAGGAACACTTTCAACAGTGAACAGTTTATATGATCCTCTTGGTCTTATCTGTCCAGTAACCATGCAAGGCAAAGCATTAGTGAGAAAGCTCTCAACTATACAACATGACTGGGATGCACATCTTCCATCAGACAAATAAGTCCAATGGAAGGCATGGACTTCATCTCTAGCAGAACTCGAGTTACTGCAAATCCCAGGGCCTTATGTTTCCACCTTATTCTCTGGAGCCCAATGTAGGGAATTATGTGTTTTTTCAGATGCCTCTACTCTGGCTATTGCTGCAGTAGCATATCTACGAGGAACTGACACAGACGGACAGCCCCACATAGGTTTTGTAATGGGAAAATCTAAGTTGGCCCCCTTTCCTACTCACACCATTCCACGTTTGGAACTGTGCGCAGCAGTGCTTGCTGTGGAACTGATGTAATTTAAAAGAGGAGAAAACGATACAGAGCAATGTGACATCAATTTATATACAGACAGTTGCATAGTTCTTGGTTACATTAATAATGCTACAAGGAGATTTTACATATATGTGGCTAAAGTGTTGCACGCATACGAAAATCTACAGAACCCAGTCAATGGCATTATGTTTGTTCTGAACAGAACCCAGCAGATCATGCCACCAGATTTGTGTCAGCACCTCACTTACCCCTTACCAACTGTTTTTTTGGTCCAGTGTTCCTCAAGCAATGCAGCTCTACAATATTTGATGTTGAGGAATCGTATGGACTTGTACAAGCAGAAGAGGATGTGGAAATTCTCCCCAGGTGACTGCACTGACAACCAATATCACCACCCAGCTCGAGCAGGTTTTGGCAGTTTTTAAGCTGGAGATCCCTGTAAGAGCTTTTTTACCACACTTATCCACATTGCAAAGTCATTTTCTCAATCTCTACTCACCAGTCTTTGTCAGAAATGGCACTGGTGTAACAAAACTTCAGACACAGAACTCTCACAGGCCAAGTTGATTATCATTAAGACTGTACAACGAGAGGTGTATATGGAAGAATTTGAGAGCTTCACTAAGAACAGAATAGTGTTGCAGCATAACACTTTTCTAAAACTTGACCCTTTTGTAGACAACAAAGGTCTGCTAAGAGTTGGTGGTCGTATCCATGCTACTGATCTCTCAGATCCAGAAAAGCATCCCTTGATTCTTCCACCTAATCATCATGTAGTTACTATGATCAAGTGGTAATGGATTTGTCAATATTTTACATTTCAAAAGCTGTAAATATGTACAAATATTTATGTTTTAGATGCTTTCAAATGTCCATATTGTATGTTATAGCGTCTATTCAAATGTAAAAACATATGTTTATTGTTACAAATATTAATATACAAATAGCTACCTATATTAATGAGATCAGGCTGTAAAAACAGAACAAGACGCGATTTTCAAATGGAGTTAAACGTGGCGCTTACTGCCCTGAAACAAATCATGTGCATTCCATATCCAAAGTGAAAAGACAACCTGATGATGATAAATATTGTGGAGGATGAGGGTTTTATGAGATTTAATGTGCATAGCAATTAGTAGTAGTTCTATCTATCACTCAACATCCCACTTAGACTTTGGTAAATGTTCAATGTTAATTGAATTGGTGCTATTTTAGAGAATTTCTGTCTTTGTACTGTGGAGTTTGGAAAATGTTAATAAAGCATTATTTTTACACATTGTTTTATTCCATTGTGTTGTTCTTTCCAAAGAAGTAAATAAATACATTTTGACATTAAATAAGTATATATAGGCTCAAATTTCAGCAGTTTTAAAATCTGAGATTAATCAAGAATAACTATGAAAACTCACGAGATTAATCACGATTAAAATGTTTAATCTACTGATAGTGCTAGTAAAACTGCATTAAGTGACCAAGTGTACATACCCCATAGGTGTAATGTAAATTAAATGGTTATGACTACCTGCTTGTTACATGTTTTATATTATTAATAAGTGGTTAAGCTTTGGAGTGCAGTTGGTTTAGAGGATCTAAAATATCAATATGATAGTATAATGTAAATAAACATATATTTGTAAGTATAATGAAATATATTGTGGTTAAACACATGGTAAATCCAAAGATTGCAGAGCCTTGAAGGAATAATCTGAACTGAGGTGAGGATGAATGACAGGGATGTTTTCATGATGTAGGCAAACAGTCACTAGGTGACATCTTTTTCAAGAGACTACCCTAGTTCAGTGTTTTTGCTAGAAATAAAATGACAATTTCATATTTCATTCTCTCTTTTCTACTTCCTGATAAACACAGACAGCTTTCTACTGTTAATGCAACAAATTGAAGAGAAATGATGCACATTAAATGTGTAATTTATGTTTATCCATGTGTTCTGCCCCAGATAATGCATTTATCATCAGTATAGTAAATGCAAAGAAACTAAATTGTACAGTCAACACTGACAATAATAACTTACTGTAATCAGACCAATTAGCTTCCACAATGATTCTTTACTTGACACACCCCAGCTTGAAATGTCAGAGCTCAAAGAAAATCCCAAGTTTTTCACTTGTAATGTTCATGTTTTATTTTGACAAGAGAGGTGCAAACATGAGTTTCCTGCCTACACCATGACATATATACAGATTGCTACAAGTTTATACTTCTCCAAACAATCTTTTTGTGTCTGAGAAATCATAACCACCTAACTCTTATCAAAACCAGTTAATCTGAGCATGTATTTCAAATGTATTCCAGAATCAGCTCTACACCTGTTTGAGCTGCCCTTACTGTATCTGCACTTATTTTGATCCTGATGTACAATTCCTAGAATGGAGTGCTGTGGATATTTTGATGTTTGGCTTGTTATATTGGTTTAGATGCGGCTGGAGCTCATAGCTCAGCTAGCTATGTGTGGGTGTGTGTTAACAGCTGATGGGATTCTGGGCAGAGTTGTAATTTCACACCTGACCACTCATGTGGGGATTCTGGGCATTTAACAGAGCTGGGGGGAGAGACACACACACACACAGGTTTCCATAGACATGATGCTCCTTGAATGCTAGATGCCCTGTTAAGTGACTGTTTAAATACGAGGGAATAGGAACAAATGGGGGCTAGTGGCAGAGCTCCTACGAACATTAGAACAGCTGGTGTAATCAATGACAGTAATGATGAAGATTTTCGTATAATTCATGACTCGTCTCTCCTGTGTCTCGTGTAAGCATGCATGTCGGCCACTTCAGATCTGTTAGCAGAACCTAATCTGAGAGATAAAATCTCATCTCAATGTTCACAAGTGTTACTAAGTGATTAGGTATAAATCTGTGCAGTTCTTAAAGGCAGAGTTCACCTTTCTTTTCCTCCATGGAACACAAAATTTGATATTAGGCAGAATCTTAGCCTCTGTCACAATTCACTTGCATTTTATGGCAAAAAAAGGCAGTGGAACTGAATGGTTATTCCAGTGATTCAGAAAGGTTAGCATTCTGCCTAACATCTGAAACAGAAATGGTGATGGCGAGTAAACGATGACAAAATTAATATTTGTGGGTCAGTTTTGCCTATAAAAGGCCATTCACACTGAACACATTTTTACAGCCGTCTGTGCCAATTTAGTAATAATATGTATGAGATGGCAAAATTGTATAATATTATGCTAGTTGGCTCGTACTAAAAGTTTGACTTGTATTCCCATAGAGACCAGCCAATCACAAACAGAATTTCAGTTTGATAAAATTACAAAAGTTAATCAATCTATATTTATTTTTTCAATAAAAATGATTGATTTATCTCAATAACCCATAATATGCATCCCTCATCTCGTTCCAAACTGTGATGTTTTCCTACTTCTCTGGAACAAAAACATTATTTTCCTATTAAATTCATGGTAAGGTAGAAAGTTTTTAAAGGGCCATTCATTGTGGTTAGGTTTAGGTTTGGGTAAGGGTAAGGGGACAAACTCTACATAAATAAATAATCATTTCTGTTATATAATTTCTAAATAACATTTCTGTATGAGCCAACTTGTACCTTTTCTTTCGATTTAGCCATCTACTATGTTTTTCAGTATTTCTATGTATACAAGCACTAGACAGATATGCTTGATCATTTTGGATCAATCACATCACATTGTTTTTTTTTGTAGTGTCTCGTTCGCATTGTTTTTTTAAATGCTGCATCAAGTTTAAAAGAACTTAAACTTTTAAAAACAAATATGTCTCAAGGCATATGTGCTCTGTTCTATTGGTTGTGCTGCTTTTATCTTATAAGCACAAGCACATGTTTGGTCTAATAGGTACCTAAGGGGTTAGGTTTAAAAATTGTGCAGTCCTTAGTAATGTCCTGTCATGGGCAGCTCTTAGCTTTTGCCCAAACACACTGAAATCACTAGAAGAGTTTTGAGAAGGTCTCTAGGTGGATGAAACTGTGAGATGCATAATAACTTCCTGCTTTCATTCCCATTTCCAATCCAGTTATTGCCTATTGTCTAATTACTAATTGCCTTGTCAGTCACTGGCTCAACTCACAGCTATACTGGGGGACAAGGACAGAAAGAGCCAAAGCAGAGAGGATAGAGAAAATGGGGCTGGTAATAATGAGGAAAATGGTGTTGGCAATGGGGATATGCATTTTAGAAAGGACAGAGCCCAAACACAGAGGATGACGTGAAGTATTACAGCAAGAAGCAGATGGGAAACATTCAAAAGAAGAGCAAAAGAGGATTGGGGATTGAACAAGGATATGATGGAACGAAAGAGACTGACACTCTCTTCTCTTGATTAGAAGGAAGAGGCTGTCAAAGAGTGTTCTGTGCGTTGATTCCCTGGCATGATCAAAAGTGATGCAAAATTTACATGAGTGTATGTCATTTGTAATCTTCTATCTCCTTCAGGAGTCTGTGCCTCATTCTGGTGTGGGTGGTCTTTGATTGCGGCCCCATGAGCTTGGAACAGATATCAAAGAGCTCCAACCTTGTCTGTGGCATGTTACAACATACCCACTGTTGTTTAGAAGTCGGAGATGACAAAAGAAAGAGACCTGAATTCATGCAATCTGATCTAACCATTTGATTCTAAAAAAAATGTCTTAAAAGATAAGAATTGCACAAAAATAATAATAAAAAATGAATTTTGTCAACAGAAGGGCACTTTCAATGGAAGTGAATTAGGCCACTCCATAAACGTAAAAATTTACACTGTGAATAGCCACAAGACATAAACATTATACATGTTAACAGGATTTTACGATGATTAAATTACATACTACTAACTTCAAGGTTCCAATATTACAACCTGGTAAACATTATAATGCTTTTGAAAATCCCTGATTTTTTCACACTAAAAACATGCTGACATGTAGAATGTTTACGTCTAGTAGATTTTAAAACAGTATGTATTAAATTTTATATAGACTGGCTCCATTCACTTACATTGTAGGTGCTTAACTGTGGCCACAATGCTGATAATTTCCCTCAACTCACACTGAACTGAACATTCTTTAACTGTCTAGTACTGACCCTGGGATCCTGATTAGTAAACATTTCTATGTATGATTTCCACAGGAAAGAAAAGACTAATACATGGAAATAAGTCATGTCAAAGATTAGTTAACTGAACTCTGTGTAATTTACTTGTAAATATTGAATGTTTCTGACAGAAAGGATAGACAGTTCAGAAGCTGCTGACAGGTTGTATACGACACATACACACACACATAAGCAAACACCCTTAAGCAAAGAAATAAGCATTGGTAAACATATCCCTCTATGTGATTTAATAAATATATTTTATAAAAAATACCTTACATTTTATTTATTTATTTATTGTCACTAGATTGTATCTATGCCATTAACATCATTGCAGGGTAGACAAGACACAGAACCACTGTGTAAGAGGTGAAGATATTTGAACCACTAATGGCTTGATTATGTATTATTGTTTGGTAAATCTGAATATCACTTTTATAGATTTGCCCTTGCAAGGTAACAAGCCCTGGAAGGCCAGTTAGTCTATGCCACACTCTTCAAATTGCTTTATAACATTGCAATGGATATTCTCTCTGCACAACATTCCACATTCAACTCGAGCTGTTCAGCGAGCCAGGGTGGAATTGGGGCAGATTCAAAAGAAAACATACATTTCAATTGAGTGTAAATTGGCCCTACATTATCTTCCCACAAGTCCTTTCAAACTCTGAAATTGACTTGCACCACATTAAAATCCAATGTCATTTTCAAACAGTGCTGTCACCATTGGAGGATAATAACTTTGCTTTTTAGCTGAATGCACTGCCTTTGTGTGTGTGTGTGTGTGCGCGTGTGCACCAAGAGTGTCCCAGCTCAACAATGGAATAAAACATTATTTTACTAGAGATAAAAGGACATAAATATGATAGGATGGAAGCATATAACTTTATTCACAAAAAAAAATTTGTTCCCGTTTTTTTGCGATTAACATTTTTTATTAAATAAAGAACAGCAAAACATAAACATACAGAATCAATATTTAACCCTCATTACCCCATGGGTGTGTCTTTAAGACCAAGCCTATACAATCTAGAGGGGTTCCAATAGACTATGTAAAATCTTAAATTGCATAAGAACCCCTTACATCTCTAGACGATTCCTCGTACAGACAAACAAGTGTTCAGTGAGGCAGCTGTTATGAGTGCAGCAGAGGACATAATCGTTCCAATGTCCTGCAAAAATACTCCACAAAAACAAACTCCAGCCAACAGGAGGCATAAGCACAAAGAACGAACAGATTCATCCACAACTTTAATGAAACTGTGCTATTCCACAAAATAAACTCCAGCCGCTAGGCGGAACAAGCACAAATAGAAACAAAACAGGTGTCACGGTTCCTTGTCAAGAGTGAATTTTCACTCGGAGGCCGCATAAAAAATACACCATGACTTACTTAGACTTTCAAGTTTATAAAAGACATCTTTGTGTGGTCATGTAGATATTTTGCAGCCATCTTTTGTATCTATTCTCAGCTTGGCTAGGAACATCAGTGCAAAAGCAAATCTTCTGTGATGTAAGAGTGTCTTATATTCCTTGAATTGGTCATGTTTCTCTCTTGTCGAATTCGCAAAGTCCCGGAACAAGAAAATGTTGTGATTCTTCCAAGAAAGCTTTCCTTTGCTCCTTGCCTGGCACAACATGAGATCTTTATCAGATGATATCAGAAATTTGGCCAGAATTGATCGGGGCCTGTCTTCCTCAGCAGATCTGCGAGCCAGGTCTCTGTGAGCTCACTCGATTTCCAGTTTATGGCCTGTTATGTCGAGCAGACTCGGGAAGCGCTCGTCTAGGAATTTCACAATATCTCTGCCTTTTTCACGTTTAGGAATTCCAACAATCCGTATGCTATTTTGTTGGCTCCTAATTTCAAGATCTTCCAGTTTTTCCAAAATGCTTTGCACGTCTATCATGGTTGCTTGCGGATTAGCGGATAATTCCCTTTCCGATGACTCCAGATAATTGATACGTTTCTCAATATCAGCCACTCTTGTAACCAGCTCTGAGAATTTTGTTTCCATCGCCATAATCGATTGACGTATTACAGCAAGATCCTCCAAGTAAGCTACAACTTTCATCAGCATCACAGACAGTTGATGCTGGATTTCTCCCACCACACCATCCAAACCGAGTCCCTGGTCCGCAGGCCCACCTTGAGCACGTAATTGTTTTTAATGTCTCCAGAGCCTGAGGATTTTTACTACTTTGCATTGTTTACCTCAAAGAAAAAATATGTAGCTGGGTGTATCGAATCACACCGGATTATAACATGAAAATAATAAAAACTAGTCAAGTGTGCAGAGCTCGCCTTTTACATGTCTGCTCCTCGCATGGCATCACATGACATCCGTGATTGGAGTTTATTAAATTCTGAGAAGTCTAATTGATTTTGAGACTGCAAAAAATGGAAAATTCAGATTAACTTTAGATTTAGAAAGCAGAAACCCTGGAGGGGTGCATATTGCTCTGCCACTTTGCTGTATAAGGAAAACACAGTGAAATGGCACTATTATTACTACACCAATAACACAATTGTGTGTAACATGATGTAGAAAGACCTCCTCGTATCTGTCACTGTTGTTTCCACCCTTCTACCCATCACGAGGGGGTTATGGACAGGATTGGGGAGTAGTGCAATACATGTAACCGGAATACGTATTTAAAATACAAAATATTAGTAACTGTATTCCACTACAGATACAATTTAAATCATTGGTATTTAGAATACATTTACATTCAAAAAGTATTTGGATTTCTGAAGAGATTACTTTGCATTTTATTGTAATTTGTTTCATTTAATATTTAGTCCTTTCAGTATACAAAATGTATACATATAATGATGTGCTCCAAAGTGCATTTGAACAGCGGTGAAACATTTTCTTTTGATGTGTTACATTCATACAGATAGGAAGCAGATAGAAATAAACCTTTTGTAAATTGTCAGCTTTACGCTAAGCTAAAATGCTATTTCTAGCCATTTTACATGCACATGTTACAAGGCACGATAATATTTTTTTATGAAGAAAATTCAAGTTGGATCATAATTTCTTTTTTTCTAGTAAGACCTTTTATATTAGGGAAAAATCATATTCTTGATAATAATTTTTATATTGTTAATATAATATAAAAAAAATCCTTAAAACAAGATCTATTTGATTTATCTTGTTTTAGAAAAAACACTGCATAAGATATTTGGGTTTTTCAGAGAATGTATTTTTAACATGTATATTTTTTCTTACTGTACTGGTAGAGTTTTTTGTTGTTAAAATAAGTGAAACAATCTAAAAGTAATCCAAAGTATTAAGAATATGTTACTGTCAAATTATATTTTACAGCATTTATTCAGTAATCTGTAGTGGAATACATTTCAAAAATAACCCTCCCAACCCTGGTTACGGATTGACCATTCTAAGCAGTATGTAATGTGACACACCTGGTCCATATCATGCTTAGTCACTGTTGCCATAAATTCTCTATTGTATCGTTTTTCTAGTGAACGTGGATCTACAAGTGCATGAACAAGATTACATTTATATTTTACATTTATTAATTGGCAGGTGCTTTTATCCAAAGCGATTTACAGAAGAGGAATACATAATAAGCTAATAATTTTAAGGAGACAGCAGTATGAAAAGTGCCTTATTGCAAAGTTTCACTAGCATCAGAATCAGGGCTGGACTGGGAAGAGAAATTTGTTTGCTGTCCTTTTCTGCATGACCCATCCCGTTATTCGAACACTTCTGCACACCCCATTTTGCCAACATACCCTTAACTATCACAACTCTCTACTTGTATAATTTTCATTAAATAAAAACATTTTAATGTGTATTATGTACCAACATTTTTATTTATTTTTGCAATGGTTATACTATGGTATTCTTAAAGAATCCTAGAATACCATTGTGATGCCATACTATATGTAGTACTACTTACACTAGAAATTCTTTTAGAACTTAAGTTGTGAGTGTTGTCACCTTGTGGACCCACTAATTAGTGCAAACAAATCCAGGCATATGCTCATACTGCATGCTCAGAGTACTCCTGGTTAGAAAAATTAAAGTAGGAATAGCTGAGGGCCGGAAATGATCACCAAAAGAGGGCAGGATAACTCTGGAAGGTGGGTTTACTACATAAGGGGGTTGGGCCAATCCCAAAAGGGAGCGACACTTCCACACACAGGCTCTCTATATCTTTGCTGGCAGTTTGGAGGGTCTGCCCCTTTTTGGAGCTCTGCAAATACGGAAAAACCAGGCCACAAGTTCACTACACAAGCACTCAGTTTATGACGAGATTTGTGTAGTTTTTTAATTGTTTTGCTTTTGTGCTATGGTAATACCATGGCGTTTTTTTTTTCCTTAAAAAAATTACCCTCACACTACAAAAATACCAACTTAATACCAAGTTTTTGTACATGTACCATGGTGATTTTGGTAATGTGAGGGTACCTACAGTAGTACTTATTGGTAGTATTGAAGAACCTTGAAACACAATGTCATTACATGAACCGTGAATATGATAATAATTTCAGTACCATGGTATATATCGAAGTACCATAGTGTTACTGCTAATCCCATCCTGTTGCTCTTCACTCCCAAAACACATGCACGTGCACATGCACAAAAACACCTGCAACATGAATCATGTGATTCTATATGTGCTTGAAACGTTGTGAGCATTTCCAAGCATTACAATAGCACTGGTATTTGATTTGAGCGTTCTTACGGCAATCTGGCAGCATACATTTTCTTAATCATCAATGTGGTTCCTTATACTCTATTGCATGTTTCCAGCATTAGCAGTGTAACAGACTTAATTTTGGATTTTAGTTAATTGTTGTTACATTGAGTGCCTTTACACTCTATGGTATATATGTGTGTGTGCAGTACATTATCCCCTCGGGGCTTGCCGTAAATGGTGAGTGTGCATGCGCACAGAGGCTGGTTGTTCATTTTGTTCGACTACTGGTGTGTAAGCTAATAAAGAGAAAAGCACGGATTAAAACTCTGTCTGCAGTCGTTTGTTATTTTCTTATTTCTAAGTATCTAGGCGAACTCCATGTGAACGCTCGGTTACATTGGTGGCAGCGGTGGGATGATTATGTGAAGCAAGTGGCTTTTGCTTACAACACATCGCCTCACTCTAGCACTCATTTCACACCATACTTTCTGACCCACGGACGGGAAGCACGGGTCCCCGTTGATGTACTGTTACCCGCCCGTGCTCTGGACTCAGGGATGACAGGTTCCCATGCTGAATTTGTTTCATCACTTCTGACAAAACTGAACTCTGCCTTTAGCAGTGCACGCATGCACAGTGAGGCAGCTCATGACCGTCAAAAAATGTACCACGATGAAGGAGTGCGTCACCAGCCTTATGTCGTTGGTGCCATGGTGTGGCTGAACAACCCAGTGGAGAGCCGCATGAAACTGGCACCCCATTGGAAAGGACCTTACAAAATTGTACAAGTCATGGATTCGTGTGGAGAACGGGGACTGACTTATCGAATTGTCAATCCTTTGGACTCTGATGAAAGGGCACAGGTAGTGCATTATAATAGGGTGCTGCCTTATACATTGCCTGTTTCTCCCGTGTCACAGAACCAGACATTGTCCGATGTTTCTGACTCTCTGCCAACATCCACCTCCTTCGAGTCAGATATACCTGGAGGAGAGGGGTGCATTTCTCCTCAGAAAGATCTGAGTGTTGCACCTGGAAAACTGCATTCATGGAAGGGGTTAGAACCAAACATGAGCAGGACAGGGAGGATTCTAAAACCTCCTGGCCATTTGAATGACTTTGTTGTGTATTAAGGTAACTGTGACTCCTGTTAACGTTTGTTCTATTCAAAGGGCTGTTTGAAGTTTGTTTAAAAAAAAAAAAGTACTAAGCTTGCTGTTTCACTTTATACGGTTGTGTATTTATGTATGTTTAGCAAGTTGATTGCTCTTGAATGTAAACGAGGACGTTTATTCTGGTAGGGGGGGACATATGTAACAGACTTAATTTTGGATTTTAGTTAATTGTTGTTACATTGAGTGCCTTTACACTCTATGGTATATATGTGTGTGTGCAGTACATTATCCCCTCGGGGCTTGCCGTAAATGGTGAGTGTGCATGCGCACAGAGGCTGGTTGTTCATTTTGTTCGACTACTGGTGTGTAAGCTAATAAAGAGAAAAGCACGGATTAAAACTCTGTCTGCAGTCGTTTGTTATTTTCTTATTTCTAAGTATCTAGGCGAACTCCACGTGAACGCTCGGTTACAGCAGTTTCCTCTGAAGAGCAACAATATCTTTCTCCTTCCACCAGAGCTCCATAACACGCTACCACTAATTCCCTCTCTCACAGATTGGATGGTGATAAGGTGGTGATAAGGTACACACACACACACACACACACACACTGCAGACTCACCTGCACATGAACACTTGCAAATACACACTGCCTCACACACATGGTTAAAACTGATTAACTTTCATGATGTCTAACATGGTCTGTTGCCATTTTTAATGTGAATTAAAACTAGGTAAATGCCTCCATTGCTCAGTCAATAATTCCCCTCATGTGGTGGCTATTCCCATTGAGTCTGTCCTTTAGCAAGACTAAGAACACAGAGAGTTATAATTCTGCTAAACACAGTTGTGATCCATTTAATTTCAGTGCACAAGCAACCATTGATGAGGCATTTTACTTGTTGACTGCAGTACAATTTGAGCTAGTTAGAGCATCATTATAAAGTGAATTTGCTGTGTTCAACATTTGGTCAAATTCCTATTGGAATCAGTATTAATGCTAAAGTCTCAAGTACTGATGTCACATACATGCATGCATACATCCATACATAATTAATAAAGCTACTATTAGATGGCTTATTATAGCTATTCAAATCAAATCAAATCACTTTATTGTCGCACTATTGTGTACACAAGTGCAACAGTAGGTGAAAGTCTTGTGTGCAGTTCTGAATAACATAGCAGTACCAATTACAATAAACAACATATTTACACAACACAATTTACATAACAAATGTACACATTCTTACAAACACAATATACAATGTACAGTAAACAATACACGCAATATAGAATACACATACATTAAAAATAAAAAATAAGGGTAAGTTTATATAAAATATATATGTACAGCAGTTGAATTGGGGAGAATATATTTGACAGTCCAGTGTGTGATACAAGATGATAATTAATAAAGTGCAGTGCTGATTGTTGATCGTGAGAGATCAAGTGTTCAAAAGTCTGATTGCTTGGGGGAAGAAGCTATCATATTGTCGGCTGGTGCGGGTCCTGATGCTGCGATACCGCCTGCCTGATGGTAGCAGTGAGAGCAGCCCATGACTCGGGTGGCTGGAGTCTCTGATGATCCTCCAAGCGTTTTTCACACACCGCCTGTTATAGATATCCTGGAGGGAGGGAAGCTCACCTCCGATGATGTTTCTGGCAGTTCGCACCACCCTTTGCAGGTCTTTGCGGTTGTGGGACGGTGCTATTGCCGTACCAGGCGGTGATGCAGCCAGTCAGGATGCTCTCTACAGTGCTGGTGTAGAACCGTATGAGGATGTGGTGGTTCATTCCAAACTTCCTCAGCCATCTCAGGAAGAAGAGGCACTGGTGAGCCTTATTCACAACGGCCTCAGTGTGGACAGACCATGTGAGTTCCTCAGTAATGTGGACACCGAGGAACTTGAAACTGCTGACTCTCTCCACCGGTGCTCCATTAATGGTGATGGGGCTGTGTTCTTTGTCATTCCTCCTGAAGTCCACCACAAGCTTCTTGGTCTTACTGACGTTGGGGGAGAGGTTGTGCTCCTGACACCAGTGTGTCAGAGTGTGCACCTCCTCTCTGTAGGCTGTTTCATCATTGTCAGTGATCAGACCTACCACCGTCGTATTGTCAGCAAACTTAATGATGGCATTGGAGATATGTGTTGCCACACAGTCATGTGTGTATAGGGAATACAGGAGTGGGCTGAGAACACAGCCCTGCGGGGCTCCAGTGTTGATGGTCAGTGACGAAGAGGTGTTGCTGCCCATTCTAACCACCTGACGTCTGCCTGACAGGAAATCCAGGATCCAGCTGCACAGCGAGCTGTTTAAGCCCAGAGCCCGGAGTTTCACATCAAGCTTGGAGGGCACTATGGTGTTGAATGCTGAGCTGTAGTCTACAAACAGCATTCTCACATATGTGTTCCTTTTTTCCAGTTGGGAGAGAGCAGTGTGTATTGTAAATGCAATGGCATCATCAGTGGAGCGGTTGTTGCGGTAGGCAAACTGCAATGGGTCCAAAGAGGTGGGCAGAACAGAGCATATGTAATCTCTGATTAACCTCTCAAAGCATTTGCTAATGATGAGGGTCAGAGCAATAGGTCGCCAGTCATTTAAGCAAGTGATTTGGCTTGCTTCGGTACAGGCACAATGGTTGATGTTTTAAAGCACGTGGGGACTACAGACAGGGAGAGGGACAGGTTGAAAATGTCCGTAAAAACACCAGCCAGTTGGTTCGCGCACGTTCTGATGATGCGGCCCGGAATGCCATCTGGACCCGCGGCTTTACGGATGTTCACTCTTCGGAAGGAACGGGCTACATCCGCAACAGAGACGGAGAGTGAACCATCCTCTGAAGCATCGGCCACGAATACTCTCTCCGCGAGGGCGGTGTTATTGTCCTCAAAACTACCATAAAATGTATTAAGCTCATCCGGGAGAGAGGCAGCGGTGTTCATGGTGGAGTTTTTATTCCGTTTATAGTCCGTGATGATGTTAATTCCCTGCCACATACTTCTAGAGTCTGTGGTGTTGAACTGTCCTTCAATTTTGTGCCTGTACTGGTGTTTGGCTGCACCGATAGAGTTATGGAGGGCATAACTGGCTTGTTTACGTTCCTCCGCGTTCCTGGAATTAAAAGCGGAGGTCCGCGCACTAAGTGCCAGGTGAACATCGCCATTAAACCATGGTGTCTGGTAGGGGTAGATCCGTATTATTTTGGTTGGCACAACGTCCTCTACGCACTTCCTGATGAAACACGTTACGCTATCGGCGTAAACCTCGATGTCGTCATCAGAGTTACGCTCTGGTGAACATCTCCCAGTCCACGTGATCAAAACAGTCTTGTAGCGCAGAGTCTGATTTGTCCGACCAGCACTGGATCGTTCTGAGGGTGGGTGCTTCCCGTTTCAGTTTTTGCCTGTAAGTGGGCAGAAGCAGAACGGAAGAGTGGTCCGATTTGCCAAATGGTTGGCGGGTGAGGGATTTGTAGCCATCCCGGAAAGGAGAATAGCAGTGGTCCAAGACCCGGCCTCCTCGTGTGTTGAAGCTGATATGTTGGTGGTATTTTGGTGTTATTGTTTTAAAATTGGCTTTGTTGAAGTCCCCGGCAACAATGAATGCAGCCTCAGGGTGCACGGTTTCCTGCTCACTTATACTCCCGTACAGTTCCCTGAGTGCCCGGTCTATGTCGGCTTGTGGGGGGATGTACACAGCTGTGATAATGACCGCTGTGAATTCCCTCGGTAGCCAGAATGGTCGACACAGAAGCATGAGATATTCCAGATCAGGAGAGCAGAAAGATTTGATCAAATGTAAGTTCCTCTGATCACACCATGATTTGTTGATCATAAAACATGCACCATCACCTCTGCTTTTACATGAGAGGTCTTTCGCTCTGTCCGCTCTGTGCACGGATAACCCCGCGGGTTCGACGGCCGAGTCTGGAATCTCCACAGCCAGCCAGGTTTCTGTAAGGCATATAACGCAGCAATCCCTCATCTCTCGTTGGAAAGAGATCTGCGCTCTCAGCTTGCAGAGCTTGTTGTCCAGAGACTGAACATTTGCAAGTTTAATACTGGGTAGCGGGGGTCGATTTGCATGATGTCTTACTCTGATGAGAACAGCAGCTCTTTTTTCCCTTTTCCTTCTGCGTTTCCGCGGCCGGGCAGCCCAGACAAAGGGCTCCGCTGGCGTCTTTGTAAACAGCAGGCCGGCGTTGAGGAATTTGAAGTTCGGTTTTCGGTGTGTAATTGCTGAACCAATGTCCAAAAGTGTTTGTCTGTCGTACACAATAAGGCAGACAAAATCCAAGACAAAAAAAAACACAAAACTGTAAACAAAACAAATAATAAACTGCAGTGTTTTGACGGAGCCCGCGACGGAGCTGCCATACTCGGCACCATCTATGAGCTATTCCCTCATAGTGCCTGTGGTAGATTCTTGGCATGGTCATGATCAAATGAACATTTGGTCATTTTTCGGCCACATCTCTTTGGCCAGGTATGGATTTGTGCAGTGTTGGGTAATGTTACTTTTAAAAGTAACACGTTAGAATACTGTGTTACTTCTTTAAAAAGTATCTTAATTACAAAAAAAGGTTGTTTTTTTTATGAAGAGTAAAGCATTAATTTACTTTTGCATTACTTTGCATTACTTTTTTCACACAGCCACTCTCTTCTGCAATGCTATGAATTCCATCAGGGGTGTCATGCACCTATTTTGTTTGAGGGGGAAACAAGTTCAGCCACCGCAACCTCTTATGGATACATTTGGTTACATTTCATGAGTTGGCGTTTGTGTCTGTATCTTCAGGCAATTTTTCATCACTTTTTTGAGATCTTGCCACCTATTTTATTTTGCTACCACTTTCCATACATGACACAAGAGGTGGTGCAAAAGGCACCAGCACAAACCCAACGATGCCCACAACTGCTTCAGCTCAATAGAGAATGAAAACATTAAGCCTATTTCTGAATGAGCCAATCATGTAAATATTGTATTCGTAGTCTGTGTTAGTGATAGCTAATAAAACTAAGAACATTTTCTAAATTAAATGGTTTGCATTTCTCTAAGTGAGTGTTATTTCGCTGTAACATATTTTAACCATGAATATGGTCTTAAATATGGCCACAAAATGCATATAGGGATATTTTTATTGTTCATTCAAAAAATATTTAAAACAGGTTGGGTCTTCATAAATGTAGCTTTCTGTGTATAAAAAGGAAAATGAATAAATAAAAAATGGCCAGCCCTGTATAATTAGGCATTTTTTTATATACTCAATTAATTGTCTTTGTTTCCCATGACAATCCCAAACAGTACGTACTATATAGGAAATAGGGAACGATCGATCAGACAGTTCGAAGAACTGTCTAAAAGCAGCTGATTAAAGTCATGCATGTCAGAGTGGTCAATGACACGTAGCAGCAGCTGCTACTTTATAAAAAATGTTTTAATCTTGCACAGTGTGTGCTAAGCAGTCATGAAACAAAGCGACTGATGTTTCATAAAACACAAGTGCTGCTGCTTTGATCCATTCAGCCACCCACGCCTCTTTCTACTATTAAATACAGAACACACGGCTACCGAGGAACCATGTAAAACCACCTTTCATTAGTTAAAGTTTGTATCATGACTGAAAAGGGGAGTTTTCACACTGAACTAGGATAATAAGCTGTTCCCTTTACAAAAGGCTTCACTACGATGTTGCGCTGCTAAGCGCTACGGGGAACAGCTTTCGCTGTGAGCCGAGCTGAATAATGTGTGGAACACGTCAATGAACATTGAACGGAATTTATAGACTTGGCTGATGTAATCATTAGATGCACCTGAGGCCAGGCTATAAATGGATACGTCACCAGGTGTCGTCAGAAACTCTTTTTTCAGAGCGATTCTGTTTCTGTGTGTTTCACAAACCCTGTCAAAACTTTCTTTCCTCTGTTAGAAGTTAGAATCAGTTAGGCAGTGTGCAGTGAACGTTGTTCTCTTCTGTTTAGAAAAAGAGAGAATGACTGAAAGCCGCAAACAGTGCGTGTTCCCCTCTTTCGCTCTATAGCTGAAGACGACACACATCAGTTTTTGCTCTGTTTGTTTGGGGGTAAGAGCATGCTGCTCTCGCGTTGCAGCAGGGCGGGTGCGAGCACTGCGATTTGCTTTAACAGGCAGAGTGCATCGTGCTCGCCTCGCTTGATTCCGGGAGTCAGCGCTCACGAAAAAAATAAAAATAAATCGTTCGTGTGGCTCTTGCATGGATGTGGTGAGGAGCAAGAGACGGGTTGATCCCTTTCTCTCACTCTCTCCCCAAACCCAGGTGGTCCTTCACACATGATCTCGAAGCTTCTTCGGGTCATGAGGTGGATCGCGATTCTCTTCCCGCCTCTGAGCTTTCCGTCCGCGATAAAAAAAAATCTACGGAGGAAATTGCTCGATGTTGTTACTCGTGCGGTTGCCAGATTGGACTGGCCACGCGAAAAAGAGACCCCCAAACGCTCCAAATTAGGGGATATATTTTATCTCCCAGTCTAAGAAATGGAACGCCTCATGGGTCCCTTCCCTTCTTTGATAACCTCCATGAAGTGCTTTTTCGCTCATGGAGAACCCCCCCCCCAAAAAAAATATTATATATATATATTTCCTTCCCGTGTTCGCATACCCTCGACGTCATTATATTCGACTATCTTGTGTGCTGAGGCACGGCGGTATTCAGTGATGCCGCCGGTCGAAGAGACGCTTGCGGGCTATCTCTCGCCGGGCTCGGCATCGTCACTTAAGAAGCCCTCTCTCCCCTCAAAGCCTTGTAGGACAACCTCCACTTTAGTGGGAAGGGATTATCAAGCAGCAGGTCAGGCTGGTGCTGCTCTGCACACTATGCTGTTTTACAGGCATACCAGGCTAACCCCCTGGACGACCTGAGTGTGGGTTCTGTGCTTGACGAGAAAGCCGCAGACCCGCCTCGGTCCTGACTGAAGGGAGGCTCAAAAACAAAGCGTGGCGAGTCGTGCTCCTCCTCCCAGGGATTGGGGACAGTCTCGCTGCCCTCGCCAGCCCCGAAGCAAGACCCAAGAGAAAACCCTGACGGTCTTGCAACTAGATTAGGGGGTAGCTCCCCTCGGGACGGGGCGCGTGTTTCACTTCACCCCTCCCGGTACCCCCTCGAAGCCCCCCATTCCCGCCACCTCTTGGTGTTTCGGGTTGCAGAGGCTTCCATCAAAATTGGGTGTTTTCACTGTTCCTGCATCTTATTCAGGACGCGAAACACCCGACAACCCCTCAACAGGAAGTGTTAAAATATAATACCCATCTCAGAGATCCTGGCAGCGTGGAAACTCCTGCCGGATATATTCTTTTCTGTGGGTCTTATAAGGGCGTCAGGATTTAATTCACTCGCCGCTTTTCCGTGTTTCAACGGCGTGTTCTCACTACCGTGAACCGGATTTCTTTTTTGTAAAAACAAAAACTCATTCTCCTGGTTAAAGGGGCCATGGTATGTGTTCCCCTTTCAGAGAGAGAGTTAGGTTATTACACTAAATACTTCCCGTTACCCATGGAGGGTGAGGGGTGGCGTCTGGCTTAGATCTTAAAGCTTGAACTACCCGTGGGTGTTCAAGTCCAAGATGATGCCTGTCAAGACGGTCGTGTCTCAAGCCCTACAACTCGTTTGGCTGGTCACCATCGATCTTATGACGCACTTCTATACTTCATTTAGAAGTTCTGCCACAACATGGAAAGTTCCTGAGGTTCACTTCCGGGGGCGAAGTCTTCCAGGGTCAGGTTCTTTCACTCAGCCTAGCCCTTTTTACCTGCACATTCACAATGCATGATGTAGCGCTGGCTCCTTGCGACTCCGGGGCATCTGCATTCTGAATTATGTAGATGACTGGCTGATGCTAGCGCAGTTCCAGGAACTGGCAGTTCAGCACAGGGACATCGTCTTAGCTCATCTGTTTCTCTGGGGTTGAGGCTCAACGGCAAGAAAAGCGTCCTCTCTCCCACTCAGAACACTGTTTATCGGGGCATCGTATGGAGTTCAATCTCAATGCGGGCACAACTGTCTCCCGCTAGGATTGAGTCCATTTAGATCACCCTGAGCAAAGTCAGGCTAGGTCAAGGTTGCACTGTTATCAGTATCAATGATTTCCAGGTCTCAGGGCGAATGCGTCCACAGTGATCCCTCTGGACCTTCTGCTCATGAGACCGTTTTTGTTGTGGCCAAAAGCCAGGGGATTCTTCCAAGGGCCAAAACCCCTAGGCTAAATAGGGTTACGCGCCTCAGGCTTCGTTCCCTTTCTATGTGGTTCAGACCCCGGTTTTCTGCCTTGGGTCCCACTCTAGGTGCGTCTTGTTGTCGCAGGCTGCTAACGACGGACACCTCCCTGATGGGCGGGGTAGCGGCCTTAAGTGGTCATCCAGCTTAAGGGGATAGGAGGGTCGTCAGCTCGGTTGTCACAGTCACTGTCTCGGGTTGATGGCTGTATTTCTGGCCCTGAAATACCTCCTCCTGAGGCTGCCATGTCTTGGTGCGGGTGGACAATGCAGCGGTAGCCTCTTACATAAATCATCAAGGAGACCCACGTTCTTGTCAGCTGTATTTCTGACACGTTGGGTTCTCCTTAGGGCCCAGGCAAGCTCCTGTCACTCAGGTCAGTTATATCCATGGATGCCCGTATATGGGAGCAGATTTACGGTCCAGACAGAAAATACCAACGGGGGAGTTAAGAACTCCACCCTAAGGTAGTAGTTGCCCAGAGTTCGCCAGCAAGGGTTTTTGCCTCTTACTGATAGCACCAGCTGGCCGAACAGGGCTTGGTTCTCGGAGCTAATCTCTTCCCTCGACGGCTCGCCTTTGACGATGCCGAACAGGAAGGATCTTCTGTCTCAGGCACAGGGCAATATTTCATCCCTGCCCCAAATTGTGGAATCTTTCATGTTTGGCCCCTAAGGGTACCAACTGAGGAACACAGGGCTCTCTCCTGAGGTTATCGAGACCTTTTTAAATGCCGGGCTTTTTCCACTTGGAACAAGTTTGGGTGAGATCTTAGGGCAGAAGAGGACCTCTTCGCCTCTATGAATAGCGCAATGTCTCCTCTACTTCTCCCTGAAATCACCCAGCCCCCTTGGGTCTGGACGTTAAGACACATACATGACCCAGAATGCGTCTGTATGCGTTTCTTTCCCCGGTTTCTCTGCTCCCGGGAGTCTTGGCAATGTCCACCAGCAAGGGTCTTGCCTCCTATTAATGGCGCTGCGCTGGCTGAACAGGATATGGTTCTCGGAGTTAATATCTCTCCTCGACGGCTCGCCTTGGGCGATTCCGAACAGGTAGGACCTTCTTTCTCAGGCTCAGGGGACATATTCATCCCCGGCCCGAATTGTGAAACCTTTCATGCTTGGCCCCTGTAGGGTACCAACTGAGGTTCACAGGGCTTTCTCCTGAAGTTATCGAGACCATTGCAAGTGCTAGGGCTCCCTCCCTTGGAACTGATCTGGGTAGATTTTACAGGGCAGAAGAGGACCTCTTCGCCTCTGTTGATAGCGCAATGTCTCCTCTACTTCTCCCCGAGTCACCCAGTCCCCCCCTCGGGGGTGCTGATCGTGGTGGCGCATACATGGCACAAATGCGCCTGCATGCGTTTCCTTCTAATAAGTTCAATTACAGAACCAGCTAACTGCCAGTTTGCTTCAGTTCTGGATTTTCTGTGGAAAGAACTGTCAGCGGGCACTTGCCTCACCACTGCCAGGTTCTATTGGCGCTTTTCCACTACACAGTACCTGCTCGACTCAGCTCAACTCGCCTCGACTCACCTCGCCTCGGTTCGCTTTTCGCTCCGTTTTCCATTGCAGACAGTACCGCCACAAATAGTACCCGGTCGTCATAGCGACGCCGCAGGAAACTGCCGTGACGTAATCTTATACGCGACACATATCCGCTACCCACACACACAGGACAATGGAGGAAATCGAGTGTATGCTGTTTCTCACAGCAAGAAGACAAACGCTGTTTCATGAGAGGCTGAGGGCAGCAAAACGAAACACTGCTGAAAAAAACAGGAGAGTTTGGGAATTACTACAGAGTTCAGACTACGAGACGAATCCAGTTGTTCAAAGCCGACGCAAGAGGGTAAGTTATGCCAACATAGCTAACGTTTGCATATGTGTAAATACTATACTATATGCAAAGTATTTAATCAACTTTATAGCTACCAGTATCACGTACTAAAATGTGCATGGTTTATGTGTTTCAGATCTGTTTAGCTTTGCAAAGTCGCCGCGGCAGACCCTCTGTTTGGGCTTTCAACCGAGCTACCGAGTGGTGGGATGTTATTGTTCCTGGTTTCACAAACGCGCAGTGGGTTCAGAACTTCAGAATGTCGGAAGAAACATTCATATATTTGTACAACAAACTGCGTCCAGTGATGGAGAGACAAGACACAAGCTTCCGCAAGTGTGTTCCTCTAAAGAAGAGAGTGGCCATCGCACTATGGAAGCTTGCGACCGGTTCAGAGTACAGAACTATCGGCCATCTTTTCGGAGTAAGCATAACAACTGTTTGCCGGTGTGTTCAAGAGTTCACTGCTGCTGCAGAAACGTTGTTGGTTCCCGAACAAATCCGTTACCCAGACCAGGAGAAGTTTGAAGAAATGGCTGCCTACATTGAGAACAGATGGGGGCTCCCGCAGTGTGTTGGTGCTATTGATGGATCACACATACCCATTTTGGCACCACAGGAGTACCACTGTGACTATTTCAACCGTAAAGGCTGGCACTCCATCGTCCTTCAAGGTGTTGTAGATGGAAAAGGACTGTTCTGGAACGTGTTTGCAGGACTGCCTGGCAGCTTGCATGATGCTCGTGTTTTAAGACTGTCCACATTGTGGGAGTTGGCCAGCCGTGGCAACCACTTTCCAGCTTACACCAGGAATATTGGTGGGGTGGATGTTGCCTACTACATCCTGGGAGATTCTGCCTATCCCCTGCAGAACTGGCTCCTAAAGCCATTCACTGACACTGGACGGCTGACAGTAGAACAGCAGATCTACAACAAGAAAATATGTGGAGCACGGGTAGTGGTTGAAAACGCTTTTGGTAGACTGAAGGGAAGGTGGCGTTGCCTCATGAAAAGAAATGACTGTGATGTTACAATTGTGAAATCTATGATTCTTACTTGCTGTGCTTTGCATAACCTTTGTGAGAGTCACGGAGAGGACTATGACAATGACTGGGATGCACCTGCAGCAGCAGAGCCTGTGGTGGCAGTGGCACAGGGTGTTGAGGAGGAGGGCAGAGATGTACGAGAGGGTCTGATGCGTTATTTTAATTACTAAATAAATACATTATCATTAAATATGTTGTCTCTGCTGTTTTTCATTAAAGGTTATCACAGTATACAATCTGAAAATACTTGTTCAAACCCTTGTAAAAAGCAAACCATCAAAAAAAGACACTGTTTGTAATAAGTTTCAAAAAGGTTTTATTTAAACACGCATACAAATAGAAAAAATTATAATACAAATATAAATTCACACATCAAACTATATACATATGTTACATGTAGTGCAAACATTAAATTTGAATAAACAAAGGGGTTTCAGTCCAGGGGCGGTGGAACAGCATCCCGCCGGTTCAGTGCCTGGACAAGCTGGCCCAGGGTTCCCAGAAAGGCCTTGTTGAAGGACGACGTTGCAGCAATCTCCTCTCTCCTTAAAGCCGCTTCGAGTTCTCGGGCATGTGCTGCATCATCGAGTGCCATCTGTAAATGGCGCTCCCGCTGTGCCCGGTTCAACTCCAGCTGCTCGACATCCGATGTCTGCATCTCCCTCAGGACAGTCAGATGCTCCTGTTCCCTCTTTCGTTTCCTCCGTCCTGGCCAAAAAATAATTACAATGAATGAGTTATAAAGAAAAACGGACAAGTCACATTTCATTCAAAGGGGTTGTGTGTGTTTTAAATTGTTCACATGTATTATCATTACAGCTGCTACACAAAAAAAGACAAGCCCACAACTTACTATTACGTATATAGTATATGTAACGACTTAACATCTGAGCCCAACTATTTTAGTAAATGTCAACTTTAAAATACTATGTGTACAGTATAGGTGTACACTGTGTTCGATCTGAAAAGTTATAAAAATACTGAACAGGTATATTAATGAATCCTGTATTCCCATAACTGGGAATGCTTCCTGTTGTTATGCAAGTAAGTTTACGTTATTAATGAGTAATTGATACGATTAATGATATATTAATAAGTGTGTATAGATTCACAGACAACAGGCTAGAAGGGTTTACTTTTTCTCAATTATACTAACCGGTTGCTGCGGGTCTCGGTGTCGACGCTGCTGCGGGTCTCGGTGTCGACGCTGCTGCGGGTCTCGGTGTCGACGCTGCTGATCTTGTTGGTGTCGATGGTTCTGGTGCCGACGTGGCATCAGTTGGTGTCACTGAACCATTCTCTCTCGTCGAAAATGAATCTTAGATAGAAAGATCATACAAAAGTCAACACAATACGAAAAATAGCAATGGCAGATAGTTAGCAGCTAGCTAGAGGTAGCAGCAATTGTTTACAGTTTACAGTCTTCGTTGTTATAAGTGAGCTTCAGCTTTTCAAAAGCCAGCCTACAGAAAACATAACTCTCGAGCTGAGTGCGCCTACAGAATTAATGTAATGTAAACTTAAAACACTTACCATCCTCCATCAGCGACTCCAACAAACTGGTGGCTGAGTCAAGTCCACCCTCCCTCCCGTTACTCGCCGGTCTATGGCCGTAGATACAGTCCATCTGCTCGTACCACTTCCAGCTTTTTCGGTTTGAACCACTGCGGCCGTTGTGGTCCTTTACAGCTCTGTAGTCACTTTTCAGTTTTTTTAACTTTTCCCTACATTGCTGGAAAGTCCTGTTGTAGCCATGTGTGGACAGCAGTTCGGAGATTTCTGAAAAACTTTTTCGTTCCTCGTTGCCCCATCAAGCTCTCGCTGGATCCTTTCTTCGGCAACCAAACAAAGAAAAGTCTGCACCTCCTCGTTTGACCACGGCGTATTCTTCAGAGTTGCCATAATAATACTTCTGTAGGCTATATCTGTGCAAACTATTTAACAATGCCGGGGTTATTCTGGATACTCCGTCTGGCGCGCGCAATGATGACGCAGTGAATAGTGACGATTCTCTCGGACCAATCAGCAGTCGGCATTGTTTTTACGTCACATTTTAGTATCGCCTCAGCTCGCTCAGAACCTCGCCGGAGGTGGTACGAAAAAAAGTACCCGAAGGTACCCGAAAGCAGGTACAGGTACAACTTTTACACAGTGGAAAACCAAACAAAGTCGAGTCGAGTTGAGCTGAGTCGAGCAGGTACTGTGTAGTGGAAAAGCGCCATATGTGGCTTCCACTTCGGCTTGCCACGCCTTGGTGGGCGGGGTGCCCTCTAAGAGGCATTCTTGCTAGGACCTCTTCATAGGGTAAGACCCCCCTTTTTAAAACCTCTAGAGTCAGCGTTTGGTAGACTTCTGACTCTCAAGATGGTTTTTCATATGGCAATTATGTCTCTAAGGAGACTTGGGTACCTACAGGCTCTGTCTCTTTTGCCGGCCTGTTTTGAGTTGCCCCAGGTAGGACCAAGAGCATTCTTTGCACCCTCACCCTGACTACCTGCCCAAGGTGCCTTTCTCGACCCTTGGCCAGTCATTCTCTAAGCCTTCTGCTCCCTGCCGTTTGTAAATGCCGGAGCAGCTAAAGACTACTCAGACTTTGTCCAGTCTGTGCCCTTCAGAATTATGTCCACCGCACTTGCTAGTGGCGTAAAGTCAGGGAAGCAGTTCTTCACTTTGAAGCCGTGACCGGGTTGTCACTTTGGGTGAGGGACCTTACTGCCCGGGCCTACGAGGCGCGCAGTCAAGCTTTGCCAGTAGGTTTTAGGGCGCACTCTTCCAGTGGGCTCTCCTCCTCTAAAGCCTTGGCTAGAGGTCTCCCTCTGCAGCAAGTTTGTGGTGCGGCAGGTTGGTCCTCTCCGCGCACATTCATTAAACTTTTATAGTTTGGATGTTCTTGCCACTCTTGGCTCTTACGCCTTTGAGTTGACACCGAACAAGTTTGTGATGCAGCAGGCTGGTCCTCTCCGCTCACATTCATCAGTTTTTATGACAAGTTTGTGTTGCGATAGGGTTCTCTTCGCACACATTCATCGAACTTTATGGGTTAGATGCTTTGCTACTCTGGGCTCTTATGCCCTTGAGTCGACATCTCAACTCATGCCTGAACAAGTTTGTGATGCGGCAGGCTGGTCCTCTCCGCTCACATTCATCAGTTTTTATGACAAGTTTGTGCTGCGATAGGGTTCTCTTCGCACACATTCATCGAACTTTATGGGTTAGATGCTTTGCTACTCTGGGCTCTTATGCCCTTGAGTCGACATCTCAACTCATGCCTGAACAAGTTTGTGATGCGGCAGGCTGGTCCTCTCGGCTCACATTCATCAGTTTTATGACAAGTTTGTGCTGCGATAGGGTTCTCTTCGCACACATTCATCGAACTTTGTGGGTTAGATGCTTTGCTACTCTGGGCTCTTATGCCCTTGAGTCGACATCTCAGCTCATGCCTGAACAAGTTTGTGATGCGGCAGACTGGTCCTCTCCGCACACATTCATCAAAAAAATTAATGGTTTAGATGTTTATGCTACTCCGGGCTCTTATGCCCTTGAGTCGACATCTCAAGCTCATGTCTGAGACCTCTCGCGTTTTGTGAGTACACTGCACAACCGTAGGGGTCCAGACAGCCCCAAGTGCGGCGGCGTGGGTATTACGTTCCTCGTAGCACTTAGCAGCACAACATCGTAGTGAAGCCTTTTGTAAAGGAACGTCTCGGGTTACATGTGTAACCCTTGTTCCCTGAAAAAGGCGGAACGAGATGTTGCGCTGCTTTGCCGCACTGGGACGTCCCAGGACTGCTCTTCAAAAAGAAGTATCTGACGACACCTGGTGACGTATCCATTTATAGCCTGGCCTCAGGTGCATCTAATGATTACATCAGATGAGGCTATAAATTCCGGTCAATGTTCATTGACGTGTTCCACACATTATTCAGCTCGGCTCACAGCGAAAGCTGTTCCCCGTAGCGCTTAGCAGCGCAACATCTCGTTCCGCCTTTTTCAGGGAACAAGGGTTACACATGTAACCCGAGACGTTACATTCTTTAAAAATTAATAAAAGAGTGTTAAGATGCTGCAAAATTGGTCAAATGCATTTCAACACCAAAGTAGATGAACAGCGAACAGCAAACAAAAACAGACAAAATCTATATTAGACTATAAAAAACTGACTGACAGTGCGACAGAGATGAGACATATATGAGGCAAATGTAAACTGCACTGAAGTTGAGGCAATAAATTAGTCTGTTTTTACCATAACAACACACTTTCCCGTAGTGCTCGACCTTCCTTGTAAACACAATCTCCGAATCAGCACTGGACACAGCGGTCGTGTGGCTTTCTGCGGGAGAGAGAGACAGTGGTAAGGCTCATTACCTAGGTTGTAATTATCTCTAACACCTGTCTCTGACAAGTTTGACAGAGAGAGAGAGAGAGAGAGCCCTGAAAGCACGAACTTGACCCTAACTGAGTGTATTTGTTATCTAACTGAGTGTTTAGATAAAGTTTCTTTTGTTATCTGAATGAGTGTTTGAATCTATGTGAATAGTCTGCATCAACACAGAACCTGAGGCAGAAATAATAAAATTTGTGCCTGCACTGCTGCGTTGCCTCCTGACTCCATTGCCCAAGAGAACCATTTACACTGGTGCTGAAACCCAGCACTTTAGAGGACAACGACGTTAAGGAGTCTTCACGGCTGGGCAGAGTTATCAAATCCCTCGCCAGCATCCAGCAAATCCAGCATCAAGCCATCATGGAGTTATGCCTGGAGCAAGAACAATGGTTCCAACTCCTGCTCCAGGCCCAAGCGGAGGACCGGCAGGTGTTCTGGAGCCTAAATGACAGAGAGGGGGCTGGCACTGCGTTCCCCTCAGAGGCCACTTCACCTGTGACCCAACCTTTGACCCTCATGAAGTTGGGGCCAAAAGACAATCCAGAGGCCTACCACAACTTTGAAAAAAAAAAAAAAAAAAGAAAACAAAAAAAACACTGAGGAGTGGAAGTGGTTGGGTGGTCGGCTTGTTGCAGTTACGCTCCAGGAGGCGCAGCTGGCAGCCCTAACAACTTCCTGCCACTGGCCTCCTCACTTACCCTGACCTCAAGAAAACCATCCTGCAGCAGGTTGGCCATATTCCATTGCAAAATCGCCAGCTGTTCCGATCCCTGAGGTTTGGGAGACATGGCTGCCCATTTGCATTTGCCCAACAGAGCCTGCCAGAAATGGTTGTTGGCTGAGGGGAACTGCAGCGCCATGGACATCGTCAACCTGGTGGCACTGAAGCAGTTCATCGCCCAGCTTCCTCGTGGTATGGCCAAGTGGGTGCAATGCCTCCATACGGCATCACTGGAAGAGGCCTACATGCCACCGTTTCTGGGAGGCAGCAAAGCAGACACTTTTTCCTCTCTCTCTTTTCTGCATCTCAAACCCCACCCAACCAAACCACTTCCCCGAAATAAATGGTCCTTCTCCATGTCTCTCACTTCTCCTGTCTTTCTCCGCTCTCCTTAGCAGGTTGGCCATGCCATGTGTGCACAGGGATATTCACACTTATCCATTTGTAACCATTAAGATACTATTTAGGGGGAAAAAGTACAGACATGGCCAAAAGTATTGGCAGTGACATACATTTTGTGTTTTTCAAATGTTTCTGCTTCAGTTGTTGTGGTGTGGATTCACACTGTTTCTAGATTATTGTGCAGAGTGATCAGGTGCATTTAAATAATTGCAAAAAGCTTAATTGCCCAAAAAAGCATATTTTATAAATACTGGCACAAAATGACCAGCCAACATCATTTAACCAATCATATCAGCAGCACCTGGGAAAGTGTGAACGAGCATGATCACTCTATCATTATAACTGGATTATAAGAGCAGACTGTTTGCTATTAAAGGAGGGAAGAAGTGCTTCCAATCACTGTGTTTTTGTTAGCAATGGTTACTTGTAAAGAAAGACGTGCAGCCATCATTGCTTTGCATCAAAATGTCCTCACATGCAAGGAAATTGCTGCAAAGAATATTGGACCTGAAAGAACCATTTACCGGATCATCAAGAACTTCAAGGAGAGAGGTTCAACTGCAGTGAAGAAGGCTTCACGATATCCCAGAGTGTCCAGCAAGCACCAGGACAGTCTCCTCCTGAGGAGTCCGCTACGGAATTGTGTTACCACCTGTGCAGAGCTTGATCAATATTGGCAGCAGGTTGGTGTGAGTGCATCAGCACACACAGTGAGGAGAAGACTTTTGGACAATAGCCTTGTGTCAAGAAGGGCAGCCCATAAGCCACTTTTCTCCAAGAAAAACATCAAGGACAGACTGAAATTCTGCAGGAAGTACAATGATTGGACAGCAGAAGACTGGTGCAAAAATATTTTCTCTGATGAAGCCCCATTCCGACTGTTTGGGACATCTGGAAAATCGATAGTACGGAGAAGAAAATGTGAAAGCTACCATGAGTCCTGTGTCGTGCCAACAGAGAAGCATCCTGAGACCACCCATGTGTGGAGTTACTTTTCATCCAAGGGAGTGGGCACTCTCACAATTCTGCCCAAAAACAATGTCATGATTAAAGAATGGTATCAAAAAGTCATGCAAGAACAACTTCTCCCAACGATCCAGGAGCAATTTGGTGATGATCCGTGCATTTTCCAGCATGATGGAGCACCATTTCACAAGGCAAGAGTGATAATGAAGTTGCTCAGAGATCTCATTACACTGACATTTTGGATCCGTGGCCAGGATTCCCGGATCTTAATCCCAAAGAGAACCTATGGTCAGTCTTCAAAAGGTGAGTGGACAAACAGAAGCCCACAAATTGTGATCAAATCCGAGCACTAATAAGTCAAGAATTGATTGCGACCAGTCAGGATTTGTCCCAGAATCTGATATCCAGCATGCCAAAACTAATTGCAGAGGTTATGAAGAACAATTGCATAAATTGAGTGTTTTTGCACATAAAAGCCTTTAGAACTTATGAATCGCTTATTGTTTTCCAGTATACCATTGAAACATGTGAAAAAAATATCTACAAATTCTGAAGCAGCAAACTTTGCAAAACACAAGATTTATGTCACTGCCAATACTTTTGGCCATGGCTGTATAAATAAGAGGCCGTGGTTAATTCCCGCCTCACACATCAACTGATTTTTGATATGTGTTGATGGTCCAATATAATGTTGTCTCGGTGTATGATGTGTAATGCTATGGCTGGAAAGGCGGTGCCAGGGCTGTCTACGTCTGCTCCGCATCATGATGATGCAGGGGAGAGAGTTCCCATCCTCAGGGGATTCCTTCTTTTGGATTATGCAATGCGATATCCGGAAGCAGTGCCACTGAGCAACATCTCAGCACTTAGTGTTGTGGAGGAACTCTTCAGAATAATCTACCGAATGGGGATTCCAAAATAAATCCTCACTGATAAAGGCACTACCTTTTTGTCATGATTGTTAGGTATTAAATTGATTTGAACCAGTGTTTACCACCCACAAACAGATGGGTTGGTGGAACGATTTAATAAAACCTTGAAGAACATGGTTCGTAAATTTGGACACGAGGACGCTTTAAACTGGGATAAGTGGCTCAATCCCCTGCTATTTGGTTAGGTGCGGGTCAATTTTAATCGACACTTGACTTTACAAATGTTTTTGGCCGATCCTTTTTAACTCCAATCTCCAGAGACAAAACAGCTTTTTCCACACCACTTGGCTTAACCCTAACCCTACATCATATGCTGCTGCATATTTGTATTATTATATATAGTAATAACTGGTAGCGGCATATGCAACATCTGAGATATGTACTAAGATCACTGCAACTGGGGGGGCTCATGGCCAACCTGAAAAAGTGTGCAATTGTGCGGGTGAAAGTTGGTATTAGGGTTCCACTTGGGCCATGGGCAGGTGCATCCACAGGTTGACAAAACTGCAGTGATAGCGGCCTGTCTGAGGCCCAAGACCAGAAAGGAGGTGAGACAGTTCCTGGGGCTCGCTGGCTACTACAGAAGGTTTATGCCTAGCTACTCTGACGTCACCAGCTCGCTGACTGATCTTACTAGAAAGAGTGGCACATTTATATGCTCATAATCTCCCCTTTATTTTGCAGATGGATGCATCGGACAGAGGGCTGGGGGCAGTGCTCTCATAGGATATCGAGGGGGAGGAGCGAGCGGTGCTGTACATTAGTTGTTAGCTCTCGCTGAGAGAAAGTACAGCATCGTGGAGAAGGAGGGTCTGTTGATCAAGTGGGCCATCCTCACTCTCCACTACTGCTGGGGCGGGCTTTCACCCTCTGTTCAGATCACGCCCCTCTCCAATGGCAAAGATAACAATGCTCAGATCACCTTTAGGTCCCTGGCACATCATCCATTCAAATTTGAGGTGATCCACAGACCAGGAGCACAGATAGTTGTAGCTGACTTCCTCTCCAGAAATGGGCAGGCTGGATGTTGCTTTGGCCTGAGTCGGGTGGTGGGGATATGTGGTGATGGGGGCATGTTTGTGTCTGCGGGATAGCGTTAAGGCTCGTCACCTGGGTTGTAATAATCTCCAACACCTGTCTCTTGTTATAGTGATGGTGGAGAGAGACTTAAAAGTTTCATGAATCAAACTACTTGTTTATTTAAAAAAATATGTTCAATATTTTTAGAAACCAAGACATTTTCTCTGTGTAGACAATCGATGTAGAACGTTATTCGGAGCAACTGATACAGAATCTTTTCTCATCCCATTCCCCAAGATAAGCGGAGCTATAACATGGAGCACTTCGGCTACATAAGTCAGTGAATTGAGTGAGTATTTCACCCTGTGTTTCATGTCGTGTCCAGTGGAAAACTAGTCTTATAATCCCTCAGCCTAAATGTGTTTATTTAATGCAGTGTACATTAACACATGAATCAACTGTGTTTCACTCAACCGAATGTTGACCTCATATTACTTAAAGCACACTCTATAGAGTGTAAGACCAGAGACTATTTAGCAGAGAGAGTATAGTATATATAGTATAGAAATACAATGCCAATCATGCACTACATGTTTTACTCCTGATTTCTCACAAAACAGGAACAGTAGAGGTGTACAAAAGCAACGTATTACTTTATTTAAAAAGTAACTCAGATATTATGGTGTAAAATTAAAATAAAATATTGTGTTACTTTACTAGTTACTCAAAAAGTAATCTGATTATGTAATGAGTGTTACTTGTTTCGTGTTACCCCCAACACTGGTTTTGTGTTGGTAAAATCCTTAATAAAACCATCTGTGTCAGAACCTCTATATCAGCAGCTTTAGTATTTTCCCAAGCAAACACAAACCCACAGGTCTAACCTCAACTGGCCCTGCTGACCACCTCCTTTACAGACCAGGGCCACTGATTGACTGGAAAAAAATATATATATTTATATTGCTCTCAGGAGGGTCAGGAAAGCATGCTGCTTATCCAGGCTGTTGCCCTAATTATTGCTGTAGAGGAATATATTTGCTCTGGATGTCATTCAGTTATGAGTTATTGGCCATTAAAATTGAGCTTACTTTGGGCAACAGCTACCACTGAGCAAAATAATTTTCAGACATTCTTAAAAAAGGTATAAATTCATATCCAAGATGTATACATTTCTTTTTGTGTGTCATTTTCTCACACAAAAGGATTGCAAATTACTAACCCTCTGTATAAAATATAATATTTTCAAATGCACTTGACAATGATAATTCACGAAAGATGTGTGCGGAGATAAAAAAAAAAAAAAAGGGTGGAAAAAGAGACATTTTAATCACTAGCGTCTTTAATCAGACATTGTTAGGCGAATTAGGTGTCAGACTATTTATTTATATATTTTCTTCAAAAAAAGGTTTATTATTTATTTCTGACAAACCCAACCCTAACCGCTCTAATGAGACACAGGCTCTTTGAAGAGTTGGCCTTTCGCACTTAATAGTTGGCCCTTTTGAACTTGCTAAGCTGCCTCTACCCAAAAAATGCATGCATGTCAAGAAACTGTTCGAGCAGTGTGCATAAAGACCTGCTTGGAGAAAGCTATGATTAAAACAGAGTGCACACTGTTTGTGTTGGTAGAAAAATTACAGCCCTGTGTCTCTGCGCCACTGCTGAGAATATCGTAACTTTATCACAGGTGGATGTGTGAGGAAGAAATCCCCTCTATTTTGGAGATTTTCTTTACATGAGTGAAGCTGGGAATGAAAGGCATCCTTAAAATGCTGCCAAGCTGTGTATCTACATTTAGAGTTTATTGGATGTAAGTCATTGTTGGGAAGATCCATACTGTATAATCTGACCCTTTTACAATATATCAGTTCCACATATAATTTAACATAGACTTCTATATTAGATTACTTACAGTGAAAACATATATATCCAAAATATACTTCGGTTGACCACATTGCTGATCGGAACGCGCACAGTATACATGAAGCAAATTCCGTCATCAGCACAGACTGTCTGAGTGCTGCCCAGATTTTCTGGACACGCGGACATTGCTCGTCTGTGCGCATCATCACCACATGCAACTGCCGTTGATTGTACAAAAAGAGCAACACAAAGCAGTCGTTGTGTGTATGCATCAAACGTGTTCGTATTAATTTACAATCAAATGTGTATACTTTGAAAGTCTGTGATCTTCTCCATGAGCAAGACAATCCGGAACTTGGAAAGTGTCCAATGTAAGCCTATATATCAGCCTTTACAGTTATACAAGTGGGTTCAAAAAGAGCAGTGCCTTAATAATATATAGCAAATAAATGCAATTTCTCCTTATGTCTGAAATCAGAGTTTATGATAAATCGCTTCTTGTTAAAGGTGCTGGTTATGTTTCAGTTTAAAGCACACTGTTAAAATTGATGCACTACCATTAGTTTTCCAAAACCACAGGATTATTATTATTAATAATAATTATTATTATTACTATCATTATTGATTTGAAGAGCTATGGTATGGAGATTGTACCAGCCTGATCTCAAAAATCTTTTTTTGTGACTAAGGCAACATTTTAGCAAAATAATATTACTTGGTTCCTTACATGGATTGTGGCAGTTCCGAGGTTAAATATCCACATAGTTGGATCTGTATTTAATGCAATAAAATTCTCCTTACAAGTCATGCGCTATAGAAGAAGAGTTTTGATCTCAGAAAAGAGCACTGTGTGAGGAACAGTGATTTGTGTGAAAGGAAATCAAATTTGTGTTGTTTCAGAGCCTCTAGTTCATTTCAGCACTAAAGTGCAGTGATTTGTACAATGACCCTATTAGACAAGATTCAATAGTACAGTATGTATAGACATAACCAAGACTTGAGGTAAAGTAGGAGTGGTCATTTCGGGATCCCTAGTTAATCTCCAAAATATACCTTGTGACCTATTGGATCCCTCATCTGCCTTCTATCTCAGTAAACTTCAGAAATGATTGGGACGCTGTACACACAAACTTACTTTCAGAGCATTTACAAGAGATATTCAAGAAGACATTCTGACACATCTTGCCTTTCTTTGCTGTTAAAATAACAAGCTGACTTTATTTTGGACATGCTCTCCTTAATCAAGCAGAGTAAATCAGGTTGGCAAATTTCACAATTTAGTTGCATCTTCAAATGCCAACACCTTTGATCATAATGACCTCAAATGCTAATTTGGGCTTTAACAAACTTCCTCCTGTTCATGATTAATAAAGGGGGGTTATACTTATTGAAATGAGGAAAAGCCAACTTGGTGGCTTGAGTGACACACAGTTGGCAATTAGGGTCTCAGTAAGAGGGTAATTCCTAATGTTTAAATCCTGTGTCCTCCTTACCTGCTTTCACCTCTTCTTGGCACTCTATGTTGAGAATGTGAATTGTAATTGATTGGATGAGCTCAGCACAGATAACTCGCTCAGACTTTTCACTAGAGCTGTATTGGAAGTGAAAAATGTTATTGTAGAACTCTGTGTTTTACATGTGCATCAGATCCATACTGCTAAAGAAATTGCGGAAGTGTGATATTCTTATGCAAATAAAAAGTGAGAGAGAGAAAAGATCACGTCTCATGGTCAGCACTTTCTATCGACTCTTTTCGACTCTTATTTCTGTCAACACTATTTTCTGTTCTCAGATTTTGTGTGCTTCCCCACTCTCCTATCACCCTTTTATTTATCTCTCCTTTTTATACAAAGAGAGAGAGAGAAACGTGTAAAAAGGTCGACATTTTATGGTGTTTGATAAATCGGTACTATCGTATAAATTATATGGCACCAAAGCTTCCAAGCAAAGACTTGAAGAGATGATCAAAATGGTTACAGATGGTTAAAAAAGTGTTACAATATTAAAAAAAAAACTGTGAAATAAAGTCTGTAACTTGTTTTCAGTGTTAAAATTATATTTCTTACCTCAATAATGCAACCTAAAATATGCACTTACTATGCAAAGACAACCCTTTGAAAATTATAAACACAATGGCACTATCAAAACTTTGCTCTAATTCATTGAGCATTCCAACCAGCACGAAATAGCGACCTTGGCTCAACCAGTGGAGTGAGTTTTGGGCAGAACTATGTGTCCGCAATGGGCAAGAGGATACCTGTTTAAAAGTATTGTCGCTAGTGTTTTATCAATTACACACACCATTAAATGGCATAATTTGAGAATTGTTTTAAAAGAATTGTATTCATATGTAATGTCTACTCTACTATTAATTTAATGCATGGCAGCACAGTGAAATTATGTAAACCCAAAAAATACATTAAAAAAATCTATTGTATATAATATAGACTTGGTAGTCCATGGCATACAAATGTTGACCACAGTTTAATTATACATTTTAAGTAAGATATTATTTTCCGAATGGCCTAGAGTACTGGAGCTCTTGCCGTTGACATCTGTGTGCAAAGAAATATGTGTGCTCTCTGTGGAAATTCATAAAAAATAACATTTTAAACACTGCAGGCATTGTGAGGCAGTGTGTTAGTTAATATTTTTTTATGTGGAGAATTAGTATTTTAATAACTTGCTGATTCTTCCCTGGACATTAGTTTTAATCCCAAACATGCATTAGTTAAGCCTTTAAAACTATGGCTACGAAGCAGGTCCTCCAAATGTCTTCTGAATGAGAAGACCTAATTTTTATCAAGACGAAATTAGCCCCTGGCAAGGAGTAAGAGAGGGCCCTTGAGGGGAACACACTCAGACAGAATGAAGGACACAAATAGATAGATAGATAGATAGATAGATAGATAGATAGATAGATAGATAGATAGATAGATAGATAGATAATTTCAGGTGAATTGTGGTGTGTTGTGGGGTTTTCAATACATTTGTGATGAGCTGAAACATTACATTTGAAGGGTGATACAGTGATGAAAGGTACATTTGTTCCTAATCTTGAGATGTACGTGAATGGGCACCCGTGATTGTGTATGAGTTTGTGTGCCAGCAATGTGGTTTTGTGGTCTTTAGAGTGGTTTTGTCATGTGGAAGAAATGTTGGCCTACATTCACCCTCTTAGACATCCCCTATCATAAATTAGGCATAGACACCACCAGCATTTACATAAGACATCCCTCATCTTAAAATAACCTATTTCAAATATCTCATACTCTTTTCTTTTTTACTCTCCCCCTCAAACACACTCAAATACAAACCACTCAATATCAAACTATCTAATAGGCATAGAGAAAATAATTTGTATAGGAATAGCCTACCCTTATGCACACACAAACACACATCACATACACAAAAACACTTTTAGTACTTTAGACACAAGCCATGATACATGATCTCACTTTCATCCTTTTCTTTCACAATCCTTCACCTCCAGTCTTACATCTCCCCCTTCTCTCATTTGTTCTATCATTTTGATATCCTCCCTCTCTTCTTCCTTTCCCTTTTTCCTCCCTTCTGCCCTTCTTTCTAACTTTCTTAAGATGCCACAAATCAAGGCTCCGCTCTGGAGGCTAGTGCCCAGGGAAAGCCTAAAGCTATTCTCCAATTAGTGTCAGCGCACAGACAAATACCACATTTACACAGCCCAGAGAGAGGGAGAGAGAATAAACGAGTGTGACAGCAATTCCAACAAACAATCTGTGCCGAGCAGACAGACAGATAGATACTGCAGAGCGTGATCTGCCACTCAGTATCCTCATATATTTAACTTGCTGGTACATGCACACATGCAAACAAACTCACACAATTAGCCGCGGTCATTTAGTATATGACTTTGTGGAAGTCTGGTGGTTAGGCTTCATCTTGTCGGCTCTTTATATTGACTTGAGCTGCTCATAAGCTCAATGTATCCGTTTATGAGGAACAGTTTCTCAAAGCAAAGTCAACCCCACACATTACATCAATCTCAAACATCTACTGATCAGGAACCACATCAATCTCAAACCATCGCCACTCAATAACAACCATAACAACAACAACAACATCAAACAATTATGGTAAGTCATGACATCCACTCATATTATTTCTTCCTGCATTGCATGCCACATGTTCCTTTCGTTAACAGTGAGGGTTTACATGTGATAAATGTAAGGAATTAGTCAGGCTGACAGAGAATGTTAGTGAGTTAGAGACACGCATCCAAATAATAGTGGAGGATAGTGAGAAAGAGAAGCCGGTAGATACTGTTTCGGATGCGGGTAGAACAGCGAGCAACACACACACTTTGGTTCTGACTGAAAAGCCTTGCGGCAGGGCATTTGGGTGATGTCTTGGCAGCATACTCGCTCAGCAAAGCGACACCACTCTCCCTTTCCTGTTTAGTTTTCCAATCGATTCTCCCCACTCAGTGACGCATCCACTGAGAATGACTGTTGAAAGAACCTTAATAGTTGGTGATTCTATTGTAAGGAACATGAAAATAGAGACTCCATGTCAAAGAGGTGTGTGAACTTGCAAAAACAATGTCAGACACTGTAATATGCCCTGGCCCCCTCCCTGCTCATCGTGGAGATGAGGTTTATAGTAGATTAGTGTCACTGAACGGCTGGATGTCTGAGTGGTGTCCGGAGAATAGCATAGGCTTTAAAGACATTGGAAGAGTTTTTAGGGTAGACCTGACCTGCTAAAGAGAGATGGGAAGGTGCTGCTCTCCTTTCTAGTAATTTGGCTCATAGTCTTAATACTGATAGTATTTGACAAATTGGGGCCCAGGTCAGGAAGCAGACGAATTGGCTAATCCGAAAGTCTACTAGCTGCCTTGAGATGTCACACAGGTCACATAAACTGCAACACATAGATATTCAGATATAGATATAGATATATCGTTCAGGTAGAACTATTCTTTTGACCACTAAAGATAGCTTCACTAATAATCTTCCAGAGTTGTCTCACATACAATACGTTTTGAAGAACTTGATGTAATAACAGAAAATATAAATACAGTCTCCTCTAGCACTCTTGATATTGTCACCCACTCTTCGATTAAAGAAAATTCAAGAGAAAAGCCCCATGCCATGGTACAATGATCACACGCATGCTCTCAAGACAGCAGCTAGGAAAATGGTGTGCAAGTGTAAGAATTCAAAATTAGCGGTATTTCACGGGGCAAGGAATGAGAGTGTCTGTAGCTACAGACAGGCACTAAAAGCTGCCAGGTCAGCAGATTTTAGTAAACTCATAGAAAAGAACCACAACAATACTTGCTGTTTATTTCTGGTTAGGAATAAAGCATCGACTGAACCAGATATTCCGTCACACCACAATAGTAATGACTTTATGATTTTATTTACTGATACAATTTTAATAATCTGAAATAAATTTGAACAATGCGATCAACTGTCACAGCACCTCAGAAAACAGTGTCTCATAATTTACCTCACAAGCAACTTCAATCCGTTGCTGTCATAGGTCATGAAGAGCTAAGAAAACTTATAAAAAATTCAAAAGCCACAACATTTATGTTAGATCTAATATCAACTAAGCTCTTAAATGATGAATTAAGAAGCTTATTAAGAAGCCACAGCTTGATCCTGGAGAATTGTCTAATTACAGATCGATTTCAAATCTACCATTTATGTTGAAAATACTAGAAAAGGTAGTGTCCTCACAACTATATTCATTTCTACAGAGAAATGGTATATATGAACAATTTCAGTCAGGATTAGGCCCCATCACAGTACAGAGAATGCACATATCAGAGTTACAAATGACTTGCTTTTATCATCTGATCGCGGCTGCATTTCTCTTCTAGTGCTTTATGTCTTAGTGTTGCCTTCTATTTGATAGATCATGACATTCTCTTGAATAGGATGGAAAATTATCTTGAAATTATCTATGAGTGGACTTGCATTAGTATGTTTTAGGTCCTATTTATCAGACTGCTACCATTTTGTATGTGTAAGTGAGGAATTGTCAAATCAAACAAAAGTCAAGTATGGAGTGCCACAGGGATCAGTTTTAGGGCCTCTGCTTTTCTCCTTATACATGCTTCCCCTGGGAGATATAATCAGGAATCATGGAATAAGTTTCCACTGTTATACCAATGATATCCTACTTTATATTACTTCTAAACCCAAATAAAATTCACAATTCTCGAAATTAGCAGAGTGTATCAATGAAATCAATGATTGGATGACCAGAAATTTCCTTCTACAACAAAACAGAGGTTCTAATTATTGGACCAAACACTTCTAAAAATAAGCAGCTAAAATATAATTTGACTCTCGATGGACGTACTGTTACGTCATATTCTACAGCAAAGAAATTGGGTGTTCCCCGGGAAATACGTCTGTTTCATTCAGAAATTTTCTTCGGAGCCGATGGTTGTGTGTGCAGCGAGCTGCGAGTCACTCACCTGTTCCTCTTACCTCTGATCGTTCTGCTGTTTGATCTACGCCACACTTCAGCGGCTTTCTCCTTCTCTGCACGGCAGTGCAGTTTGCCCCTGGGCACTTCGACAGCGCAAACTAAAAGAGTGTTTGTTAAAAGAGTATTTTCCTCTAAAAGAGCAATACACAGCAGCGTAGAACGTCCTTTTCAGGACGCGTCTTTATAAAGATGCCTTTCCACCCCTGTGTAGTTCCTGGATGCGGTAGAGTGCTCTCCACTTCAGACGGCCACAGGCACTATCTTGTTTGTCTGGGCTGCGATCACACCAAGGCAGCGTTTGTGGATGGTTCATGTTCTCACTGCGAGAACATGACCATGGCAACGTTGTGGTTGCGGCTTTCCTTCAACCGAAGGAACACCACTCCAGCTGCCCCCGCGTCACTCCTTCCCACAGGATTGATGATGCGGCTGGCGATGGAGGCGATCTGGGGATGGCAGTAGGCTCGGTTTCGACGGGTACACCCCCGCGAACCACCCGATCCCCGGCAAGCTCGTTGACTTCCGTCCGGGCTCGAGGCAACAGCGGCTCACCTCACAGCCAGCCTGCCAATCCTCTGGAACCCCCCTGAGCTGGATGAGCTCACCGCTGCATCGGAGAGCGGTCTGGCATCTGACACGGATGACTCGTCTGGGCTGCCTTGCCAGCACACCCAGGCTGAGGCTGACGCCCAGATGTCTGACATGCTTGCCTGGGACACCACCAGCGTGGGGCTGGACTGGAACCTCTGTCCTCCCTACAGCCATCGCGGCTGGATGATTGGTTCCTTGGGTCTGTGTGCTGCTCACAGCCACCCCCCCCCGGTCCCTTTCTTCCCGGAGGTCCATGATGAGTTGTCGACTGACGGTGGAGCGGCCCACGGGTACACGTAGATTCCCCAGGTGGATAGGACGGTTGCGATTCACCTATGCCCCGAGAACGCTGCCACCTTGCGGGGTCGCCCTGTGCTCCCCTCCAAGGCATGTAGGACGATGTCATCATTGGCTGACAAGGCCTACAGCGCCTTCGGATAGGCCGCTTCTGCCCTGCATGCCATGGCCCTCCTGCAAGTCCACCAGGCCAAGGCACTCAAAGATCTGCATGAGGGTAGTCCTGATCCCGACGTGCTGCAGGAACTGCGCTCAGCGACCGACCTCGCACTCTGGGCCACGAAGGCCAAAGCACAGTCACTCGGGCAGGCGATGGCCACACTTGTGGTTCAGGAACGTCGTCTGTGGCTGCACTTGGTCGAGATGCGCGGGACGGACAAGACACGTTTCCTCGACACCCCTGTCTCCCAGTTTGGCCTCTTTGGTGACACTGTCGAGGACTTCGCCCAGCAGTTCTCCGCGGTGAAAAAGCAGACGGAGGCCATTTCACACATCCTGCAATGCCGCAAACCTGCCGCCAAGCCCCGTCTGCTTGCCGAGGGCATCCTCCTGTGGCTAAGAAATGCACAGCTCCACCTCAACTCGGGCCCAGCTCTCAGCCCCTGCATCGAGCGCCCCGCAGGAAGCGCACGCCCCCCATCTCACAGACCCCCTCGAGGACCCGGAAGGCTCCCAGGCACTCCTGAGACGATCATTGACCTTGCACAGGTGCTGTGCAAGGTCAGGGAGGACGAGGAACGAGTCAATCTAGTGGCTCCCTATTGGCCCACCCGGGCTTGGTTCTCGGACCTCTTACTCCTTGCGACAGCCCCTCCCTGGCAAATACCCTGAGGAAAGACCTTCTTTCTCAGGGACGGGGCACGCACTGGCATCCGCACACAGACCTCTGGAACCTCCACGTCCGGCCCCTGGACAGGACACGGAAGATCTAGCTGATCTACCACCTGCCGTCGTAGACACGATCAACCAACAGAGCCCCTTCTACCAGGCAACTTTACGCCCTAAAGTGAAAGCTTGTTTGCAAATTGGAGTTCTTCTCGGGCTGAAGACCCACAAATGTGTGCAGTCAGTTCAGTGCTCTCATTTCTGCAGAAGAGGTTGGAGTGGAGGCTGTCCCTGTCCACCTTGAAGGTGTATGTAGCTGCTATTGCAGCCCACCACGACGCAGTAGACAGCAAGTCTTTGGGTGAGCACGACTTGATTAACAGGTTCCTAAGAGGCTTCTGTAGGTTAAATCCCTCCCGGCCAAGCCTGTTCCCCTCCTGGGATCTCTCAGTGGTCCTCTTGGGCCTTCAGAGACCCCCTCTAGAATCAGTTGGACTCAGGACCCTCTCCGTAAAGACGGCCCTGCTGATCGCACTCGCCTCCATCAAGAGGATCAGGGTCATGCAAGCGTTCTCTGTCAGCGTCACTTGCCTGGAGTTCGGTCCGGCAGACACACATTTGATCCTAAGACCGCGGCCGGGCTACGTGCCCAAGGTTTCTATGACACCCTTCAGAGACCAGGTAGTGAACCTGCAAGCGCTGCCCTGGGAAAATGCAGACCCATACCACCCGTACGTGCTTTGCATATCTATTTGGACCACACGCAGAGTTTAGACATTCTGAGAAGCTCTTTGTCTGCTTTGGTGGACAGCGGAAAGGAAACGCTGTCTCCAAACACAAGCTCTCCCACTGGGATGTGGACGCCATTTAATTGGCCTATCACACCCAGGCCGTGCCCCCCCCCCCTTACGGGTCTGAGCACACTCAACAAGGAGTGTTGGGTCCTCATGGGTACTGGCCAGAGGCACCTCGCTGATGGACTGACCGTGTGGATCACTTGCACCTAGCGCCTTTTCCCTCGGTTGAGGTAAAAGTGCACGCTTTTTCTCCCAGGTGATCCCACTCACTCGGCTCCCTGGATGACTCCTCCCTACCCCTCTGGGTCCACAATTCAGTGGAGGAATTCGCCGACCCAGTCCACTGCAGGTACTCAGATCTACCCTATATTGGAATAGGTGCTCCACAGGTAAGGGCTCCTACGTGGACTTCCCCCCTGTGTGTATTTTCCACGCTACGGTCCCCTTAAGAGCGGACCCGTGTCGCCCTTGGGCAGTTCCCACTGCCCCCCGGTCGCCATGCCTGTAGCAACTCCTCCCTCCGAGGAGGCGGGATCTACCACCGTGCCACTTCCCACATGTGACCCAAAAGCCCATGTGGTGTATGTCACCACTCTTACCTCCCCTCTCTGGGCAGGTGTGGTCTTCGCAGGGTCTTGTCCCCCTGAAAGAATAGGAAACTGGGTAAGACCCCCTTCCCCGATGCGTGTAAGGGCTCCAGCCGTTGACTCTATGCGAGAAACATAGAGCGAAAAGAGGGTACGTGCAGTCTGATACAGCTCCCCGGGACATGCAAATTCTGTCTGCCAACATCTCATTGGCCTTTTTTCATAGATCAGAGGTATATTCGGCACTCGAGAGACCCCTAGTCTTGTGCTTATTCAACACAAGTCTCGTTCCCTCCATCAGGGAACCGAGATTACATCCGTAACCTAGACGTTATATTTGATACCAATCTGTCCTTTGAAAATATTATTTTATTGTTGTTACATTGGCTACCTGTTAAATTTCATATTAATTTAAAAATTCAGATTACTACATACAAAGCTTTGAATGGTTTAGCTCCACAGTACTTAAGTGAACTTCTGACATGCTACATTCCATCACGTTCATTTCAAATTCCACAAAAGGAGGTAGATCCTTTTCCTATTTGGCTCCTAAACTATGGAATAGTCTTCCTAACACTGTTCAGAATGCAGATACACTCACGCAGTTTAAGTCTAGAATAAAGACTCATCTATTTAGCCAGGCATACACCTAATTTATCCATCAACTCACAAATAGGCTGCTATAGTTAGGTCTGGCGGAACCAGAAATTCTATCATAATCTATAATTCTGCGTAAAATTGAATGACATCTACGCTAATATTATTCTATTTGTTTCCATGTCTCAACCTCAGTATTCATATCCCAAGGTTACCAGAGCTGGCCAGATCCAGCTCCGTTCCTGCTTGGTGTCAGACTCCACTGCTATGTGTCTCTGAGTGATGACGACTCAATGACCCGGTGCTAGCCAGACATCACTTCAGTCTGTTATGCTAGACTGAATGAACTGGAGAGGATGAACTGATACCAACTCCAACTGAAAGACATTGGATACTTCATATGCCACTGCCTTAACCTTGAATTTAAGATGAACCCCACCGAACATCACCAAAATTACCTGCCAGTTGAACTGCGATGCACCTCATTGAACTCTCTGCCTGCCTCACCTTTGTCTATTGATGGACTACACTCTTGAAATTGAATACATAGACTATCATTTAATTGCCAACAAAAGCCATCATCAGCCAACTAGCAAAGGACAATGCATCTATGTGAACTTCTGCAGTTAATCCAGGATTGACTGCAAATACATTAGTCATTAGTCTTGGAGTTTTTAAACACTGGACCTTAGCATTACTAAGTTTACTAATCTTAAACCATAACCTGCACTGCATAACTAATATTGGCATTATATTCATGCTGGTTAACCAGAGGGGATCTGGCCCCCACAGTGAGCCTTGTTTCTTCCAAGGTTATTTTTCTCCATTAACCAACATCTAATGGAGTTTTGTGTTCCTTGCCACAGTCGCCTTTAGCTTGCTCTCAAGGGTTCAATTAATATTTAATGATTTAATTTGCAAATGCAATTTACAATAATATTTAATCAAACTACACAATCACTCTAAGACTATAGATATTACAGTTTTAAAAAAAAAATAATGCATGATTTTCTGTAAAGCTGCTTTGAAACGATGTGTGTTGTGAAAAGTGCTATACAAAAAAAAACAAAAAAAATTACGACTTAACACAGTAATCACATAAATCAGCATAAAAGTAATCTAATCCATGTGCCTCCAGTGGTTTAATACATGACTTCAGAAGCAATTTGATAGATGTGGTGAGAAACAGATCACTATTTAATTCCTTTTTTTTACTACTAATGCTCCTCCCTGCTCAGTCAATCTCCACTTCAACTTTCACTTTCTTCCTGTGTTTTTGGTGATTCACATTCTTCATGCATATCACCACCTACTAGGCAGAGAAAATAATTTCTATCTGTTTCTCACCCACACCTGTTATCAATTCTGAAGTCCTGGATTAAACCACTGGAGTTGTATGTATTACTTTTATGCTGCTTTTAGGTGCTTTTTGGAGCGTCACAATTTTGGCACCCCTTCACTTACATAGAATGGACCTACAGAGCTGAAATATTCTTCTTAAAATCTTAATTTGTGTTCTGAAGAAAGAAATTCATAGAATTATTTCTTAAAGTAGCACATGGGGGGCCACATTGTCCTCCTTTTGAGGTACAATGTTCAACATTTATTTAGTTCTTGTATCTTTTAAGCCAATAAATAGTTGTGTTCTCATTCTAATGCATGATGCACAATTTTCTGAAGTTTGTGACTGGTGGAATGTTCTGCTGAAGTATTGCTCTACAAATGTTGATACTTTTCTATCTTTATAAAGGCTAAGCATAATTATATATTATTTTATCATCTCTACTTTCCTAGTAATTTATTATACCAATTTAAACACTCTCATCATCAGGAGTCAGTACTATTAAAAAATGTAATATATTACAAAATATATATTATTATTAAAAATGTCAGTGTTTTATATTAATTACATGAATACTTTTAAAGCTACTCAAGTTATTCAGCCAAAAGTAGTGAGTGGTTTTCTCATTTTCTTGATAAATAGCCTTTATATTACATAGCCTGCTAGACAGTGCTAAATTCGGTTACTGTTTAAATTCACTTTAGACATAAACAACTGCGTTTACATTAAATCCTCAACAAGACGGTTATAAAGTGTATTTGATCATTTAGGCGCTAAAACATTTGCGCTCAAACATTAGCCACCTGTCAATCAAACAACACACACCTACAGACGTTAGGAAATAAAAAGTCAATCTTTTATATTTCATCTAGATCAACCAACCAGTGGTGCTCTTGCTATCGCGATTCATGTAATGAACACCCCTGTTCTAGATGTAGATCATAGGCTAAATATAGAAAACTACTCAAAAGTTTGATCAAGGGCATCTCTGTTTTTTCTGATAAACATCTAGATCATTTATTGCCCAGCCCTGTTTATAACATTACATTAAACTCTCACAGTAGCCCAATAATCTCAGTGATAATTAGTTAAATTACAGGCTACGTTATAGACACACAGAATCTAGAAGCAGAAATATGAAATTTACCTCGATAGATTTCTTCAAATTAGAGGCAGGATTAATGCTGATATATGGCTTGAGCAAGTTAAACTCAGATGACACGATCAAGCAATTGTTCTTTTTCACTGCGAAAAGCCATTTCATGTGCGGCGGTTATGTTCAGCTGTAAACTGTGCTTGAGGTATTCTCCACAATTGGCACCAGATCTACAGCAGCTGTTCTGGGAAGTAGCGAACACAGATGGTGGGAAAATAGCACAGTAAATGTATAGTTACAGCACTTAAAATGAACTGAAGTAAAAGTATACCATTTTTAAACTACTTAAAGTACAATTCTTGGGAAAAAGTAGTTAATTACAGTAACGAGAGTATTTGTAATTCGTAACTTTACACCCCTGACAATCATACAGCACGCGGTGCAGCCTTTATAATTCACCTGTAAGTAACCTGACCTCTCCAACTCAGTCATCATATTCTTCTCTTTGATCAAAGGCAGTTTAATTAGTAGAAAACATGAAAACCTTTTTTTTTCTTATGTTTTGCATCCATACCTCTTAAAGTTTCTGAACCTTCACATCCATAAATATATAACAATAAACAACTATTATGTGGTTATTCTTGGGACAATTTCATCTGTAAAACACGTTAATTTGACACATCAGGGGTGTATTCCAGAAAGCAAGGTTAACTAACCGTCAGATAAACCTTAAACTCTTGGTTGATTAACCCTAAACTTGCTTACTCTAGGTATGTTGGTTCCAAAACACCTGTGAGGAGTTAGTTTAATCAAACTCCTATTGGTAACCTAGAGTTAATGCGTGCGCACGGCGAGTACATAAAGACATTTTCAATGGATCGCAGATTTCAAGAGTCACCATGGAAACCAAGGGAGAAAAAAAGCGAGCTACATACGTCGGTGAAACTGAGTTGGAGGTTTTAATGCTTGCTTATGAAGACTATAAGCCCGTTATAACTAAAAAAAAGCAATACTGCTGCATCAGCAAAAGAAAGAGAGTTGGCTTGGCAAAAAATAACGGACAGAGTAAATTCGTGAGTTAGGAAAATTATAAATGGGCTATTTTCCCCTTTCATTAGGCAAAAATTCTTTGGGGCATGTAAAAATAGACAAGTAGCCTATTTACTTGTTGGCCTCCATACATTTTTTAATATTACAGTAGTAATGCACATAATTGGCTAGTTATATGTTAGCTTCTTCTTCTTATAAGGTGTAATCCTTCTGGAGCCAGAAGAGGTGTGAGCCAAGTCAAAATGAAACACAAAAACATTCTCCAGCAAGGTAATATTTTCTAAACTTACTAAACTTGTTACTGATGCCATGTAATTTAGTATTTAATGTAATTTAGTTTTCTATGTAGCCAATAGAAAGAAGGCTGAGGCCCGTAAAACAGGTGGGAGTCCACCTCCCCTCACCCCAGCTGAGGAGCTGGCACTGTCCCTTAACAAAGGGCGACCTGTGGTCGATTGGATTCCAGGGGGCAGTTCGTCAGACTCAGCTACCAAGACAAGTGGCTTAGTAAAATGTAGGTGTACCATATTAATACTTATGATTTATTGATGTTTTCACTGTTTTTGTCAGTATTTTAATAAAGAAAATCATCAACACAATCACCATTTTAAAAAGGCATTTTGAATGCATTTTACAGTCATTGATTCACTTGTGCAGTGTGCATGCTGCTTTGACTGCATATGCTGGATACTGTAATCGTATTACTAGTACTCTTAGATGTTCCTAATGTCCTTCTTTATTAGTTGTATTTGTTTAAGAATATACATTGAGTATTGAACATGCATGATTATCTCATTGGTTTAATTATCTTGCAGTTGCTGATGGCCACATTGTATTATTGGATCCTCCTGCAACACCACACTCTGTCACAGTTGTAAGTGATTATTGTCTTTAGGTTTCTGTTTGCTAGCTAGACCAAGCATCCTTCCTTATTTTCACTGTAGGATGACGATGACGAGACCACTTCTGCTGTGACAGAAACAGAAAATGTGGGGAGGCCCATAGAGGTATGATGCATAGAATGCATTCCCCCTTTTTTACATAAGAGATTAAATAAATTGTCATTGTCATTTTACAGAATATGGCAGGAGATTTTAATACAGCTGAGGGTCGATCTACCTCCACACAGAATCTTAGCAGTGTAAGAAATGTTCTGCAGTTCTCCTTCCTCATTTAAATATTTGGTCTGTGTTTGTATTACAGACTTTTTCAGTCATGTTTAATTATTCTGTCTTTCTAGTTGCCTGCCAAAGAGCTGTATAAGGTCCACCTTCAAAAGCAAATCAGAAAAAGTGACATGGAGATGGACCTTATACAGCTTCAAATGGAGGAGAAAAGGCTTAACCTAAAAAAGGCCAGACTTGAAATTGAATTGCTGGAGCACCAGCTTAAGGTGTGAAACAGTATGTGAACATTAATCTGTCATTTGTTACAGGAAATAAAGAAACAATGAACAACACTTGACTGTTAACTGGTTTTAATTAAAGTGATTTTGGCAAATCATGTCTCGTACTACCCTGCCATCTCTTTCTTCTACTGGGTTCACTGGGGGTTCCTCTTGGCCATCTTCATCAAGAGAAGGGGGGGCCCTCTCACCTCTCAGTGTGGCAATGTTGTGAAGAACAACACAAGCAGCTATGATGTCACATGACCTTTCTGGGCTGAACCTGAGCCCACGCAGGCACTGAAACCTTGCCTTCAGGATGCCAATGGTCATTTCCACCTTGACCCGTGTTCTGCTGTGGGCCAGGTTGAATTGTGCCTGTGGTCCAGGCTCAGGTTCAAGGTAGGGTGTCATCATATAGGGCAGACAAGGGTACCCTCTGTCCCCCAGCAAGTAACCATTGAAGTGTCCTATAAAGGTAGTTAAAGTGTATAATTGCATAAAAAAAGCATTAAAAAAAAAAAAACATTGTGTAAGGCAAAACATACCCTGTTGAAATTTGTGGCACAATGATGACTCCCTAAACATTCTGGCATCATGTACAGACCCTGGCCATTTGGCTTCAACATTAGTGATGAGGTGGGTTGCATCACATATTACCTAGTTAGTGGGGACCAGTAATGAGGGTGATTTAATGGTTTAAACACCCAAACATTTAGCACCCAAAAAAATCTATTGTCACCTGCACATTGATGCTATGGATTGACTTCCTATTAACATAGTCTCCTTCATTGACTGAAGGAGCTTTAATGGGAATGTGGGTTCCATCAATGCACCCAATCACATTTGGGAACCCTGAAATTGAAAGTTATATAATTAGAAACATTTAAAATGATTGTGACTGTATACAGTATGGATAGATTAAGTAAATGGTCTGTCATAGAATATCATAGAACAGACAAACCCGCCACTCTGTGGAATTCCTCTTTAATGACCCTCGGTGGTTTATGGCCAGGGAACTGCACAAAAGTGTGAAGGAACCGTTTGAGTGCAATGCATACTGTACGAACAGCCCTACACACAGTTGCCTTTCCCACATGCTCTGCATTGCCTACTGTATACAAAAAACTCCCCGTCGCAAAAAATCGAAGGGCAATGCACAAAATGTGCTCCGTGTTAAGCGCTAATCCGCGATGTGTCACGTTTGCTATGTATGGTTTCAAAATCTTCGTTAAATAAATTAACGATTCTTTTGAAAAACGGTAACGCTCCCGCAAATATTCATTTGGATACGAAAACACATCGATACGTGGTCGTATAACCCTCTCACGGAGGAAAATATTTTGTATTATCTGTGCTTCCACATCCACTGGATCGTCTTCAAAAGGGCACGCCATGCTCTGTCACCTCTCTGAAACAAACTAACTCTGGAACATAACCTGCTCCGAAGCTAACATACGGGATCAAACTACTAACATACCCTGAAAGTTACCTCCGTTTCTGGAACCGAAAGTTGAGGTTATCCGCTTACTTACTCTTAAACATACCCGGGTATGTCACATAACCTGCTTTCTGGAATACACCCCAGTTCTGGTGTTTTTTTGTTATTGTTTTTTTTATTTTATTTTTTATAAAAGATAAATAAAAAAATGACCAAATATTGTGTCACATGTTGAAACTGTGATGACCCCTGCTGATTTGTATTTGTTTTAATTTGAGAAAAAACTAATCTTAAAATATAATCTTCTACAGCTTCAATAAATGGTATTTATAATAAAACTGATTACTTTTCTACATTTCAAAACACAACAGTGTTTTTTAGTAAGTTATTGTGACATGTATTTATTTCAAGGGAACCCAGAATTGAAATTCAGAAAAAGTTTTCTTGTATAGATTCTTACATTACATTATTTGTTGTATCAATACACTTTGTCTTTTGTGCATTTGTATATTAGACAGATAAGGCAATGTCAATAATATGACCGATTTTAAAGGAATAGATCATAAAAAAATGAAAACTCCCAACATTTACTCTCCCATATGCCATCCAAGATATGACTTTCTTTTTTTCTGCAGAAAATATATGAAGATTTTTAGAAGAATATCTCAGGTCTTTTGGTCCATACTATGAAAATTAATGGGTGCCAAAAGTTTGAAGCTCCAAAATCACATAACAGTAATCCATAAGTTTCCAATGGTTAAATCAAGGTTGTTAGAAAAGATGTGATATGTGTTTGAGAAACAGATCAGTATTTAAATCCTATTTAACTATAAATTATGCTCACTGCTCAGTCAATCTCCACTTGAACTTTCACATTCTTCTTCTTCTGTTTTTGATGATTCACATTCTTCATGCAAATCGCCCCGTACTGGGCAGGGAGAAGAATTCCTAGCAAAAAAATTTGTTTTCTGCATAAGAAAAAAATCATACACATCTGGGATGGCATGAAGATAAATGAGCATTTTAATTTTTGGGTCAACTAAGCAGTTGAAAGTAATAATAATAGATAGTAGGCCCTACTCATTTTTATTAACTAACGGCCAAAAAAGTAGCCCAAGTAGTTAAGTAGTAGGAGTCAGTGTTTATCTTCTGTGTAAATGACTTTTGCATTTACTCAGGGGTTACATTAACCTTTTTTGTTTAATTACTTTTTTCGCATTTTCAAAAATATTGACAGGAAATTCCAAATGTTGTCCATCAGCTTGACTGATAAAATTCAAGAATGAACTTGAATAGTCTGTGTGCTTGTGTGTGTGTGTTTGTGTGTGTGTGAGAGAGAGAGAAACAGAAGAGAGAGAGAGATTTAATCTTGTGATTCATCAGGGGGTTCAGGTTTTAATGAGGGGCATCAGATGCCCAAAACTCCATAATATTTCACACCCTGTCTATAAATGCTAAATGAAGAAGAAATATCCCTCTCGCAAAGGCACTTGCACATGGTAAAAGAACTGCTGAAACCTCTCCGTCCTCCTTCAGCTCCCTGCATTAGCTGTGGCCTGTGGCATTCCTGCATGTTCTAAGAGCTTGTGAGGGCCACCAAATCCATCAGCCTTAATGCTACTTGTGTATGCCCCAGGGCAGCCATCTTCACTCCTTCCCATCAGCCATGGTAGCTCTTCATCAGAGCCCCGCCACATCAACCTGAATGGGCAGGTCCCACTGAGCAGTACATTAATGCACAAATCTCAGTCTTGATCACCACGCAGCCCTGAATCTTCCCTCCCACGTATTTAATTTGACACGACAGAGCTGTCATTGTGGATCTCCTTTAGAAAACTATTCTCTCCCTAACCTTTTTATTTATGTTCCATTGCTGTATCCTCTCTACACTGCAAAAAAAAAAAGGAAAAAAAACTAAAACCAAGTGGCCTGGGTAGCTCAGCGAGAATTGACGCAGAATACGATCCCTGGAGTCACGAGTTCGAAACCAGGGTGTGCTGAGTGACTCCAGCAAGGTCTCCTAAACAACCTAATTGGCCCGGTTGCTAGGGAGGGTACAGTCACATGGGGTAACCTCCTCGTGGTCGCGATTAGTGGTTCTCACTCTCGATACGGTCATGTGGCAATTTGTGTGTTGATTGTGGAGAGTAGCATGAGCCTCCACATGCAGAGTCTCTGTGGTGTCATGTACAATGAACCACATGATAAGATGCAAGAAATGACGGTCTCAAAAGTGGAGGCAAATGAGACTTGTCCTCCGCCACCCAGATTGAGATGAGTAACCGGGCCACCACAAGGACCTATTAAGTAGTGGGAGTTGGGCATTCCCAATTGGGAGAAAAGGTAAAAAAAATAAAAAATAAAAAAAATAAAAAAAAATAAAAAATAAATAAAACCAGCCTATGATTTTTTGCTGGTCTTAGCTGGTTTAAACAGGTCTGTTTGGTCTGGGTGCAAAGCCAAACTTGTTCTCAGATGGTTGAGCTGATCAGCCAGCTGGTCTCCCAGCCTAACCAGCTAATGAATGCCTAAAACCCCTCTAAAACAAGCAAACCGTACAAGCAAACTAGTTAGGGCTGGTTTAAGTTTTTATCAGTAGACTTTTCTCCCTCTCAATTCTCTCTTCTTATTCCACTTCCTTCCGCACTAAATTATAGTTCCTCTATCACCGTTTCCTCTCTCATTCCATTTTCTCACTGAGTCAGTCTCTCTCTTTTGCTCTATTGCAGCTGTTGTGGTGTCTCTTGGCGGAGTTTCTGGGTTTAGCACATCAATTAGAGATAAGCCTCGGCTCGTGCTATACCCTGTGTCAAACATGCTGTGCTGAGCTCCAGGACCGAGCCGATTCTGCTTCTGATCCCTTAAAACACTATTTCATTACTCTTTCATTGAATCCCACCATGGGCTCCCTCTTCCTGTGACTGTAATTGAACATGACCTCTACATTTATCCATTAGCATCCTAAACAGAGAACAAGAGCTGCTTGAAAACTTAATTTATAAGAGGGGAGATGTTAACTTGATTATTACCTTTTGGGAGCAACAGAATAGCTTGAATTGCCCATTGAGACAAACTAACCACAGAATAAACAAACAAGTAAACAAAGCAGCCATGACAGACACATTCAAGTTAAACTCAGTAGTTTCCAGTTTATATACACTGGCTGATATATCGTTTTGGAACAAGGCCACATCCACATTAATCCACACTTTTCAGTCTTGTTTCGAAGAACTCGAGCAGCGTATGATCACTATGGTGACACTGTCCGAGCATCACGCGGTCTAAAGCCCTTATATAATCACGGCGATTTATTGGCTGATGGCGCTTAAGACCATCACTTTGCTTATTTTTTTCCCTTTTGAGTGGCAAACACATAGAAATGTTGTTGACAGCATAAATTTCAGAGCAATTTCAATGTGTTTTTTATCCAAACGTTACAAGGGACAGACAAGGACAACGGCGCTTCGTTAAGGCTCGCAATTTCTCACCACAAGGCATTATCCCCACTTTTCTAGTTCTACGGCCTCCAGATTTGGAGCTCTGTGTGCTGGAGTCATTTGGGATTTCAGCTTTGTGTCTGAAAAGATAGGAATGCGAACGGACACCGGAATCCTCTTCGTGTTTGTCACCCACCCCCCTGAGAGAAAGCCTGAGTCTCGTTGGACATGCTCTGAGATCTAGGTGTGCGGCCATTTAATGACGAACAACACTTGCGAAAGAGCATGTGCATCGAGGGCCATCGCCATTAAAAAACGCTGTATGAGAGGATTTGGGATTTAAGGATAAAAAAACAGGCCCCTTTATCCCTATTGTATTTTTCTATAAAGATCTGGGAGAATGCACATGAATAAGACAATGGAGGAGCGGCCTCAGCCTCTCTCTCTGCCCTCCCCGTTTGAAGCACTGCTTAAGGCGGAGGGGATCATGCTTGTACCGTTGAACCCGCCCGAAGAACAAGGGGGCTGGAATAAGAGAATATTCCCCAACTGAGTGACGGCGAACCAAATCGTGGAGTGTTTCGTCTGTGTCATTATTCTCTGGAAATGCAAGGTATTTTAACTTGTTTTTTCTTTCGTCTGTTTCGTGGATCATTCGGGCGTTCTGGCGATGTATGGTTTTGCAGTCCAGCCAAGTGCATCCTGTTAAGCAAACACCCCCCCCCCCCAATGAGCATTGAATATTTTCAGCTTGAGTTTTGCCTCTGCCTCCTTGACAAAGGGTATTGGGCCATGCATAATATAACTCAATGTATAGTAAAAATAGGTCTACACACAAGCCTGATGGGCTTGCTGTGTAATGAAGGGTGAGCCCCATCCAGTATAACTGTATAAATGTATCTGTGGCAGCGGGGGCGTGGTCAAGCGCCGTCCGGGAGAGAAAAGCGGTAAGGGCGCTCACACCTGAGCTAAATGATGACTAACACCTGTGTCTAATTTCAGTAACATGAGGAGAGCGGCATAAAAAGGGCAGCAGTGACAGAGCAGAGGAGAGAGAACCCGAGCAAGAAAAAGGAAAACCTACAATAGTGTAGTTACAAAGAGAAATAAACAAAAGCTTACCCCTTAAGCTGACACCTGTTTCCGTCTCTTCAATCGTTGCCTACGTTACAGTATCCATTTCTCCCGTTTGCTCTTCGATCATTATCGGGATCAGTTCGCCGATGTACATGCCTCGAACACCCGACAACCAGAATATGGTTCAGTTTCCCCATGCAGCTTGCTCTAGGGAGTGAACATAAAAAAAGAAATGAAAACACTTCCCGAATTCAGCCTCGTCTCCATGACTAAGGGTTTTGAGACATGCATAACAGAACTGGATGTTCATCAAGCGCAAGTGATTGTGCATTGTGTAGAACCAGTGTTCATACCAGTGAAAAGGTTTATTCTGTCAGCTATTAATGCATTTTAGGGTGCTCAGAATTTATCCCTGAATACAATAAAGCCAGACATATTATTAAATCCCACTCAACCAGCCACAGTAGAAGAGGCGAAAAGTCCACCCTCCGCTGTGCCGCTGGTTATGGGGCAGTCGTCAAAAGTAAGCCAAGCACGCCATCTAGTGGTTACATGTTGCACTACAGATGAGAGTCATGCATTAAATCCTCTGTCTGCCCGTCTAGAGGCTTGGCATCAGTTGCAGGGCATTTCATGATTTGTCATTCAATTTAGGCAGGCTCCGGCAGAATACACTGGGGTAGTTTGACAGACATATCTGTTTTGGAAGCCCTTTTTTGAATTCGGGAAATTCACTCCCTCTTAGAAAGAGAGGAAATAGAGGAGATTCCCTCTTTTCAGAGAGAATGCAGCTTTCACAGCCAATAATTTCTGGTCCTGAAAAAAGACTGTGGTTTGCATCCCATTCTGGATTTGAAATGAAATGTCAATTCAGAATTCTGACGCAAAAACAAATAACGGCACATGTACAGCCGGGGAACTGGTTTGTGACAATAGATGTGAAGGATGCTTATTCCATACTCAGATTCACTTTTGGGGGCAAAGCGTACAAATTTTGCATCCTTCCATTCAGAATTGCACTGGCACCACACAATTTCACAAAATGCATGGATGCAGCTCTGACGCCTTTGAGGCTTCAAGGCATTGCGTTTTAAATTCTCTCGACAATAAGTTGGTGTTAGCTCACTCAGAGGTTTTGGATACCTAACATCAAGATGTAGTTGTCAGCCATTTGAGCAATCTAGGTCTGCATGTAAAGACAAGAGCATCCTGTTGACAGGGCAACAGACTCCGTTTCTATTTGTGAAGCTGAACTCGCAGGTGATGTTGGTGCGTCTCCATTTCGCGTTCTGTCATTATTCCAGTATCTAGCAATGTTCAGTGTGGGACATGTTCTCCCTGCGAGAAAATTTCACAGGCTTTTGGGGCTCATGATCATGCTGGCCGCTGTCATTCCCATGCAAGGTCAGCATGTTGCATGCGAGACCTTTTCAGTTATGATGAATTCCACAAAGGAACTTCAACCACTGATGTATGCAATTCAGCCCTTCAGAGTGACACATGGGTTGCGGGCCGGTTAAACTTGGGGGTGCATATCCGGTCCAGACAAGGTCTGATGCCCAAAGAATGGACATTACATCCTCAGATTATGAAACAAATCCGGAGGAGGTTCGGCAGAGCTGAAGTGGACCTGTTCGCTTCGAGTGAGATGTTGCACTGTCCCCACTGGTTTTCTCTTTCGCCCTCGGCCCCAAAGATATCGATGCGCAGATGCTTCAGTGGCCGTGAGTGCATCTTCACGAGTTCCACCGATCAGTCTTCTGCAGGCAGTTATGCGGAGGGTTCGGGAGGATCGGGTTCAGCTTCTGTTAGTGGCGCCATATTGGCCATCTCAAGGATAGTATTCAAATCTGGTCTCTCTCTCCTGGAAAAGATGTCTTGAGAGATTCCAGTCAGAGCTGTCAGGCACGGGGCAGCATTTAGCACCCCTGGCCGGACTTTTGGGATTTATGGGTGTGGCCCGTCAACGGGACGCTCTTTTTTAATGATGGGTGATCCCCCGCTGTGGTTGATACCATTCTAAATGCTAGAGCACCATCCCAGAGGAGACTATATACATTTAAGTAGCTTATTTTTGCTTTTTGGTGTACAGCATGAAGTGAAAATCCAGTTCACTGAACTGTCGATGCAGATCTGTAATTTTTGCAGGACCATTTTGGGGCAGGGATTGCCCTGGCAAAGCTTAAAGTCTATGTTACCGCTATAGTGGCTGAACATGCACTTATCAATGGAATCTCTGTCGGTGGACATTCTCTTGTTTCTCGCTTTATGCGTGGGGTACGCAGGTTTAGACCTTTTCGTTCCATCTTTATTCCTTTATGGAATTTATCTGTTGTTTTAGAGGCACTCTCGGGTGCTCCATTAAAGTCCTCCATTCAAAAGTTGTGTTAAGACCTCATTTGGGCTATATACCCAAGGGTATTTCTACATCGTTTAGCTGGCAGACCATTATTTTTCATGCTTTCTCTCCTCCCCCATTTGAGTCGGAGGAGCATGAAAGGTTAAATATACTTTGCCCAGTTTTGGCACTGCAAGTTTATACTGACCGTAAACAGTTGTTTGTTTGCTTTGATGGCCACAACAGAGGTGTTTTGGTGTCCAAGCAAATATGGTCTCATTGGCTTATTGATGCAATTTCGAGTGTTACAATGCATTCAGTTTACCTTCAACTCCGGGTATTTGAGCCCATTCTATGAGGAGCATGGCATACTCATGGGCTTTGGCTAGAGGTGCGTCCATGGAGGACATTTGTATGCTGGCAGGGTGGTCCTCTCCGCATACATTTGTTAGATTTTATTATCTATATTAAGGATTGATATTAAGGATCTCTCTGTTGTAACAGGAGTAAATTCATACTTCCTTTTTATTCAGATGCTTTAGCTTGCTTGTGTGCCGATATGCTTGCGATATGCTTGCCACACAGGCTTAGACAGTTGGCAGCTACTGTTCCCACAGCAAAAATAGAATATATACAATTGCCAACTGATTTGGTCAAAATCATAACGTTTGTACTTTGTTGAAACTTGGTTAGAGAAATTTGAGATTTGCGCATGCGCATTTCTGAATCTACATCGGGCCAACCATCAGTGTATGAGTCGTTAGAAAAAGGTAAGAATACATTTATTTTTATTCATTTTTAAGCCCATCATTTTACACAATGTTTTGTCAGTCAATCACTGAATATCACCTTATATTCAAATTGTTTTAACCGTCATTGTATTAAAAAAATTCCCTCTTGGTAATTTGTAATTAAATGCCCTGTTTGCACACTGCCCAATCTTCTGTGAGGCAGCCGGTAACTGAGGTAAATTTTGATAATTTGCCATGGACCATTGGACTCATTTCAGTTTTGTAGATTGTAAACTTTAATATGATCAATTTCACCAATATTTTCTAAACTTTAACTTTAGTTCATTCATTTATTGGTCTTCCACTCGCGAATGTCTGCAGTGGTTCCGTGCGCGCCATACTGCGTCAATAATGCACAAGTGGCCGATTGCACCAGCTATCCACAAGTTACAACTTAGCCTAGTCACAATTTACACAATACTAAATATTAGCATTGCACCATTAAACTTAGGTAGGACATAACCCTACTTATAAACCAAATATTTACGGAAGCCTCCGACCAGGAGAAATAGATGGAGTAAAAAAGCAGACTGGTATTTTATCACATAAATGAGATCAGGTTTTGCGTGACAGGCTTCAGTCCTTTCGACATACAATATGATGTTGACATTTACACTCGTTAACATTTACGAGACAGAAAAAATTTGACTTTTAAGCGGCTCTTCAGCATGAAACCGATCTAACGGTTCAGTTTTCAGGATGCATCACCCGGTGTCAAGTTTGAACACATTCAAAATATATACAAGAAATTAAAATTAATAAATGTCTATTTTTCAGCCTATTGTATTAGTATTTATTTATCACCTCTTATTTATTTGTGATAGGCTACAGTTCCTATATATTGTTATTTACACAGGGCAAATATACTATTTATAAAATATACTTTTATTACTGTAGCAGGGCGGAGGGCGGGGCTGGGTCGTGATTCCGCACACCCGGCCCCTAATCAGGCTAATCAAGCCTCTGAGAAGGATAAAGGCCCACCGGAGACGTCAGTGTGACAGAGAGAGAGTGTTACGGGCAGCTGTCTGACATCTGTGTTTGTTTGTCTTTTTTGGTTAAGTACATTATAAATATAATTTAAGTTGTCAAGTCGGCTCTTGCCTCCTCCTTTCCCTTTTAACTTGTTACACTGGTGCCTAAACCCGGGAAGGAGGAGGGATGCGCTGTAGTAGAGTCCTCGCCACTACCATCCACCCCAATGGAGCTGCTGCGGCCATTCGCCGGGGGACAGAGGAGCCCGGCTGCCTGAGAGCAGAGGAACAGTCGCCGACTGCGAGGGGAGGAGGGGCTCTTTACTGACCACCTGGAGCTGTCAGGGCCTCTGCCAGGGGCAGAGCAGACCCCTACCAGCCGCTGAAACGTGGTGGGGTGTTCCATCCTTCAGGGGCCGAAGGACTGTCACTGATCCTCCAGTGGAGGCGTGGCTGTTGTCCGCTAGAGGTTGGAGGAGTGGGCGAGGAACAAGCTATGGCATATTAGAGAATCGGTGTGTACATTTATTTATTTTTTCCTTCTCTCTCTCTCTCTCCCGCTGCTGCTCTGTGTTGGCCTTTCTATCTCTTTTTAAATAGTAGCGTTTAATTTGGTACGTCGCCGTATTTTCACAGAAATTTGGCAAACTTACTCACTGCTCCTGGCTTCAGCCTCTCAAATGCTGTATCGCCCACGATACAAAAACCTTTATAAGATTTTAAAGACGTTATAAGAGTTGTTATAGTATTGGAAATACTTCCATTACCAAATAAGATTTGATCCTGAAATGGGTCAAATGTGCAATATTTGTTTTTATTTATATATTTGCAGGTCTTCTGGTTAAGTACATTATTAAATATAATTTAAGTTGTCAAGTCGGTTCTTGCCTCCTCCTTTCCCTTTTAACTTGTTACACTGGTGCCTAAACCCGGGAAAGAGGAGGGATGCGCTGTAGTAGAGTCCTCGCCACTACCATCCACCCCACTGGAGCTGCTGCGGCCATTCGCTGGGGGACAGAGGAGCCCGGCAGCCTGAGAGCAGAGGAACAGTCGCCGACTGCGAGGGGAGGAGGGGCTCTTTACTGACCACCTGGAGCTGTTAGGGCCAGTTGAAGAAAGAGGACTTATAGATATTGGTCTTAACAAGTCAGTCTGGACAGATGTCAATTCCAGTCCTACCTACACCACACAAATCTATTTTTCAGCTTTTATATGGATGACTGTCAACTTGCATGTTCTCTTCAAATGTTAGTTCTATGCAAATATAACTTGAACTTGAACTGCAAGAGCAAAGAACTTGATCCAGTTGCAGAGAAAGGGTTAAGTTTAAGGGATATTTCAACCAAAAATTAATTCTCTCATAATTTTCTCACCTTCATTCCATCCCAGATGTGTATATCTTTCTTTCTTTTGCCAAACACAAATAAATGTATTTAGACGAATATTTCTGTTCTGTAGGTCCATACAATGATAGTGAATGGTGGCCAGACCTTTGAACTACAAAAAGCAGATAAAGGCATCATATAATTAATCCATTCGACTCCAGTAGTTTGATCAATGCCTTCTGAAGTGATCCAGTCAGTTTTCGGTGATAACAGACCAAAATGTAACTCCTTTTTCACCGTACATTTTGCCATTACAGTCTCTAGGCATGATAATGATTTGCTTGACGCATGCACAGAGTGCTAGATGGTGCTAGGAAGTGTAATCGATCATGAAATCATGATCACCAAGGAGGCTGATGATGTTAGAATTTATAATGAAAAAAGGAGTTATTTTTTTCTGTTCTCACCCAAAACCAATTGGATTTATTCAGTAGACATGGATTAACCACTCTAGTTTTATGGATTAATTTGATGCTGATTTAATGTAGCTGCATTTTTTTAGGGTTAAAAGTTTTGGCCACCATTCACTTGCATTTTATGGACCTACAGAGCAGAAATATTCTTCTAAAAATCTCCATGTGTTCTGCAGATGAAAGAAAATCATACACATCTGGGATGGCATGAGAATGAGTAAATTATGACAGAATTTTAGATATAATTGTAAGCATATTTTCACTAAGGGTTTGCTTAACGTAAATAGATTGTTCACCCAAAAATGAAAATGCTCTCATTATTTACTCACGCTTATGGTATCCCAGGTTTGTATGACTTTCTGTTTTCAGCAGTACACATTTGAAGAAAAATAGTACATTATCTTTGCTCAGTAGGTTCTTAAAATGCAAGTGAATGGAGATGTATCTTTTGGAGCTCCAAAATTCATCATCTTTTAAAGCGACACCATCACTTTTAGTGCAAAAGTGTTATATATTTAAGTACTTTTTGACCATAAACCATCGCTTCCGGGCAGCAGCAGTATATGCATTCACGAGAGCTCTGCATACACGTCTCTCGTGTGACAAATTTGCATGTTACGGGTGTAATCTCACGTTTTTCTCTCAGTCTAGACATCCAGGATAAGTACACAAATGCACCATTGTGAGTAAACAAACACATAAACATACAGATCTAAACCAAAACCAATGAAGCTTCTGTACAGCGTTCCTCCTCTTCCGCGTGTGAACAGCGCTGCTCTTCCGTGTGTCTGGGATCTGGGATGGCATGAGGGTGAGTAAAAGAGAATTTACTTTGCAATAAATTATTCATGGTTCTCTTACGAGAGGTTCTCTCGTATTGCGTAAGCTAGCTTACGCTACGGGAAAGATTCATCTTTTCTGAGATATTGAAGCCAAAAAATTATCCTTAATTTTTGTATCCATTGTCAACGCAGTGCGGCAGCTGCAGACCTTGAGCTGGCTAGCTAGCGTAGCTCATAGGTTGCTCTGCGGCAACTGCTGCAGCCTATAGATCGAGCTTGGGCTAACTCGCAGATCCAATGAGAGGCGCCCGGCACACTGCATCAAAGCCCGCCAAAAGGGCGTGACTAGAGTGCATATAAGCTGTAGTTCGTGAGGCTGGAACCCTGATTTTCATCTCTTCAGCTAAGCTCTCCGCGACGCTGACCTGGAAGCCGCCGCCGCTTGAGGGGCATCTAGCAAGCGTGGATAGCGCTTAGAAGAAGCCGGCCGCCTCAGCCACCTTCAGCCATCCTGCGAAGCTACGTCATCCGACGACGTATCCTTTTATTAAGCAAGCTAGTTCTCAAGAACTATTCACAAAAGAGTACGAAGCGCTCTTTTCAAGATGCCTCGCCCACTTGTGCCTCATGTCGCGCTCTTCTCAGCACAGGAGACCGCCACATCATCTGGCGCCTCTGCCTGGGACTGGGGCACGCAGAGCTCGGCCTCACTGAGGGCGGATGCGATTTCTGCGAGGAGTTACCGATGTCGACCCCGCGGGCTCGACTCGGCCGTCAAAGCAGAAACCGCCACGCTTTACCCTCAGTCACAAGAGGAAGAAGCGCCGCCACAAAGGCTGCCGGAAACTGTGGTTGAAGCGACTGCCTCGCCGAGCCTCTCCTCGAAAGCATCGCCACCCTCCCCGCTCGGACGCCAGCAGTTGCCGAAGCGCCGCGACTGCTGCCATCTCGATGACTAGGCCGGAGGATAAGGGCTGCTGTTCCATCATGGCTTCGACAGCGCAGGAGTGGACAGGCTCCCAAGCCTCCTCCTCAGCCCAGGAATCCAGCAGGACCCGCCGAGTCGGCGGGGAGTTAACACGCCTCACACAGGCCGCCGACCGCCTCGGCTCGAAAGTGGTCACCGCCCCTGAGCAGGCACCCAACAGACTCGACGGCTGCTTTCTTCAAAGCCATCGCCGCTTACACCCGCTGCCCGGCCGCCCCTTCCTGCCGGAATTACATACGGAGCTTGCAAAGTCGCGGAACGCCTGCTTTCAGCCAGGACCCGCTTCACACGCCTCCACCTCTCTCGGCCGGTGGACGGCGCCACTGAGAGAGGCTACTCCTCCATCCCCCGGTCGAGGACTCGGTAGCAGCACACCTTTGTCCGCCTCCGCGAGATGGCATGCTCCAAGCCTGTGCTCCCGCCTAAGGCCTGCAGAGCGACTTCCGCTTATGTTGGCCGCTACTTATTCCGCCGCCGCCGCCGCGATCTGCTCTGCACTCAATGGCCGCTTTACAGATCCTACAAGCAGACCTTCTTCGGAGTGGGATGAGAAAGGCAGGCACCCAGAGGCTGTTACTGATCTACTAAGCTGACAGACCTCGCCTTCAGGCTACCAAAGCTGCAGCCCAAGCTCTAGGGAAGTGCATGGCCTCGCTGACTGTGACCGAGAGACACTTATGGCTAACACTAGCCGACATGGGAGAAGCAGAGCGCTCCACGCTCTCAACGCACCGCCTCTCCAACCGGTCTCTTCGCTCGCGGTGAGTGGCATTGTTGACCGCTCTCAGAAGTCCAGAAAGCCACCCAAGCCATGAACCTCTTCCTGCCGCCGCCGCTTAGCTCCTCTGCAGGCCGCCACGCGATCAGCCTCCTGCACGCAGCCTCTTCACAGCTCCAGTTCAACAATCTCAGACTTCAGCGCCGACAGGGCTGCCGCCTCGATCACGGCCAGACAGCCGCCGAGACCGCCTCCGCTGGCCTCGATCTAAGGTAACGCTGAAACCCGAAAGCAGCCAAGTCTTCCTAACTGTGTTGAACAACGACGGCTCAGTCCTCGCCGCCGACCACTGTCAAAGCTTTACCCCTGTCAGTCCCCTCTCTCAGGCTACTACAGTGGTGAATTTAGCAGCCAACAAGCCGGTGACACTGCCCGCTTGCTCAGACTCAAACGCCGCTTTCACGGCAATCCAAATAAATCTTGTAAAGAGCAAACATGTCTTATGTGTAGAAAAGTGCCCACAACCCAGTGTTCGCCTTACACACAAGCATAACACATCCCTGCGCTCCCTATCAGAGCACGCCTCATAAAGCTGTTACTGAACCGCCGAAGGCCAGAGTCAATGAAGGCGCTCACAAATGCGCAGGCTACGCTCATTCTCTGCCCGCTCTGTCACACCCACCAGCCCTATGTGTAGAAAATGTGCCCACAATCCAGTGTTCACTTCTGCACACAAGCACTGCATGTCTCGTGGTCCCCACCAGAGCATCGCCACATAAAGCGGTTACTGAACCGCCGAGCGCTAGAGTCAATAAATGCGCCGCAAATGCGCAGGCGCTACCATTCTCTGCCCGCTCTGTTACACGGCCAGCAACCATTCCTCTGTGTGTAAGTCCCGCGTCCATGACTATGCTTACGATCACGTAACAGATGTGACTCTTTCCCCATTCATTCCAATCGGAAGTCACTCACAAAACAGCCTGTTCATGCTGTCTGCGCAGCAATCATGCATGAACACACTAAACGCCGCCACACATTTTGTTCAGCTCTGTGTGCGGCAATCAGAGCTGAATTGGCCATTCACCCTCTAGCTGCTACGCTCAAAGCCGGGAAGCTATTCCAGGGATATCCAAGTGGGTGTTAAGCACAATACAACAGGGCTATTTGTTACAGTTCGATCGCCGCCTCGCTTCAGAGCTGCTCGAAACCACTGTGAACACGGAAGCAGCGTGCATGCTTCGCTCAGAAATAGCAAGCCTTCTGTGCAAAAGGGCCATAGAAAAGTGCCACCCTCTCTGAGCTGAAGTCGGGCTTTACAGCCGCTATTTTCTTGTTCCCAAGAAAGACGGGCGCCTCAGACCCATATTAGATCTCAGGGTTTTGAACAAGGTGCTTGCAAAAGACCGCTCAAAATGCTTACAATCAGGAAACTCCTCGCAAGATGTGCCTAGGGGACTGGTTTATTTCTCTCGATCTGAAAGATGCATACTTTCAGATTCAGATAAATCCCCGCCACAGGCCATTCTTGAGATTCGCTTCGACGGCCAGGTTTATCAATACACCGCCCTCCGCTCGCCTGTCCTTAGCACCTCGCACTTTCACGGCGCATGGATGCGGCGCCGCACTCCCCGCGGAGTCAGGGTTTGCGAATTCTGAACTATTTGGACGACTGGCTGATTATGGCTCAGTCACATATGGAGCTTCTGTCTCACAGAGCAGTTCTCCTCAGCCATCTGAACAGTTTGGGTCTTGCAGTCAATTGGACCAAGAGCTCACTACAGCCCAGTCAGACCATTTCCTTCCTGGGAATAGAACTAGACTCGTGGCAATGATCGCTCATTATCTACACAGCCAAGACGCCGTGTTCAGCTTAACTAGCCGATCTTTTCAGATGAACAGCCTCACGCTCTGAAGAAATTCCAGAGAGTGCTAGGTTACATGGCCTCAGCCGCAGCAGTACTTCAGCTGGGTTTACTGCACATGCTCGCTTCAGCATTGGCTAAACACCGCTGCCTCGCCGGCTTGGGCCACAGGCCGCCAGCCCATCAAGGTGACTCAGACCTGCATATCAGCTCTGCAGCCCTGACAGTGGCCGAATGGTATCAGCGGGAGTGACAATGGGAGCTGTATCTCGCCGAAAGTCATTCGACAGACGCCGCCCAACACGGGTTGGGGCGCGGTCCGCGCAGGGCTCTCCGGTTTCGCCTATGGTCAGTTCAGGAAAAGCTCCTTCACATAAATTGTCTGGAATGATAGCGGTCGAGTACGCCGCGGCGCTTTCTCCCGGTCATTCAGGGTCACCACGCCCTGGTCCGCTCGACAACAGATCTGTGGTATCCTACCTAAACCGCCAGGGCGTGTCAGATCCAGGAACCTCTTCCATCTGACAAAACGCATACTGAGTTGGTCCCAGTGCCACCTGCGCCGCTGAGGGCGACGCGACGCGCCAGGCCACCTGAACGACGGCCCGACAGACTGTCCAGAGACAATATTCCCCAGGGAATGGTCCCTGCACGCCAAACAGTCCAGACGCTATGGCACCTATTCGGCAGAGCAGAGATAGACCTCTTTAGCGCCCAAAGAGAACTCTCACTGCCCAGTATTTTTCTCGAAGCGAGGACGCCGCTGGCCCAGGACTGGCCCAGACGCTCGCTTACGCCTTCCCTCCCGCCTCGCTATTGCCACAGGTAATGCAGAGGATCAGGGAAACGGCCACCGGGTGCTCCTCATAGCCCCGCTGGGAGAATCAGACATGGTTCCCGGAGCTTACGCAGCTGTCACTGACAGCCGCGGCCCATCCCAGTGAGAGCAGATCTCCTCTCAAGCTCACGGGCACAATCTGGCATCCCCACCCAGAGCGCTGGGCGCTGCATGCGAGTGATCAACGACCACCCGCCGCTCTGCCAGAAGGAGTAATAAACACCATCATACACGCCTAGAGCCCCTTCCACCAGAAGACTCTATGGCCAAAATGGTCTGTGTTCTCAAAATGGTGCACCGACAGAGACCTGGACCCACGGACATGTGGGGTGTCGTCGCTGCTCAGATTTCTACAAGAGCTGCTGGATGAGGGCAGATCCCCATCCACGCCAAAGTAGGTGGCGGCCGCTAGCGGCGCTCGCTGAACCCCTGCACGGCCAGTCATGGGGTAAAAACGAGCTGGTCATCCGCTTCTCAGGGGAGCTAGAAGGATGAACCCCTCGCTCTCCATCGGTTCCCTATCTGGGATCTTTCTATAGTTCTCGAAACTATGAAAGCCCCCTTTCGAACCACTTCAATCCGCGGATTTGAAATACCTTTCACTCAAAACCGCTTTTCTGACTGCCCTGTCATCAGTCAAACGCGTGGAGACCTTCACGCCGCTGTCTGTCAGCGCCATGCGTCTTGAGTTTGGACCAAGTGACTCTAAGGTCATTTTAAAGCCTAGACACGGCTATGTTCCCAAGGTGATCGGTACTCTTTCAGAGCACAGGTCATTTCCTATCGGCGCTGCCAGCACCGGATAGCGAACGCGACGCCAATCTCCTTTGCCCGGTCAGAGCACTGAGATTGTATACTGCACGCCCGCTGCTTTCAGACGCCCGAGCAGCTTTCGCTTCGCTCGAGGGCGCACCAAAGGTCTCGCCGCCAAACAGACACTATCTAGATGGATAGTGGACGCTATTGCTGCTGCATACGCGCCAAAGATCTGCCATGCCCGCTGGGCATTAGGGCTCACTCCACTAGAGGCATGGCATCCTCGCGGGCATGGTCCAGCTGAATTTCCATTCACGACATATGTGTGGCAGCTGGATGGACTTCCCTCCACCTTTGTCAGATTTTACAATATGGAAGTGCCCGCTCTGCAGGCAAAACTACTAGCTGTTTATCACGCCACAGCTCCCCTGGTGAGCTGCACTGATGGGACACATTCCACACAGACCGCACCGCCGCCTGTCGCTCCCGGCCCTACTATGTGCTTATGTATTACACAATCAATGACCCGCATTCTTGCCGGCCAAATATTATTTCCCCACTCATAAGGGCTCCCCGGTCCCCCTTAATTCCCTGGGGCTTATACAGTGGATGCTTGAGCGCGACGGCGCTGACAATGGGTTCCTCGTGAAGCGTAGTTAGCTTACGCTAATACGAGAGAACCTCTCGTGAAGAGAACGTATCGGTTACCTAACGTAACCTCGCTCTCTCTAGATGAGGGAACGAGTATTGCGTAGTCGGCCGTGCTCGCGCTTACCTAGCTTACTTTTTCGCTTCAGTCAATGAAAACCAGGGTTCCAGCCTACTTAACCACGCTTATATGCACTCTAGTCACGCCATTTTGGCGGGCTTTGATGCAGTGAGCGCTGGACGCTTCTCATTGATGCGAAGTTCGCTCAAGCTCGTCTATAGGCTGCAGCAGTTGCCGCAGAGCAACCTATGAGCTCGCTAGCTAGCCCGGCCAAGGTCTGCAGCCGCCGCGACTGCGCTGATAATGGATACAAAAATTAAGGATAATTTTTTGGCTTCAATATCTCAGAAAAGATGAATCTTTCCCGTAGCGTAAGCTAGCTTACGCAATACTCGTTCCCTCATCTAGAGAGAACCGAGGTTACGTTAGGTAACCGATACGTTTTACTTTAATTTGTGGTTTTACCATGCAAACATGACTTCAGTAACCATGGTAATAGTTTTCAAATACCATGGTTAAACAGTGGTTTCAGTAGTAAAACGTGTGTAAAAGTAGTAAAAGGTGTGTTTTTTAATAATATTTTTTTAACACTAGTTCAATTATGGTAGTAAAACTAGAGAAACCACAAAATATTATTATATACTTTTTATTGCCCTGTTTTATTATATAACTGTTTTAACACAAATTACATTGTTCAACAATGGTTACTGTACTAAAACCACAGTTATTTTTTTTTTGCAATGAGAGCAAAACTATTGCAAGGGAATGCAAAATATTTTGAGGTGTGTGTCCTCTTATGGGGCTCCATATGTTCCAAACATATATGTTATTCTTTTGTGAAACACAAAAGATATTGCAATATTGAAATTCAGTCAAAGAAAAATGATGAAAGAAAATGGTGATGGAGAATGTCAGTCCCAAACGTTCTGCCTTGCATCTACTTTTGAGTTCTAAAAAATAAAAATGTCTTAGTTTCTGAACAACGTGAGGGTGTGTTTATGATGACAGCATTTTAATTTTATGGATGAGCTAACTCTTAAAATCTGTAAAATTGAGACTACCTTTAAATTAGCCTGTAATGTTTTATTATACATCCATTTGTGAATGCAACAGTGTAAAGGCATTTTTCAATAATTGGCTGTTAAGTATTATTATTAGTAATAATAATAATATACTGTAGAAAAATGTAACTTTAAAGAATTATGAATTTGTAAATGTATATTTTGTATGAATAAAACAATGAGTAACTGAATGTGCTGTGTGTTTAATGAAGTGTAAATATATAGGCTGATTTATACATTTTTAAGAATTTGGGATTTTAAAAACAAAAGTAGTAAATATATTGATTGTATAACATTGTTTCAGCCAACTGAAATCAACATCGTTTCAACGTCAGGTAAGCAAACCAATTAGAGCGATTTCATGTTAGCTTTCAATGGTGTGTACAACGTAGATTCAACATGACTTCAATGAGAAAAAAGATGTGGAATCAACGTCAGAGATCAACGTCGTTTCATGCTGCAAAAAATATCGATTCTACGTTGATTCTAAATCAGTTTGCTATCTAGGTGATTACCACTTTCTGAATACCACCAATTGTTTCTCTCTCTCTCTCTCTCTCTCTCTCTCTCTCTGACTATGTTTGTCAAATTCCAAATAAAGAGAAAATTTTTCAAGAGGAAGTAGTATTCATTTATTAAGTAATTAATTTAATAACTGTATTTTTGAAATACAGGCATTACAATATGGTTATTTAATATATAAACCAATTTTATAGATTTTGTTTTAATTAACTATATTGTGATATATATCGTTATCGTGATAAAAAATTTGAGATATCATGACTTTGGTCATATTGCCCACCCCTAATCATATGGTAGGACACTGATGGTGACTGATGCCTTTTGTCATTAAATCAGCAACCCTCCCCTGAAATTTGAACAAAAGTACTCACAGGAGACCCATTAAAGTGACGTAAACAGTGATGTGCCTCGCTAGACCACATGTGACTGGATCACCTGATGCATCTTAATTAGTGCTGCCCCCTAATAATCTACCAAACATTAGTCAATGAGAAGAGTCTTGCTTGACCAAATTTTGATTGTCGGTTGATTGCAGAAAAAAAAAACTCAGGGTTAAAAAAGCAGGGTTATGACTAAGCCTACACATTAAAGCAAGACACCTCAATTTCAAACTTTGAACTTTATTTTTGTATTTATTTTACTAACAATTCAAATGAAAATGGAAAATAAATTACAATTAAAATGTGTGTTGTTCAACTTTTTGAAAGATGGCTTTACAACAGTTGTAAAGGACAACATCTCACTGTCAAAAAACTTCATCTGTGCATTCTCTACTGGTCGGGTATTTCATTGTCCAGGAAAATACATTGTGTGTGAATAAATTAGTTTTGTTCCCTCCTTCACAATATATATCTATATCTATATCTATCTATATATATATATCGCAGTATACAATTACATCGGCAACCCCTGGACTGAGGGATCGGTGTATATTCTTAGTTTAAGAAATAAAGAAAATTAAAACTTATATCAAATACATTTTTAAATTCAAATTGCTTTCCAAACTAAACAAAAAAGCAATTAAAATAATTAAGTGATCAAAAACATTATATATATATATATATATATATATATATATATATATATATATATATATATATATATATATATATAACCATGTTTCCATTTACTGTCCAGCTATTATCCATCTATACATGTAGGTGGAAAATTACTTACACAAATTGAACTGAACTCAAAGCTCCTTCTGAGCTGAGATGTCTCTGAGATGGAAAAAAAAAAATGTGCCTTTAAAATGAGAATCCTGGTCTCTTGGTTTCAGTAAAAACAGTAAAGTTCTCAAGATGTTGTTTTTCAAAAACATTTAGAAAAATTCCCAGTCACTGTAATGTTTCCAGCAGCTGTCACTTAACTCAGGAGACCGAATCCACCCCTTTCCATCATAATAATGCCACACTGTCAGCCATGAAAATCCCAATTCAGCAATACCGAAGTTTCGGTCTGAAAATCATGGTGTCTTCAAACCTGTCTAAAAAGTTTCAGAAGTTTATGAGGAATAACCATGACAAGGAGCTGTGGGAACATTAAGATTTAATTTACTTCAAACTGCTATTGAGTTTTGCTTTGTGTTGATATTGATAATCTTATCTGCTGTTTTAAAAGTATTAAAGAGTCTTCGTAGAATCCTATTGGAGATTATGCAACCATAATGTTTAGCTTTTTGAATCCAAGCATATGGATAATGCTGACAATTTATTTATTCAGCCTTTGAAAGACTTTAATGAATCATAAAGGTTACCATTACCTATAGAATGAGATTAGCCACATTAACCAATACTGCAGCACACAATGTGGAACTATTTTGTTTTCTTCAATGATACTTGGACCCGAGTTCATCTTGTTGTTTTAAAATATTGCTTTGCTTTTTTACCGTATTGCTTTTTTTGCATTATTCATTCCTTTGTAATTCAGCATTGTAATTCCTTTACTATCCTCTATTCTACCCATTTCAATACTTTTACCTGAATCAGTCTCTTGTTCTCATGCTGGGCAGGTAACAGTGCAGCTCAGCGTGGTGCAGCGACAGTCAGCAGGTGTGTTTTGGCATGAGTGAGGATTACAGGTCCAATCCATAGTGAGGCGGCTTAATACTCTGTCACATTATGAAAATCCCCTTGCTTTCAACACATGTCTGGTGCTTGTCTCTACTGACTTATATGCTCTATTACAATGCTGTAAAAAGAAAAATAACACTTTGGCTTCTTATTATTTTCTTTATTTTTCAGGCTCTCTGCTGTGTCCCTCTCATGTGTAATTAGTATCTCATGCTGTTCAATGAATACCACTGGTCAATTGGTCTAAACAGCCTTTTTCTGCCAATCTATAATCATTGCAGTGTCACCGTTCCCAGTAAACTCGAACAAATGGAATGTGATCCAGAAAGCCAAAGGTGATTGTTCTGATTAAAAAAGCTTCTTATTTTATTGTATGTCTAATGTATGTGTACCTCTTCAAGTGTAACCAACAGGACTCTCTTGTCATTCACCAAATCAGTAGTTCAATGTTTGCATCTATTGTCAACAAATGCAGTTGCCTTGTTCGCTAATACTGTGGTTGCTATAAGAAAGAGTGGTGTGTGTCGCACCTCATGGTTTGTGCATTACGAATAGATTGAGGAGATAATAGTGACAATGGTTCTTTCGCCACAGATGGAGGGACGAAGCTGATGACAAAGCAAGCTGCAAAAAGTCAATATCAATTACCTCTCATCTCTCAATACCGAACCACTGAGTCACTCAGCAACGTCAAACCAAACAACGGCTCAATTATCTCAAGTGTTTTCAATCACTGAGACACTCTGGAACTTTTTTAAAAGCTGTGTGCTGCTTATTAAGTTGAGGAAATAAAAGTAAATCAATTAGCTCAGATTGAGGATGATCTTATTTTAGCAAAAGGGGAACATTTCTCACTGCCATTTTTGCTAAAATTCCTGATTTAACAAATCAGAATGGCTTGTGTTATTGGTCTCAAACACGGGAGGATGAGAGAGTAATTTGGAGGATGAGATACTAACTGCAGAAAATTATAAGAAACAACACAGATTAGGATCAGCAGCATTCTGGCACTTTCTTTAATTTCTCTCTTTTTCTCCTCTTTTTCCAGGTAATAGGAAGTATAACAAGTAAAAACGAAATTTTCCTTCACTGTTTAACAAAAAAAAAAAAACATTTCCTTTGTGGCTCGTTACAGCACTATTCAATTCATAGTATTCAAAAACAGTTTAAAAATCATGAATTCAATCAGATCACAGATTAACATTACCCTTAAATGTGATCAATGTCAGTTTTAAACCCTTATGAGTAAAAATCTTAATGCAAACCACCATTTTACATTTCAGCTTCTCCACATGGACAAAATGCATCAACTAAATTCAATATAAAACACATTACATCGCAACATGTTAATTATTCAGCGCAACATGTTAATTATTCAGAGGAAAAAACAAAACATGAAATATATGTAACTGTGTCACACTGTGTCGCATCCCATCACTCTCCCATTTTTAACAATATAATTAATTTTGAAATGTTCTTGGGAATGGTGTTTATTAAATCGTAAATTAAATAATCAATTTTATAACAGTTTTAAATAAAAAAAAACTCAATATACATCATCACTGAACCTTTATGAGTGCCTTAAATGTCAATTTTGTTAAATATTGATATATAAAATAAATGCACAGAAAATGATGAGAAACGTCATGGTTACTGTTGTAACCTCCGTTCCCCGAGGGACGGAACGAAACGTGGTGTCGAATTAAGTGACACAAGGAGTCTTCCTGATATGCCAAACGTACCTCTGAACCTGAGAAAAAGCCAATGTCAAGTTAGCAGACAGAATTTGCATGCCCCGCCACAGACATGTGGTAACCATGTAACCATGACGTTCCCCTTCTGTCACTCACTTGATGTTGTGTCGAATGAAGTGACACAGGGGGTCCCATATAAAAACGCCATGCACTGACCGTGTTACATGAACTGCCAGCAGGTGCAAGCAGGCTACTGCGTGCTAGAGGCAACTGTGTAGGCTGCACGTAGCCCTCCCCAATGCCCCCAAAGAGGTGTCACATACAGACCTTAGATTCCCCACACCCCTGAGGGGGGGGACAGGTGCTACATGACTAGCATGGGAGCAAGCCCGGCAGGGGCTATCTTAATGCTATGAAATGCGTCGGGGAAGGCGGTCTTTCAGGGGGAAAAAACCCTGCAGAGGCCACAACCTGCCCAGTCTAGGGGGATGTAACATGTGGCAAATACACCATGAGGGTTGGGAAGCCGTACGTGGGAAATGGCATGGTGGTAGGTCCAGCCTAATGAGGGGGGACTCTACAAGCACGGCGACCGGGGCAGCTCTGGCTTGGTTGATCGTGTCTACGACTGCAGGTTGTAGATCCACTAGATCTTACGCATTCCGTATAGGGGCCAGACGTGGAGGTTCCAGAGGTCTGGGTGCAGGTGCCAGAGGGTGCTCCGTCCCTGAGAAAGATGGTCCTTCCTCAGGGGAATTTTCCAGGGAGGTGCTGTTGCGAGGAGCGAAAGATCTGAGAACCAGGCCGTCGTATTGCGGTTGCCAGGGATGGAAGTGGCACGCAGCGACCTGAGTTGTGGCTGACTCCAAAGGAGGAGATGGCGGGCGAGTTGTGACATATGACGAGAGCGCATGCTGCCTTGGCGATTTATGTTTGCTACCGTCGCGGTGCTGTCTGAATGGATCAAGATGTGCATCCTTGAGGAGCAGGGTCGTGATCTCTGCTCGTAAGGTGCTGGCTTTCTCGGCGCGCACGGAAGTGGAAGGAACACCGCTGAAATGAATTGGGAGCCGGGCGAACTGAATCCCGTAGCCGAGTAGGATATTGCTGTTAATTGAGAATGTGGGTGCCGCAGCCCAAAAGCGGTGCGGCAAATGAAACAAGGATTCTCCTCCTGGCACTCCACTGGGGGACGGAGTGGTCTTGGTACCAGCTCCGAAGCTAATGTCGCAGGAGCACTTCGGCTTTCCTGGTCCTGGAAGGGGTCCTGGCAACACATTCTCACACCCCAACTCGTCACATACGGACGCTAGGGCAGGACCCCTTGGCGTCACTTATTGACGCGCCGGGTGTACCTTTGGCGTCATTTTACAACGCGTCCGGTTTTGATTGCAGTCTCGACTCTCCACCCATTCGCGGCGTGAGCTTACCCGAGACGTGAAATTTCAACGCTACACGCTCCGGTTCGGAGATACATAGAAGTCTATCAGACTACCCTGCGTGTTGAAAAATGACGCCAAAGGTATACCCGGCGCGTCAATATGTGACAAAACTGCCCGAGCGTCCATATGTGACGAGTTGGGGTGAGAATGTGTTGGTCCTGGAGACAGGGGGAGTATGCCGTCTGCAAGCTGCTCGACGCTGCGGCTGATAGCTGGGCCTGGGTTGAGGTGGAGCTACCTGTTGTTTAGCCGCTGGGGGACGCCCTTGGCGAGCAGGTTTGGCGGCGCCACGGATAGAGGTGCCATCTGCTTCTTCACTGCCAAAAACTGCTGGGCGAAGTCGTCGACGGGCGTGGCTGAAGTGGCTTTCTCTCGTGAGAAAAGAAAGCTGCGACCGCAATGTTGCCATGTCACACTGAGAACATAAACCATTCCTAAAATGCTGCAGGCATGTGATCGCAGCCCAGGCACGCGAGGAAGCTTTTATGACCGTCAGAAGTGGAGAGAAATCAACCGCATCCAGGAACTACACAGAGGCGGAAAGACATCTTTAAAAAGAGGAGTCCTGGAGACAGCATACTCCCCTGTCTCCAGGACCCCTTCCAGGACCAGGAAACTCTTTTAGAGGAAATAAACTATTTTTAGGAGGAGAAACACTCTTTCAGGCAATGAAAGCGCTGGCGAAGCGCCCAGGGGCCTGGACTGTACAGCGTGCAGAGAGAGAGAACACCAACAGCATTGCTTCTTGCCAAAAGAGGTGAGTGGAACAGTGGTGAACTCAGCTTTGCTGTTGCACAATCGTTCGGCTCTGAAGATATATTCTGACTGGCACTTGACATTGGCCTTTTCTCAGGTTCAGAGACACCGTACATTTGACGTCCCAGGAAGACCACTTGTGTCACTTCATTCGACACAACGTCGAGTGAGTGACAGAAGGGGAACAACATATTAACATCTTATCTTGTTTATTGGCGGTTGGCACACCAGCTTTTGGTGCATCACTGCCACCAACTGAACTGGAGTGTGAAACAGCGATGGGGAAAGACAGCTCTTCTTTATATCTATATACATGCCTTGGATTCCCTTTTCCTGCAATTTTGAGTGTAATACTTGTTTTTCATTGTTTTAGGCTGTCCAGTGTAGAGTAACATGTCCTTCTGGTGCTTTCTTTAATTACTTTGACAAAAATGTAACTTCCCTATTTTTTAAGGTCATATGCCAACTACAGGCTGCTTGTAAAACAAACAGATCATGAATCCATGTCACTCTGGAATACTTATAAAGACTCTGATGAACAGTAAAACTGAAAAATAAAATAAATAATAATAACATTGGGGTGTCTTTTTTATTTTTAACATTAATTGTCTTTCACTATCAGACTTATTTAGAGTCCTTAAGGCCGTGTGTCCAGCAAAGCGTTTTTTCAGCTGAGATGCTTTGGTTGCTATGATACAGAATATCTGCGGAAGTAATGTATTGCAAGTACCTCGTTTCACAGATAGTTTGTGTTATCAACAAGGACTGAATGTAAAAATATCGGCATAAGGAAGAGTACTTGCTCTAGCCCTTGGTCTGGATGAAAGGAAGGCTGAAAGCATTATTTTTTCATATTAATATTGTGGTAGTCAGGGAATGTCATCTGGTACAGACATGAATACTCAGAGACCAGCAAACTTCTCCATTGTTGTTCAGTCATTGTACAAGTAGGATGTGATGGTTGGTCGGTGTGATATTTGTCCCACCCCTATTCAACTGTGATTGGACGGCAGGGTAAAAGTTGACAGTGACCAACGCTGTGTTTAACCCAAAGTTGAAAATTGTTCAACTCTCTGCGACCAGAAGAAAATGCCAAGCACACAGCGCTCAACGTGGAATAAACGCTCAGCACCTCGTTATGCAGCTGGCTTTTTTTAAATAAGCAGTGCTCCCAACGCAAACAATTGAAAAAATATGCTGGCCTCAGGAAAAAAAATGCTTTGGTGGACTCCCGGCCTAAAATTTTTAGTCATAACTAGGGTTGGATGGAAATCACCAGGGGCGGGTTTATGATTTTTGAGGCCCCAATTAACCGACCAACCTGGAGCCCTTTTTAAAAAATGTTGTTAAAAAAATTGCATACAATTTTTAAATAATTACATTTTTATTCCTATTAGCCATACATGCATTCAAAATGTTTAATGAAATAAAAATCTATTTAAATGTATTTAATGCATTAAATACGGTTTTTCCATTGATAAAAAAAAAAGCAATATATTAGCAATATGTACTAAATATATTTGTTCTTTTTTTTTCGTGATCATGGTGTGCAAAACCTACTACTTCAACCAAGATCATTTTGGAATTTAGTTGGTATTTATTAATATTATAACCCATCAATTATTTATTGTTCTCCAGTTTGTCATTACAATATACAGTATTATTATTATTACTTTGGGGATTTGTTGTATACAGTACAGTTGTATTATAGTATTAGCAGAAGGGGGAAACAAACATTCCGCTTGGTGCAGAACAATCAGGAATAATGTTAAGCATCTTGTAACTTAACCTGTCCTGAGCAAGAAAGAGGTCACAATGTTAAATTTCCAATCAAAGTGTTTTAAAATGCAACAAATTAAACAAATATAATTATCAAATGAAAGGTATGGATCTGTAAGATAATTGTATTTTACATATAAAACTGCCTATCAAATATGTGTCCTCACTTTGCGTCAACTCTTTCAGATTTTATTTATAATCCTGAATATATCAGACAACATGTTTTGTCCCTTGTCTCTGTCCTTATCAGTGAAATAAATTAATAATTAAATGTATTAAATTTTTTTTTATTGCATATTATTTTATGTTTAATAACTCTTAATAACCTTTCCCACTTCCTGCTCATGGTGAATGCAACAGTAGGACACATGGTCTGGTAAGTTTTATATTTTTTCTTATTTTAAACAAACAATGTTTTAGTCTCTGCGGTCACAGCTAAAACATGCCAACTTCATCATTCCCATTGTGATCATTTCTGTTAAGAATTGTGGAATAAATTTAGCACTTTAGTTCAGGTTTTAGTGGCAGCTTCAACTGAGGAAAATAACAAAAAATTATTAAATCCTTGTTTTATGTTTTTAGTTTAAAGTGTTATTTTGTATTTTATATTTAAAGATGAAATATTGCAGTATTACAGTTTTAATTGCTTTATCAACTAAGGCTGTACAATATAATATAAAATTATAAAGTCATCCTTTGAACTCATGTAAGCCATATCACAAATTTATTTTAATTAAATTTAACCTCTTAAATTGATAAGTGTAGTACAATACAAATATTAATAGTAGATATAAGACTAAAATGATCATATAAAAATATAGGCTACTGGTAGCTGGTGGTGGTTTGTTTTCAATGTAAATGTGCTTTGAGTGTAGACTCGGAAAAGCGCTATAAGTGTAAAATTAATTAATTCATTAAAAATATGTAAATACAATTGTTGTTTGTCTTTATCAAAGCAAGTCATATTTCAGTTTTAAATATTTAATAAAATAACCTAATATCAACATTAAAATAGTACATTATGACTCTGCCTCTGAATATCTGGCTGTCATGATCACAAGTGATGTCCAGGTAGTTCAAATCAAATCAAGTGTTCCATCTACACTAGAGAGCACAAAGTTTCATAATGGAGCTTTAAGTTGTTTAAAAATGGTGAAAAACTTGAAAAGAAGATAAAAAGAAAGAAATGGTGACCAGCCATAGGACCCACACTTTTCACAATTTTCATACAGGTTTTATCCTTAAATCTTGATGACAAAAATCTCAGGTTATGCATCAACTGCCCCATTATAAAACTACTCATATGATTTTGGTCATACTGCCTACCCCTATTTGTGAAAATAAATCACAATAACATTCACATGCAATTTAAATAATCATATAAAATTCCAATAAAAGTATATACAATTTTACTTTTCACTGTTCTTAAACTAATTGGATGGTTCTTGTCTGGGCAAAATGAATCTCTCTCTCTCTCTCTCTCTCTCTCTCTCTCTCTCTCTCTCTCTCTCTCTCTCTCTCTCTCTCTCTCTCTCTCTCTCTGTTCAGAACTCATCGCTGTTCCATGTGCGTGCTGTCTGATTGGCAGACCGACCAGTGACAAGATGTTTCAGCCGCTTCCCTCTTCCCTCTCCCTTCATTTCTCATCCCATCACTCTCCCAGACACCTGTGAAGGCTGCAGCTGAAAAACAAGTGAAAGAGACAAAACTGAAAACTGAGGAAAAGCAGAGAGCAAAAGAGAGAAAGGAAAATCTCTTTTGCTCTGGCAAAGAACTTAGCTGGGCAGTGGACAGAGGAAGATTGTTGTGGAGAAGACAGCTCTGAAACGAGTCTGAAATGTTCTGTTCATTTTGTCTTCTTCTAACATGTGAGCGACAGTGGTTATGTGCTCTCTCTCTCTTTGTGGCATAATCCTCAATTTCAGCGCCGGCTCTAACCACACTTAACAAATTCCTAACTGTGTGCTCACCATGTCTTCTCGCTGAAGGTGCTGTCTTACTGCTGTCTAAGGTCTGAAATTTGCTTCCCCAGGATACTATTTGCACTTTACATGAAATAAATGTCTGCTCCTTCAGAAAAGCTGCTGAAGCAAGAGTATTTTGGACAAGAAAAGTGCTATACATTTCAAACAGGTTATCTACACCCTGCTTAAAATACCAGATTAGATCATCACATATTTAAATGGTGGTTCAGGTTAGTTAGCAGAAGTCAACCAAAAATGTTGCTAATTCCAATGAATAAGATTGAATAGTAGCAGATTTGTGATTAATCGCCAAATATTTTCAATTGAAAATGTATGTATTGAATAATCATAACATGTTTAATATATATATATATATATATATATATATATATATATATATATATATATATATACTGGCAGCCAAAAGTTTGGAATAATATACAGATTTTGCTGTTTCAGAAGGAAATTGGTATTTTAATTCACCAAATTCCCATTCAACTGATCACAAAGTATTGTCAGGAGGACATAACTGGTGTCATTTTCTATCAAAATAAAACCTTCCCTTGAGGAATCATGCTATATTGCTAATTTGGTACTAGACAATCACTTGCCATAATATTAAATACTGCTGAAAGCTATTTGGTTCGTTAAATGAAGTTTAACATTGTCTTTGTGTTTGTTTTTGAGTTGCCACAGTATTCAATAGACTGGCATGTCTTTAGGTCAATGTTAGGTAAAAAATGGCAAAAAAGAAACGGCTTTCTCTAGAAACTCGTTAATCAATCATTCTTTTTGAGGAATGAAAGTTATTCTATGCTTGAAACAGCCAAAAAAAAAAAAAAAAAAAAAAGATTTCATAAAAAGGTCATACACTACAGCCTTCAAAAGGACAACTGGCTCTAACAAGGACAGATAGAGATGTGCAAGGCCAGATGTACAACTAAACAAGAGGATTATTACATCAGAGGCTCTAGTTAAAGAAATAGACACCTCACATGTCTTCAGCTGACAGCTTCGTTGAATTCTACCTGCTCAACACATAAACATGTGACATATCATATACAACAGTATAGAGAAGACTCAGGGGTGCAGGCCTTATGGGAATAATTGCAAAACAAAATACACTTTTAAACAGAAAAACAAAAACAAATGTTAGAGTGGGAAAAGAATCACAGACATTGGACAACAGATAATTGGAAAAGAGTGTTATGGATCGTAACCCCTTTGAGCTTTTGTGGGATCAGATAGACTGTAAGGTGCGTGAGTAGTTCCCGACAAGAGAGCCATATCTATGGCAATTGCTATATGAAGTGTGGGGTGAAATGTCACCTGAGTATCTGGACAAACTGACAGCTAGAATGTCAAGGATCTGCAAAGCTGTCTTTGTTGAACGTGGAGGATTACAATTAAGCAGTAGATACATTATTTTTTTGAAATTGTAATAGTAATTTTTCACGTTATTAATGTCCTGAATATACATTGTGATCATTTGACTGCCAATTTGGTGAATACAAGTACCAATGTATTTCCATTAGAGCAAAATCTGTCCAAACTTTTGGCCACCAATGTGTGTGTGTGTATGTGTGAGTTTATATATATATATATATATTGCTGTTGGGTGAATATATGCCACTCCTGGCAGCTCTGAGCTTGGCTTGTGGCCATCCATCTTCCTCTTGATTACATTCCAGTTACATTGTACAATTATATCTATATTCTAGATCCTCTAAAATAAACCCACTCCTACTACACTTAACCACTTATAAACTATATACAACATCAAGCAGGCAGGTAAATGTAGTCAAAATATATATTATAGTGTGTGTGTGTGACTTTGTAACTTAAGAGCCCATTTACGTCACAACTAGGCTAAGTTGTAACTTGAGTATAGCTGGTGCAACCTGCGCCAGGTTGATACATCTGGTTATGTATGCCAGCAGAGCATACATGCATTAAAAATATAATTACAGAAATAATTAACATAAGATTATTCATACATGACAAAAGACATCTTCTCTGATAAATATTTTTCTTAAATTAACCTTACAGGCAACACCGAACTATATCAGTCCTGACTGATCTCCTTAAGCCACTAATAAACTAATAATATATTGATGACACTTTTTACTTCCATTTGCAATTAACAAACATATACTGTAGGTAGACCTAATTTATAACAGATTAGTAGCTTTGATGTTTGATGTCAAATCAAATCAAACTTTCATGACATTCATAACTACATTAATGTATTTTCAGTTTTAACTGTCTATTATGCATTGGGTTATTCATGAAAGTTAAAATTTTTTAACATATTTCATATGACATAAACTACCACAAAGAAGCGATTCTGTATCTGTATATGTTGCTATTTTAATTATATGTTTACAAAAATATGCGCCAGACCAGTGGTTCCAGTCCTTTTTACCCCGAAGCCCCCGCTAATTACCTTGGATGTGCTTTCTCTCATTGTACACTATGTGTTTGCTTGTTTGTGTGCACAAAATATCACTATCATTAATGGCCATGACACATGCAAAATTATGATTATAATACAAGGATTTTTGGGAATGTGCATTGCCCAGGATTTTGCATAACCTCGATAGACATGATACTTTATACATTTCTAGCAGTTGATATCTATTGGTCTGACGCAGAGCCATGTAGCTTCTTGTTGGTTTCACTATAAAGCATCGACAAGGTATTCCATTTTAAGAGATTTGTACAGTCTTGCGGTGCGTGGTTATAGTGTTATAGAATTTTCATGACCATTGAAGATCCAAGAAAAAGAAACCCACAACCACTTGTCCACGCGACAGCCAGCGCACCTGTGTTAGAAGCAGAATATTATATGTTTGGTGCGCCTCATCATCACGCATTTGTGCAAAGAGGCTGTTATTTGTAGAGTGAAATTTCATGATTTAAAAAAACTAATTATGTTTGAAATTTTGCTTATCACGTTGTGTTGGACAAGGACTCTGACCCAGATAGCAATAAGTCGGCGGGCCGCTGGCAGTGCTCCGGCGGCAGTAGAAGCGGCAGAATGGCGATATCGCAAACACGTTTGACGGCGCACCGTCGGCGGCAGCCGCTTTTTAAAAGCCGCTTTTTAAAAGCGGCAGCCGCCTTCCTCCCGCCTTCGTTCCGCGGCCGGCCCGCTGGCTATCCGCCGTTCCGCCGCCGTTATATCGAAGGCGGACCGTCGGAGGCAAACGCTTTTTCGAGCGATCTGCCGCCGCTTATTGTATATATATATATATATATATATATATATATATATTTATAGCATGCAGTTTATCAAGAATAATGATTGATCAAACCAGACAAATTTCCATTTGCCGTTTTAATTCCACATTTCAAAGTACAGTAACTGTCATTGAAACAAGATGTCAGATCACTGAAATATAAATAACAGAAAAATACAAACATTATATATACACACACACTAAAGAACATGCAGGTTTCCAATTAAATTTTGATAAAAAAAAATCTTTTTTTTTTTTAAAAAACACTATTGTAACACTTACAATAATTGTTAATAATATAAAGAGGTCAGCTCTGGGATGAAAAGAATTACCAGTAAACATAAGCAATGAGGTTATTTGGTACCAAATAAAGTGCAGGATACCAAATAAATTGAGGTATAACATCATATTTACAAGTCATTTCTAACAATAGGTTAAGTGGTAATAATTTAGAGTAAAGCTCTGGAGTAGAATATACCATTATAACTGGTATAACTGTCTTTAGGTCCCTCCCACATTTGATTGCCAAAAACCGAAGCTGAAAATACAAAAAAACATGTTACAAATTACATTTCTCTGAAGCTTCTCATGAATTTAAAATGTGACAGGCTGTGGATTCAGACTGTAGAATATGCAGTGTATGATTTTAATTTTACTTTTTAGATTACCCTATGGCGTTATAAACGAAATCAGCACACTTACAAATCGTTGCTGGAGCTCTTTATCCTGCCTCAAACTGTTGTCAAGCAACGCCAAATCTTTCTGGGTGTCTAGGGGGGAGTAACAGATCCCCTGGCAGGGATAACTCTCCAACAGACACATTGGCACTGAAATGTTGCAGCATAGCATTTTGTTGTCCATGCTACGCACAACATCGCCAAACTCCAAGACGTCGCAGCATTAGGGTTTGATCTGCACCTACAGGGGTTCCCAGAATAAAAGAATAAAGTAGTCAGTCCTGGTCCTTCAACTACAAAACTATGACATTTATATCTAGGTCTACTACATGTACAGGTGGCCCCAGTGGGAATTAAACCAACAACCACAGGTGTTGTTTGCAAGTTGTACCCGATTGCCCAGTGCGAGCAAATGTCTTCAACATTGTCCCAACTTGCTTCACCTGCTCTTGAAGTGAGCCGCTGTCACCTGGGAAGTAACAATATATTGATTAGCAATACACTAAATATAATAGTAATATAATATAACCACAATTATCATACCAGTAACTTTCCCTGTAATTTCTATCCACAGTATGTTATGCATGGCATACAAGTTCATAATGAAGGACCCTTATGATAACATCAATTTCATTTTTTTTCTTTGAAGCAGAATATTTGTTTGTAAAAGGGGAGGAAAAATAAAATGAAATATTGGTATACAGATTTTGGTTGATATATCATACTGTACAGTGAAATTTGCTATTTTTATATCCCTACTCACCTGAAGGACGGATAGATCAGGCAAATCTCCAGTCAGGCCTTTGTAGAGTGTGTGCTCCTGCATATCCACAGGTATTTTAATTCAAACATGCAACATATTGTAATAAATCTACAATATTCAGCCTTTACCTTACACCCTCGGTTGTTGCTCTACACTTTTATTATATTAAATACTTATTTATATAGCTTGCTCACTGTATAATCATGATAGCCTAAAACTTATAACACAAGATTGAATCTTAAACGAATGACTGAGTTGAAAACTTGAATAAGAACTCATTTTGCCCGGAGGGGACCAGCTAGGGAAACTTACCTGCCTACAATAACTGTTTTCATTTGATTTGAGTTACATTAAACATGAATAACCTTAGCCGAGTCCCCAGGAACATCGGGCTATTAAAGTAACAAGCCTGTAACTGCGGTCTTATCAATTCTAGCTTCACCATACACTCAAACTGTGAGGTTTATCTGCTTTCCTCATGGACCTGTAGCACAATGCCCTGACAGTGACTTTATTAGAAACTGAGAGGAGAGCAAGTTAATATAATTTATATTACAATTATCAGAAAAATTAACAAACAGTCTACTTTAAAACTAAGAAAAAGCAAGCTTCTATACTAACCTTACATAAAAAATGAACACGTGGCGAACTAGCTTAGCCGCTATCTGCCGGCACACTACATTAGATTAAAATACTTACCCTTGTAGTTGTGCAGACAACTCAAAGCCCTTGTCCCTCTTGCTTGTCGGAGCAGGGGACCAGGCATCAACAATGCGATGAACATTGCTGACGCGTATTTTCGGAAGATTCCGGAGACATCGAGTAAAAACAGACATTTTGGGCGACGCGCAAGTAAACCAGAAACAGATATGGCAACAGCGGAACTTCACAGTTCAGTCTTTGTAATGTGTTTTAGCAATACATTTTTAACATTTATAATGCGTTTAGATTTTTTTTTATTGCCTTTACAGGGACTTTAACACTTTCTTAAACATTTGTACAGGTCATAATTGCAAAACCTGTAAAAGGTAAAAAAAAAATCGAGGTTGGAAAAAATGTAGACATAAACTAAATTTCTGCGCAACTGTGAAACCAGAGGATAATTTCGCTTTTTCATTGAGTTTATCCTTCACGTCAAAACAGTGATTTTCATGTTTATGATAGATATCACCATGGTTGCAAATTAATAAAAAAATTAAAGTATACCCAAGATTTTGGCCATGTTGCAGATGTCTTTCACTGTTCACTGATAGTCAGGCATTCGTGAAAAGTCTAACTTCATCAATTTATTCTGCTAAATTGTTCATACCATGAATTAAATATCTATTTTAAAACCTAATCAGAATCAGAAAGATATTTATTGCCAAGTTTTACAAAAGGAATTCTTTTTGGTTTATTGGTGCATGTCTCAAATGCACAGCAATCAAAGAAATGTAAACAATTTTCAAGTGCATAAAATAATTCAATATATTTTACATATATTACTGTATAATCGCTTCAGAGTTTCAAAGTAATTTAAATGTCATTTCCTAAACCTTACCTTATCATGGAATCAAGAGTCAAGACTCTGTTATAAACCCTAATGGCTTTGGAGCAAAAAATAATAATAGCCAACATGGCTGGTCGATTTTGAGAGTAGAAATCCTTGTATTTCAAAGCGGCTTGCCGCCAGCCGCCCGCGGTCGATCAGCCCGAGGCAACCGCCAGAGAAAATGAAGCGGGCGGCCAGCCAGCTTTTCGCGGGCGGCATATCGCAAGAAATGGGAGTGACGAATTCGGCGGCAAACGTTTCATCCCCGCCAGTGGGACACACCTATAGCCGACAGCTTAGGGACGGCGGCAAAAAGAAGCCGTGCGGATATTTTTTGCTATCTGGGGACATGCCGTTTACTGTTATCGCGAATCGCTTTTTTTCTCAGAAACCGTGAGATTAATCAGCCATTATTCAAAACACTGTCTGTAATTTTGACACATAAAAAAAGCAAGAAACTCCACTTAAACCATCTTCACATGGGGTATCTCTCCTTCGGTGTCTGTGTGTGCATGAAAAAAGAGAGGAAGGGAGAGGACAGCACTCACAGCCATACGAGAGTGAAAAAAGGTGCTTTTTATACAAAAATAACTAATGCGCCTGTTTTAAAAGTATTTGGTATACGAGGGAAGATACATTAGGGAGTTTTTATTCTGATGGTAGGCTGCAAAAACAAGTTATATCAGCTGTTAGTCATGACATGCGCCCAAATAATTTTCTGCATTCACAAGCAGTACTTTTCACTAGCAAATGCGAGTAAAACACTCGCATTTTAGACGCATTTTAGAAGATTATTGTAAATCATTCACAAAATTTACTGTATCCTAACTGTATAAATTAAATAGTATTTGTCATTATAATATTTACTAAAATACAAATATTTCTTGATGCAACCAGATACAAGGAACAAGTAGATACAAGTATAGTCACAAAGAAAAAGATAGGATTGTGTGAGATCACAGTAAAACTGAAGATTTAATTGCTTGAAACCTTCTCCGTCTGTGCAGGCTGGGACATCCAAGGAGCCCTTAAATATTGGACATTCATCCAAACTTGAGGTTATCATAATCAGTCATGAGACATGTTTTGTAACCCTCTTTTGGAAGCAATTTTTTTAATGTGTTAGAATGATTGTGGGATATGTTACAGTGGATGCTGAGTGAACATGATCATGAAATAAAAACTTTAATTTGAGTATGTTCAAAACACAAAGAGATCAGAAGACTTGGAATACACCCAGAACGAAACAAGTCACTTTAGCAGAGCAGAATGTGTACAGAAAACATTGGATTAAGCATGTTAAACATGTAAATGGTTGCTTATTAATAATTTGCCACTTTGAATAAATGTTGCTGATTTTAAATTAAATGAAAATCATACCCCAGCATATCATGTCATGCTGACAAAATTATACCCCAACATTTACATTTGCAAAGATAGAATTTGGCAGTGTTTTCTCATTGAAAGCTGGCTGCCAGTTGCACGTTACAAATTCAAGGCTCTGATGCTGGCATACAGAACAGTCACTGGGTCTGCTCCAGCATACCTAGAATCATTTCTGCATAGCTCCACGCCCACCAGAAGCCTGCGGTTGGCTAAGGAATGGTGCCTTGTTGTACCAAAACAAAGAGGCACCAAAACACTTTCCCGGACTTTCGATTTCATTGTACCACGTTGGTGGAATGACCTTTCCAACTCCATCCGTGAAGCTGACTCACTTTCTGTTTTCAAAAAACAGCTGAAAACACAGATTTTCTATGAGCACTTAACCAGTCTCTAAAAAAAATAAAAAAATAAATTCTTGATGCCCTTTAATCTGTCTTGAATACTATTCTGATGCTAGTGAAACTTTGTAATACAGCACTTTTTGTACCACTGTCTCCTTAAGATGATTTGCTTTTAATATATTCCTCTTGTAATTCGCTTTGGATAAAAGCACCTGCTAAATTAATAAATGTAAATGTAAAATGTAAATAAAAGCAATGCACTTGTCTAACGCATCAGAAAACAGATGCTGAAAGCTGCTTTTGGCGTTCACATGTTGATGTGCAGTGAGTGCTCTTGCGCAAGCAGCAGTTTTTGCCGAAGTGGGAGTGAAAAGTGTTGTATCATTTTAGTTTGTTTTGTTTTTTGTCGCAAAACTCCCTTGGTGTCCCACAGCAAAAAAACAACACAAAACAAAACGAAAAACAAACAAGCAATAAATAAATAAATAAAGCAATAAGTAAATGTAAATAAAGCAATAAATAATTATGACATTTCAATTGATTACATTTTAAAATGTAGCCTTAGTTAAAGTATTGAAATCATCCGAAATTTTTGAATTCAGCATCAGAGTGATGTCAAAGGCAGACTTTTTGTGATAAAGGCAACAGACCAAGGCTAATGTTTTGGTGGAAAATGCATGGTATGGTTATGAGAGTGTGTTGCTTGTTAAACACATAGGTGGACAGCAGCAAAGCAGCATCTGCATATTTGTGTTTTATTCAGCATGACATTTAGTTAAAATACTCTCCCTTTAAAACTAAAATAAATTATAAACACAAATTGAAGCTAATCAGTGCTGAACTTTAGAATCTGTACACCTTTTTTACTAAACATTAAATGATTCAATGATATTTAATCAATTCTGTGTTGTTATGTCAAGGAGCTATGATGATCTTGATAATGCAGTTACATTTTGGGGCATTTCACTGAAATAAATAAATACAAATCTAGAAGACCTCTTTCCTTATCCCTGTCTGCACCCAGAGCAATCACACTAATGTATTTCATTGTGTAGAGCCTGTTATACTAATGGCTGTGGACAGCAAAATTTCAGCATTGCTGCCACTGGCTGTTGCGGTAGGTAGATAGATGAGGCTTGTGTCTGGATTTATTTCTGTGTCTGAGTGCCGTGTTTTCTGTTTGTGTATTTGTGTCTGTGAAGGATTGTTGATTCTGTGTGTTTGTGTTGCTGAGATATGGTCTGACTGAACTGCAAGGCAAACAGCCAATCTGGGCCCATGCAGCCAGAAATCCACTCTCCCAGTTAATCGGCATGGAGATGCTCCCATTCCATTAGGCCCCTTACAATGTGCCATACCCAGCAGGCAACTGGCATCAGCCTTAGTAACTGAGACTGAGCCAAAACCCCAGCCTGGGCACTGCCTCAACACAGACGACACAACACATCCTAGGTGCCAAAAGATATCCACTCACTTTAAGCTTAATTGTATCAACCATAGAGTTCAAAGGCACAGAACGCTTTAAACAAAATGTAAGTAATGATATATGCATTTTCTGTGGTACATTTGGGACAACACTGGACTTGTAAATACTGGAGTTATTTTGATAATCTTATTTTGATGAAACCTACTGAACTTGAAAATTTTTTTGTAATTTTTTTTTTACTTAAAGTTACTCTGGGAAATCAAACTATTCTACACTAAACAAACTACCTAATTTAATTAGCACTTGATTTCTAAATGTAGCTAAGTGGTGAATTTTTATGTACTTTAACTCTAGTCATAAATTGGACGTGACCATTTAAGAATTTTCAAACAACCGCTTTCTCTCTCACTCTCTCGTGTTAGAGACGTAAGAGCATACGTTGTGCAAGAGAGCTCTTGGGTTTGGACATTGGTTGATAATTCTTTGGGTAAATATAACATTTTACTCAAGTTTCTTATAAATTGCAATAAATATGTGTTAAAAGTAGTTGTATGATAAAAATGAGTGTTTGCATATGGATTGCATATGTGGAGTTTGACCACATTCTGTGCACAGTCGTGAGAACTGGGTATGTAAAGATGCACATCAAGAACATTTTTATCACTTATAAAGGGTAGAATGCAAAATTAATTAAACTAAATTAGCTTTGACGGCCCAAAATTCCAATCGCCATGATAACAAAAAAAAAAGAAAAAACATAAAAACAGATTTAAAGAGCCTGAAGCATGAAAATATGTTTCACACCAAATATATGAGAGTTGGCAACCCTGCAAACACATTAGAATGACTCTGCAACCACCCACAACATCATAGTAGTAGGTTTTTCACAATGTCAAAAAAGTACCTTGATTTATATCTTCTAAATCTACAATCAGATTTTTTGAAGAAACCCATATTCACCATTAGCTGTTTCTTTCTCACAGTACTTTTTGAGGGAAAATAACATGGCAGTCATATTCAGTCACCTGGATGCTGATTCAGGTGACTATTGCCACGGTTGTCTGGCTTATGTTGTAGAATGACAGGTCCTTGTCTCTCTGATATAGCACACACACATACACTTTTACACACACTCTAAGCTTAAATGTGCTTAGCCATCAAAAACGATAGCCATTTCATTCGAGTTGGTTCACAAAGGTGAAATACAAGGTGTGAGAAAGACTCTCTCTCTCTTTTTCTCTCTCTCTCTGTCTTATAATTACAATTTACAATTTAAGGTACTTTAATAATATGATTGTGTTTACATACAATATTGCCAAAGCATTAATACACAAAACAGATAATGACAAGACAAAAAAAATAAATAAAACATTAACAAAAAACAATAGGTAATGTGTGCCAGGTAATGAATAAAATAAAAAACTATAATAACAATATACACTATACAATATAATATAAAATAAGCATTTAACAGGACATTATGAACATAAAAATATACTGAGAAACCACTGTTTCTGAGGGTGTGCACTTCAAAAATGTATTTAGCTGCAACCGATGCATGATGGACACCAGCATCTGATCTGTTTCTGCGAATTATTCTGTAAATGATCTGTTTTTGATCACTGTGTATATTTCTCACTGTGAAGGAGAAAGTGTGTCACTTCACCAGTGTCACAGTGAGCACAGACTCATTCTTCCTTTGGAAGCCATGTTTGTCTGTGTCGGCCTTTTTCTATGGCCAGACTGTGATCACTGAGTCTGTATTTGGTGAGGATCCGTCTCTGTTTTGGATCTCTTACAGAGTGGAGATATTCTGCAGGATTATACTTTCTGGTTAGGGTCCGATAACATTCCAATTTGCTTTGGTTTTTCTTTCATTTTCCCTATGGTCCAAACCTAATTTTTTCTACATGCACTTAGTAGGTGTTTTCTAGTAGGTTAGTAGGAGGTATCTCTCTCTCTCTCTCTCTCTCTCTCTCTCTCTCTCTCTCCACACACACACACACACACACACACACACACACACACACACACACACACACAGTTAAACATCACATCATATTAAACTATAATACTAATAAACAGGGACTAAAAATGGTTCAAGGAACAAAAACAAAAAACATCCAAAGATGGGAACAAAATCCCTTGTAATTGTTCAGAGTGAAAACATTATTTTAAACGATTGTAACCGTGCTAATAACTGGTTAATTTCAGTAGCAAAAATGTTTTTATGAGACCACAGACCAAAGGGTTTATAAATGTATATATGTATGTATATATATATATATATATATATATATATATATATATATATATATATATATATGTTAATTTATATAGGCTACTGTATACAATGTTTGTTATAATTTCAATCCTAAATTCCTTAATTTTCCTTATTTTTGTTGAGGAAGTACCTTATTTTGAGCTTGTTTTGTTTTGAACAGGTGCCTTACATACATATCATAACCTCTTTGGACAGGGTTAGTTTACAATGAGAAGGTTAGTGTGCTTTACAGATTTTCATTTTTTTTGTTTTTCATATAATCTGAATAGAATAAAATAAAAAAATAAAAAATTGGAACAAGTTATCTAGTGTTTTTTTTGGTGGCCTCTGAGAAATCTAATCCTGTCTGTATGGAAATATCTGTGATTGCAGTATTTTTCCCCACACTTTTAGGTCATCTTTTAGTTTGACCTTTGTTGAATACCGTAACTAAAGCTACATTTCTCATTGCACTGCTTGGTGCACTTTCACCATGGAGGCAGGGCCGTGCACAGACATTTTTGAAGGCAAGTGCTCAAGCAAAAAAAAAAAGGCACACATCTCATATATATATATATAAAAAAAAAAGTTAAATCCAGTAGCACATCTTTTACTTATATATATATAATTATTAAAAAAATGTTCAATACCCATACACTCATGCATATGTTTAATACACAAGGTATTTCTAAAAAATTCTTAATTCACACCGCGACGATGGTCTTTAGTATTCACTTTTTTTGTGTTACCTACAAGATTTTGAGACAGTGGTGTGTGGACTTTGGACCCTCAAACAATTTTGTGCTCTAGCAGTAATTTAATTATAAACACATTGGTTGTATATATATGAATGGTGATGACACAGTAAAAACGTCACACCCATAAAGCATGGTAAACGTGAGTTTAACGCAGTTCACAAATGGTGAAAACACAAAATCGACTAGAGAATACATTTGAGCCATCAAAGAAATTAAGCAGAATTGGTTACCTGTGTTGATCTTGCTCCTCAGATGCTGACTGGGAGTGAGAGATGCTTTGCCAATGATATTATGAGAAGTGTACAAATATTTTTGGGTCATTATGAAACTGTTGTGGGAAAACTTTGCTGCCACAGTGTAGGTAATTAATGGGAAACACTGCTATTTCTACATTTAGAACAGGCAACAACAAAGAAAACAATGCCACATTGTGCATGCTTTAATGGTCTTTAAAATAAATAACCATTTAAAATCAACAAATCTTTACACACAATTGAAAAGGCTGTTCTCTGAATAAATAAAATAGTAAACCAACAAATCTACCCTCCAAACTACAAAGTAGACCTATGTTCAGTAGAAACAATTAGGCTAAGTGAGTTCTGTTTACAGAGGTGAAGGGAGCAGGATCATTCTTCTGCTTTTAAAATTAGATGAACAGTTTAACTTTCAAATCTGAGTTTGTAAAGGCCCTGGACTATTGTATTGAAATTACAATCAGTTGGCTTGCCTACAATTACCAGAATCGATACTTTACTAGGCTAAATAAAAAGTATGAGCATGTAAACAGAGGCCGAATCATATATTTGCACATTTTATTGTGACGGGTGACTGGTTGGCTAACATTTCTGATATCTAAATATGATTGACTGTTAACCATGTAATGCGTATTTGTTTTTTCAGTTGCCAGACAAAGGAAATAGCCTACCGGATTTCACTCGTTTTTCATTGACGACGGCGTCACAATGCTATTTTACACCAACGCCAGACTAGCTTGCTTGTTCTTAAGTTTAATGGAGGGCTATTGCCTAAGTTAGTCTGGCTGTATTTAATAGTGGTTTAATTTCACAACAGTGACAAACAATGCCGAAGTTTAGGGCAAACACTATTGTTACCTGGCTGTCACCAATGAAGACAGGTCAGGGAGACGTGGATGCTGCTCTGCAGGGTGCTTGATTTGCATACGTTAACTGTGGTGGCTGTGACAAGGGAAGTCGAAGAGGGAGGGACAGGGGCTCGTGCGATCTCGCAGAATTAGAACTCAAATGCAGTTACAAAACGAGAATTGACGGGCCACGGGCCAAATTTAAAAACTAAACTATAAAATTAGAAGAAATAAAAATATGTCAAAAAGGGCACTTATCTATCAGAGGTCAAAAGGGCAGGTGCTTGACCACCACCTGGGGTCTATCTGTGCATGTGTGTGTATGGAGGTACACCTTTTTGCCAAATTTCTGGGTAGTATAATAGCAGATTTTTAATCCAATCCAATTTTAAAGTAAATTTAAAGCAATGTTCTGTGTTCAATACAAGTTAAGCTCAATGTTGATTACCACAAAAATGTATTTTGACTTGCCCCTCCTTTTCTTTAGGAAAACAAAAAAAGCAAAAATCTGGGATACAGAGATGCAGTTCCACTTGAAGTGAATGGGGACCAATTATTGAACTTTAAAATACTCACTAGCCACAAGACAAACAATATGTGTGTTAACATGATTTTAATAAGATAAAATCACTTAACATCCTTATCTGTGTAAATGTATAGCCAATTTTACAACTTTACAACAAGACAATGTAATGTCAACAAACCCTAAAATCTTAAAATGACTGTAAAAATGTCAATTTAAGCAATGTTACAACTCAAATAATGCATGAATTTTAACAAAATAATTAAAGCGCTTTTATACATTTATAAGCTTAACATTTCTGACTTTATGCTGTCAATTGAGCTTAACTTGTACTGAACACGGAATATTCCTTTAGATCATTAAGGAGAGCTCAATCCCGAGAAAAAATAAATACATAAAACATTTTTTTAGAGCCACCACAGCAGAGGCAGGTATGATCCTCTCCTCAATTAATTCCTTTGCTTAATTATATACACAATGCTACTGTATATTATGTAATTAATCAGGACTTGTTGATTTTAATGGGTTTCATGATACATAATCCAGAGCATATATCCTTCCATAACACATCTAGGCAACAAACCCTCCTGCCTTAGTGATAAACACATCCTAATCCAGTCTGAGGTTGGTTTTCCCAATAACGTTGCAACTTAAGCTTTAACGATCATCTTAACTAACGTCGCTCATTGTTTTATGATGGAGTAACGCCTGTTTCCCAAACCAGCACATAGATCGCTTGTTATAAAGGAGAACTTAAGTTCTGCGTTATGGGAGCTGTCCAGTCCAAAGGTGCTGATCACTTTGGCCAGTATTTCCAGGAGTTTGCCTTCTCAAAATTAAAATTGTTTGTAACCTTGTCGAGGCACCAGAATTTATTACCTAACTATTACATAATTTATTTAAATAAATAATTATGGGTTTAGTAAGACAGAGTTTTAAATGTATTGATGCTCAATCATAGAGATTAATGAAAGTCAGTTTGGCTGGAAACTGAACAAATGCACACAGAACAGGATTAAAATGATGGGCATCCGTACTGAACTACTCATAGACCTATCTAAATATTAATAGATCTTCTGGTTAGTTGAAGGTACTGTGTACTTGAAGCCTTACTGCCATTATATGTCATACAATTTGTTACTACCTTGTAATAAGACTATAGGAGAGCCAATTTGAACCAGCCATTGGAGGAAGAAAGAAGAGGAGGAGGAGGAAGAAGAAGAGAGAGAGAGAGAGAGAGAGAGAGAGAGAGAGAGAGAGACAGAGAGACAGAGACAGAGAGGGAATCTCTCTTTGCACATTCTCACTCTAATCTCCTCTGTTGACCATGTTAATTATTTATTAAGGAATATATATTTTATATTATAATATATAGTTATAAAATGTGTGGTCACATTACTCACATATGTCTTCTTAAATAATCTGTTTAATAAGAATACATCATCTTTCTCTTGCCATTACAAATCAAAGAAGGCTAATATAATGTTATACTATATTACGTGTCATGTAAAATTAGACCTATCACGTCACATGCGCAGACAGCGGAGACTGCATGTGACGACTGCCTATAAAAATAACACTTTTTAATCCACTGAAATAGATTACAATGGCTTTCAAATTGTCAAAATATATTAATACAAATTAATACATGTACCATTGCCTTTGATAAACTGTGAAAGATGCCAGAAAGATAAGTTTAAGTTGCACTTAATAGATTTAAGAGAGGTTCAATGCTCTTGAACTCTGGCAGTAGAGCAGAGCCCTTATTTATATATATACACACACACATATATATAGTAGTATATATATATATATATATATATATATATATATATATATATATATATATACACTAAAAGAGTATATAATTCTCTAAAAGTATGGCGCAAATGAAAGCACCTTTTTAAAGATGCCCTTTCGTTTGTGTGTAATTCCTGGATGCGGTTGATTTTTCTCTGCTTCTGACAGCCACGATCGCTGCCTTACATGCCTGGGTGCTACCCACATGGAGTCAGCGTTCGTGGATGGTTCATGCCCTCATTGCGAGTACATGACCATGGCTACATCCTTCTACCTACGGGTATGAAGCGGGGTCAGTTAGCACTGGGGGTTATATGGGGACATCAACGGGAGGCTCTCCGTCGGGTATTCCCCCTCTCGTTCGGGGCTCGTGATGAAGATGAGCTGTCGATTGCGGCATCGGAGAGTGGGCTCGTCATGACTGACGCTGAGGACTCGGCTGGACTCCCAACCTCGGGTGCGGTAGCTCAGTCGCAACGATTGTTACCTGGGGCCAGAGCCCGCTCACGGCCATGCTCCAACCCGTTCCTTTCTTCCCAGAAGTGCATGAAGAGCTCACACGTTCGTGGCAGGCACCAGAAGTTTCAATATAAATGTTCAATAAGATGTGCAAAATACATAGATCCAACAATCTATGAATACAATCACAGAGTCCTAAAAACAAAAAGTACAGGTGATGGAAAAATTAAATAAATAAATAAAAAAATACATATAATCCAACACAGACGTATACATAAATAATATAAAAATAAATAATTGAAGAAAATATTTTTCAAGTCATGGGTTAGAAAAGTTCTCAGCATATAAGAAGGGATAAACAGTTTTTATTCTTAATAACTCAAAAAGCATTTATTGCTTAAACTGCGAAGGATGTGATAAGGGACAATCTGCATACATGGTAAATTTATTGATATTATTCATCTTCAGTGTAGTATTACTAACCGGTACTGTCGCTCCCTATACGTATATTATGCTGTCTGTGAGGTGCACCTACACCTATGGGGTCACCGTCTTAAACTAGGGGGGCACCAAAAACTTCACCGTCTGCCGTTCCTCGCACCACGACTCCAAATATGTAGGCACATTCCATTAAATTTGGATAGATTAATGTGTCTCTGGAAAATGGATATACATCAAATCTGCTATTCATGCACAATATGCTAACAGAGTTAACTTCTGTGATGATGCTACTGCCACATAGGAATCATTTACTGGACTTCATGTTGCACACAGAAACTAAAAATAGGAAGTGACTAAAATTGCTTTGACAATGACGAATCAACAACACTCACAAACGTCTATATACTGTATGAGTCGAATCTTGTATGTATTTCGAGTGGTTTGATGTTTTTTACATTTTTACATATTTGATTTGGGTCCTGAATTCAAGAGTTGATTTGAGAGTAATTAAATAATTTAATTATGTTCATCACACAAAGTAATCATATGTCATCAGATGACTTACTTTTATGACACTTTTGGGGGCTTTTTTAGCTTTGAAGCGAGGCACTGTTATTGTATGAAAATCAGCATTGCAACATTCTTTAAAATATATGGTTTTGTGTTCCACAGAAGGAAAAAAGTCATATGAGTTTGAAACAATGTGATGATGAGTATATAAACAGAATATTTTGACGAAATATACACATCCACCTAATTATGTGTTCCTGTCTGTCTCTCTCTGAATTATGGATGATGTGTAAAATAGGTTTATCAAGCCATTTTGGTGTAAACATTGGTGAGTATAGCAGCAGTTTGGGGTTAGAATAAGTGTCAAAAATATTCACCCTCATGTCACACCCCCCCTCATATACAGTGCACTCACTCTGGCACACACTGCACTGCCAAATTGCAGATGACAAAGTTTTCAACACAGAAAGTATGTGTATATGTGTGTGTATGAGTGCAAGCAGGGTAAGTGTGTTGTGAGGGGGTAATGCAAAAATTTACTGGAGCGTTTCACTAGGCCTGTCATGTCATGGTGTGTTTTTGTGGATGCAGTCTGACTTCCCCTGACAAGCCCTTTTTTTTTACCATCTCTCATTGTAACTCTTGCATGTACTTTTTAGTGAAGTTTAGCATGCCAGCAATCTAACATCTATCGAATGGCTTTTAACAATTGGTGCAAGACCCATGACCAATAAAAACATTAGAGAGCTTGTCGCTAGTCTTGCAAGTTCAAATTAAAGCACTGAACACTATGGGGTGGCAAGCAGTAGATACAAACTACCAGGATGGATACACACACCTAAGCCCTAGATAGACAGGGCTGGTTTTCCTTGTGGTTTCCTTGTGGGGTAAATTTGTGTTTTACAGACATACTTTGTAATGAAATAAAATGGTGTTTTTCTCTATCATAAAACTTCAGTAAAAATAGAGCAAATTTTACTCTACTGTCCTCTAAGAGATTTAATCCCATCCAGATAATGATGTCTGTAATTTCAGTATATTATTTATTTTATTTATTTTGCTTTAATTTTTTTCACAGCACTTCTCCTAATTTATTCTCATGGTATCACTTTTCACTAAGGTTTTATTTAACAACAAATTAATATTCAATATTTAATAAAATAATTTACAGAATTTATCAAACTTGGTGAATGTTAATTTATGATAAAAATGTTCATAGCTAGTTATATTATATATTATATATATAATATATTATAATATATTAAGTAATGTTAATATATACAACGTTTTATTTAAAAACAAATATTGGTATACTGTATGTTTCAATTAACTAACTAATATAACTAATCAAGATCAATATGTGCTGTAAAGGCACAAGTGTTCATTGTTAGTACTTGTTCATCTAATGTTAACAAATACAACTTTACTGTAAAGTTTTAATGAAGCCGGTCCTGCTCGACCCACACAGATCGGTATCTGAAACCGGCATCAGCTGCCCGGCATGGGAGGTGATCATGCTAACAAGGAGGCTAAAGGCTACAGCCACTATTGTCAGTCACTAGTGCGCCTCTAAAGGACAGGAGTGAAGCTTACACACACTGCACTTCTGTCACGTACCAGCTGGATCCCGTTGCATTAACATTTTGAGTAATTTAAACTACATTTCTCATTAGGCACCTTCATTATGGATTTTAGACCCTTTTGTTCTTTACTTTCTAAATTACATTTTGTGGTTTAATTATAGCATCCCTTTCGAGAAAATTAAATTCAGATCATGGACAGCTCAGAATGGCCACTGTGGTAGAAGAGTCAGTTTAGACACTCATCTAAAGCATTTATAAATGGTGTTATGTTTTTATCACATATGTAAGTCTTGATCATGTCAGTGGGTTTTGTAATGCTCTAATCAAGAGCACGTGAACTTCCAAACCTTTATTTAATAACTATAACTTTATTTAATAACTATAACTATAACATAACTTGTATGGCAAATTGTGTCCAAATAGTTCTTCATTAACACCAAGAAATAGATTGTTCTCAGCTCTTTGAGGTCTCTACAGTATTTTCTGACCTGAGGAGAGAGAGAGAGAGAAAACAGTCCAGCAGATCAAATCAAATCAAATAAAATCAAATCAAATCACTTTATTGTCACACTACCATGTACACAAGTGCAACAGTAGGTGAAAGTCTTGTGTGCAGTTCCAAGCAACACAGCAGTCATGACAGTGACGAGACATATACCAATTACAATAATCAACAGATCATATAACATCTAGGTTACGGATGTAACCTCCGTTCTCTGATGGAGAGAACGAGACATTGTGTCGAAGAAGCGAAACTAGGGGTCTCTCTTGAGCACTGAATAGACCTCTGATCTATGAAAAAAGGCCAATGAGAAGTTGGCGGACAGAATTTGCATGTTCCGCCCCGGGACATATGGGTATAAAGGCGGGGAAATGCGTCTGTTTCATTCAGGATTTTTCTGAGCCGGAAATGGTCCAGCCACAACAATGGCTCGGCTCAGCGACATGGCTGTTGTGTCGAAGAAGCGACACTAGGGGTCCAATTTAAACCACGCCATGCGCTGAGCCGTGTAGGTGTACTGCTGACACAGGAACGGGCACGTGCTTGACGTGCCAAAACGACCAGCTGTATCAGACTGCACGTACCTGTCCCCAATGCCCCATAAAGTCTTCGGAAACCCTTATAGTTACCCTAGACAGGGGAACAAAGCAATGTTTGCCAACATGGGAACGGGCCGAGCCTAGCCAGGCCTCTTTTCTCTCTATGTTTCTTGCATAGAGCAAAATGGCTGGGGCCCTTACACACATCGTGGGAAGGGGTCTTACCCAGTTTCCTATTCTTTCAGGGGGAAAAGACCCTGCGGAGACCACACCCATCCAGAGAGGGGGAGGTAAATTGGTGAAATACACCACATGGGCTTTTAGGTCACGTGGGAAGTTGCGCGGTGGTAGATCCCGCCTCTTCGGAGGGAGGAGTTGCTACAGACACGGCAACCGGGGGCAGTGGGAACTGCCCAAGGGAGATGCGGGTCCACTCGTAAGGAGACCGTACCGCGGAAAATACCTATTCCAGTATGGTGTAGATTTGAGTACCCGCAGTGGGTTGGATCAGCGAATTCCTCCGCCAAATTGCAGACCCACAGGGCTAGGGAGGAGTCATCCAGGGAGCCGAGTGACTGGGCTCTCCTTGGAGAAAAAACACACAGTATTACCTCAGCCGAGGGAAAAGGTGGTATGTGCAAGCGATTCATCTGGTCAATCCATCAGCGTGTTACCGAGTTCTACCGGCTCGGACCTTAGAAAACACGGGACGAGACTGACTCTACCCTGAGATTGTAGAATCTAGCAAAGGTATTAGGTGTTGCCCAACCCGCTGCTCTGCATATGTCTACCAGGGAGAGGCCTCTGGCCAGTGCCCATGAGGACTCAAAACTCCTTGTTGAGTGTGCTCGGACCCGTAAGGGGGGGGGGGGGTGCACGGCCTGGGTGCGATAGGCCAATGAAATGGCATCCACCACCCAATGGGAAAGCCTCTGTTTGGAGACAGCGTTCCCTTTCCGCTGTCCAAGAAGCAGACAAAGAGCTGCTCAGAGCGTCTAAAGTTCTGTGTGCGGTCCAAGTAGGTACGCAAAGCACGTACCGGACACAGCAATGAAGGGGCTGGGTCTGCCTCCTCCCAGGGCAGCGCTTGAAAGTTCACTAACTGGTCTCTGGCGTGGTAGGAACCTTGGGCACGTAGCCCAGCCGCAGCCTTAGGATCACATGTGTGTCTGCCGGACCGAACTCTAGGCAAGTGTCGCTGACAGAGAACGCTTGCAGCTCCCTCCGTCTGCATCTTCACTGCAGAGAACTGCTGGGCGATGTCCTCGACGGTGTCACTGAAGAGGATGAACTGGGTGACCGGCGTGTCGAGGAAGCGTGTCTTGTCCGTCTCGCGCATCTCAACCAAGTTCAGACACAGATGACGTTCCTGAACCACGAGAGCGGCCATCGCCTGCCTTCGTGACCCTGAGGGCGAGGTCGGTCGCTGAGTGCAGTTACTGCAGCACGTAAGGATCAGGACTACCCTCGTGCAGATCTTTGAGTGCCTTTGCCTGGTGGACTTGCAGGAGGGCCATGGCATGCAGGGCGGAAGCGGCCTGTCCGGTGGCGCTGTAGGCTTTAGCAATGATGATGATGTCCTACAGGCCTTGGAGGGGATCACATGGCAACCCCGCCAGGTGGCGGCGTTCTCGGAGCATAGGTGGATCGCAACCGCCCTATCCACCTGGGGAATTGCCGTGTACCCGTGGGCCGCTCTGCCGTCAAGGGGAAGTGAGAGCAGATGAGCGAGGGTCTTTGTGACGAGCAGAGAGGGGTGCTTGTCGTCAGCTCATCATGCACCTCCAGGAAGAAAGGGACCGGGGGGGCGTGGCTGTGATCGCCGTGCTGACCCCAGGAACCAATCATCCAGCCGCAACGGCTGTGGGGAGGATGGAGGGTTCCAGTCCAGCCCCACGCTGGCGGCAGCCCAGGCAAGGATGTTGTTCATCTGGCCATCAGCCTCAGCCTGGGCGTGCTGGCCCGAAGGCTGCAGCCCAGACGAGTCATCCGCGTCAGATGCCGGACCGATCTCCGATGCAGTGGCGAGCACATCCAGCTTGGGGGGGCTCAAGAGGATGCCATCCCCGGATCGCCTCCATCGCCAGCCGCGTCGTCCTCAATCCCGTGGGAAGAAGGAGCAACACGGGGGCAGCTGTAGTGGCATTCCTTCGGTGAAGGAAAGCTGCGACCGCAACGTTGCCATGGTCATGTTCTCACAATGAGAACATGACCGCAGCGATTATTTGTGGGTTTTATGTATCTTGTGTTTGTGATCTTCACATTGGCTATTTAAAAAAGATATATAATAATTATTTACATTTTTATATTTTCCGTAGTATGCATCCTAATATCCTCGTAAGTATATATATATATATATATATATATATATATATATATATATATATATATATATATAAATAAAATATATATATTTACTATATTTTATCATTTCTGTAGAAAATGTTAATGGTGTGTTTTTTAACTCAACACATAATCTAAAAATGCATTAGTCATGGCATGAGATGCTAAGAGAGACAGCATTACACAACCATTACAAAATAAATATATAAAAAAATCCAAGAACACACTCAGACCGAATGTAAGGACATGCATTCCTTCAATAGAGTACCTAACTATAGAATATGCATAGTTATGGGACCATTGCACACAGAAGGTGATTTAAAAAGGTAAGTTTTGAAAGAAATGTATTGTTGAAAGACATGAACTGATTATTTAGATCCACAAGCAGAGTTTTAGTTGTGCCGGTGCTTTAAAAGAGAGACTGTCAAACTTTTTTACCACAGCATGCTAAAACATTTTCTGAGAAGTGCCGTTTATAAATTAATCAATTTACTAAAAACTATACAAATATTAAAGCATGCATTTTTTTAAATAATAATAAGAAAGCACCACTATAGAGAACAGCACTTTTTTTCACAAACTGCAATCTGCACTCGGCAACATACAGTACTCCTCAAATAAAAAGTCACATCACAAACATACAGTAACAACACATTTCACACATTTCACACTGTGCTCATGAAACAAACCTCAATTTTGACAGTAAACATATTCATACTATTTTAAATATCACTAAAATATGTTTTGGACACATTTGAATTATTGCAAAAAAACACATCAAACTGTGCCGCAAAAAAAAACATAGCAGTAAAGCAAGTAATAGAGGATGGGAACAAACAAGTGTGGCGACAGCAATGAGATATTGGTGTAAATAGCTATTGAACAGAAACAAGTGTTTGAAACAGAAGGAGATGGATCCAGTAATGAGACATTCACATCTACACGTGTCTTTGATATTGGGTGATCTGTCATGTCTCCTCAATGCTGACAGCTCACTGTCCACTCAAATCTTCTCACTTTCTTTACCTCTCTATCTATCTCCTCCTCCTTAACTTTTGTCTGTCACTCTCATGCCTTTCCGTCTGTTTGTTGATGAAAAATGATAGCCCTCACTTTCATCTGGACGAGTCTAACTCGACATATCAACAGCCGCTGACGTGTATGTGTGAGAGAGTGCGGTGTGTGTAACTGTGTGTAAGGAAAGCTCCAGATGGTAATTCCACCTAGTAATTCCAAGAGATATTGAGATAGCAGATAAGTTATTTGCAAATGAATTGATTCAATTACTAATGGGCGATGCAACTTTTTCTTTTTCGATTCAACAGAGGGGTTACCAGGATATCATGTTTGGGGGGGCATTTGGCTTGTTTGGGGGGGCAACATAAACAATTGAAAAAATCGAGCAAAAATTAAGCTATACTACACACAATCTGTTTTAGTGCATATCTTTTTCTAAGCCAGGAACCCAGAGATAGGCACAGGGCCCCTATTAGACTATAGGGCTTAAACTGGATTTTTGTTGTGTCAGACCTCACTCATATGCTAGCGATGGAAAAATATGCACAAAACAATCCACTTTTAAATTGTAATTTATCATCAGATGCAGAGGCGTTTCCAGCATTGAAGGACATTCAGGGCTTAGCCCAGACAATTTTATTTTCACATTAGCAACCACTTCCCTGTAGTCCAAAGCTGGTGAGAGGGTATTCTTTGAGTTTTGCTCTGGCTGGGCCTGTTTCTACAGTTCCTAAATCTTCCACTCTAGTACCATCCTCAACATCCTCTCTCCTCCCTGAATCATCTGTGATGCAAAAGAACAGATACAGCACATAACTTATTGCAAATCAGCTTCAAACAACTAATTCATCAAGTGCTACACATGTCAAATTGTGGACCAATACCATTGAAGAAAATGTATTGGGAAGAGCAGATCAGTGGGATTGCCCTTAGATCTATCATGATTCTTGAATTTTCATGTAATTAACATAAAGTCATCACAAAAGAGTTATATTATAGTGAGTAAAGTGAGGTAAAAAAAAATATTGAATATAAATAATTTATATTTTTTGACATAAATAGTCAAAATGATGTATAAGATCCTAAGTTAAAGCAATACATGAATGACTAGTCTAAGTTCATTGACACACTATGGCATCGAACTGTAAATAATTCTCATCATCTCTATGAGAATAATTCATCTGTCAAAATCCTTTCATTAGGATCATTGGGATAAACAATGTTTCACTTTTAACTTTCTCTAAAGTAAAGTGACTTATTAATTGTTACCAGTTTCCATGCTTGATTCTGGCACAGCTGCTGCTCCTCAGTCTGTTGCTCATCTTTGCTACACTCTACAAAACCATTTTATCAAATCAAAGTGTATATTTCCTACAAACTAATATCACGAAACAAGTCACACATACATTTTATGTTAATGCTTATTGGTTATTCTTAGCGAAAACAACACCTGATAAACAAGAAAAGTACGCTCCGAGCGGGGCTCGAACCGCGGTCGACGGCGTAACAGCCAACTGCGCTAACTCGAAGCTACCAAGCTGTGTCAATCCAAACAAGGAGGTTAGAGGCTGAAAGCCAGCTAGATGATGATCTTAAGACTTTAAGGACAAAAACAAATGTGAATTCTTACCCACTGACTTCTTTCGGAAAAATCCCCAAAGCCTCATTTGCTTAATTTTTACTGTCTTTCCTTCTAATTGCTGTTAACTCGCCACTAATAACGTTAGTTGATGTCAACGACTGTGCAAGCTCCTCCTCTACCTGCTGCATATTCAACAGAGAGGAAGAAACGGAGTCGCCTGTAGGCTACCGACAGCAAAGAAACTTGTTCTATAGGCTAGATTATGCCTATGTCTATTTTTACAGTATGTGCAAAGCCAAAGCACAATGAAATAAGGCAACTTATGATTTTGGGGGTTTACATAGGCTTTTGTCCGGTTTCATATTTGTCAGTCAACTATTCAAAATACATTTGGGACTACACTCAAAACATTCGGGGCTGAAGCCCCGGCAAAATCGGCTGCCGCCGCCTCTGATCAGATGGACAGATTATTTCTCAAATTCTCAGGGGAGGCAGAGCTTATCCTAGGGGAGGCACTGCCTCCCCCAGCCTCCCGCTAGACACGCCCCTAGGATTCAATAACAAAACTATCAAGGCCAATAGAGCAAAACAGTCTGGTTCTAGATGTAAACGTCGTATTAATTTTCTCCATTGACAAATACATTTTTAACGATAACTTTGAAACCTTCAAAAACACACATATCGTGAGCTCCATGGTTGTTATGTTTCTGCTGAAGCCATCAGTCTGTGTTATTGAACTGCATTTTAAATGTCATGTTTAATAGTTATGAACTACCCATGTTGCTGAAGGGCAAAGATCCACCAATGAGGGAATCGCAGCAAGCAAACTAAGGCAAAAGTGTTGGAAGCGATAAAATACATATAACCAACAATGGACCAAATGTACAGTATGTATAAATAAAACATTTTAAATCAGTAGTTGTATATTTTTCCAACGTGTTTAACTTTAATCATGTAATTTACAATGATTCATGTGATTGTAGATTATGCGCTCATTAAAGAGTACACAGTCTTGTACCTTTGTATTTTTGTCAGATTTTCAAAAAACTGTTTTGCTTTAAGTCAAAGTTTGTAATGTTTTGATTGACCTCCGAGCTGTTGGGTTTGGTTCATGGCTTAGAACTCTTTTATTAAAGATTTATTCAAATCCCTATGGAATAAATACATGGGAAAAACACTTCCTGAACCAAGAAGTCTGGAAAAGGAGCTGGCACTGTTGCATTCTGATATCAGTATCAATACCAATAAGTTTCTTCTATCAAATTGATTTTTTATTGTGATTTTGAGGGATAAAATGGTAAATTATGGCCATTTAATATTTCATTTAAAAGCTATCATCATTAACAATAAATAAATAACAAATTATGAGACCTAAACATCAACAAAATACAATTATAATAAATATCATAGCTTCATCGTTATTTAATGGAATGAAAACATCCACATGATGATGAGATGAAAGGATGGATAAAACTAACTGCAATACTTGCAAACACAGTTCATGAATTTTTATTTCCACTTATAATAAGCATTGCATAAAAAAAAATAAAATAAAAAAAAAAGCATCAAGGATGGATCTTAGATACAACATTATTATCAGAAGGGTCAATATTCCAAGATCAATCTGCCCATCCTGAGCTAAAGTTTATTCTTTATAAAGAGATAAATAGAAAGAGGGAAAAAGTGAGAATAAGAAATTAGGGTAGGTGATTTGCTAAATCGCAACATCGCATATTGGCAATTCCTGTAAGCATTGCAAGAGTCACTGTAAGCTAGATGACTCATAATTTTAACATATGCGTATTCGATCCTGAGCCCGGCAGCTACTAATGTAGCCCAAAAACAACAAGCATCAAACTTAGCAGAAAAACAGGAGCAATAGCCTCTTTTCAGTGATCTAGCTGTACCAAATGATTCATCAAAACTGATAAACACACTACAACCCCTCTCAGGAAGACAATATTATGCAGGGCTTATTCATTTCTAAACACATAGATTTGCAAGCACTGAAAGAGGAAGAAATATTGATTTATGAGGCACATAGTCTGTGCATAGTCTTTGCATGGCACATAGTCTGTCTTCTGCCTTTTTTCCTGTAAGTATCGGCTACAGACTGTTGTGGAGCTACTGAAAAGATAGTGGACATGTTCCCACATATCTGTGTAGTACTTGTTAATTATATAGTGTGTAAATAGTTAATAATGGTAATGTTCAATGTAAAAATATTTTTATAGTCCACACATTTCCCATCGAGGCTATAACTGAGCCAGCATGTAATAAAATTAGTCCGTAGCTTTCTTAAGTCCAGAGGCGCCTGCAGCTGTATGGCAGTATAAAATGTGCATACCTTGAGAGGTCCGACTGACCTAAAGGAAATATTTTTATGGGAATATTTCAGCAAAAATGATGTGTGTCCCGTACTGATGTTGAATGTTTACAAGAACCAGTGATGCCCGATTTGCATATGAATCATTCTTTTGAATCGGCTCTTTTCAGTGAATTGGCTAAACATGCATGCCAAACGTTCTGAATCGAGTCGCAATTCATCCAGTTTGTTCATTCGGACTGCTCTCTAATGGAATAAATTGGAGCGGTTTCTTATTCACTGAAACAGTATCATGATATTTAAGGACAGAATGAACAAACCGTGCTGGATGAAGTTAATATAAACATACAATCATCTAAAACAAAAGACTACCTTTTTGAGAGGTAACTTCGAGAAACTTCAGCTAGTTCAGTGTCATATGAATAAGGCAGTGTTTCCCAACCTTTTTCTGCCATGGCACACTTTTTACGACTAAAAAATTCTATGGCACACCACTATCCCACATAGGCTTACCATCGTCAATATTGTTCCTTTTCAAGAATTTGTCCATGTTTTCTGTCCATCTTAGTAGCGTGTTTACTTGTAATGTTTGAAATTCGGCTATGCAAACATTTCTCAAAAATTAGACCTTCTCATTATCCATCATATTGATGTACAGGGTCGTAAAAATTACATCATAATCTATTATTACCCATCATTTTAATTTGTATTTTTTTAATGATAATAAGACATATAATAGCTTTTATTTTACAGGACGAGCATATAGCAGATTATGCATTTATTTATTTATGAAGAGAACAGATGAACAACAGAGACAACACACTAAGGAGATAAAAAAATTCCTCCCCGCAGTGACAGCAGAGGCAACTAAAATATGAACAATGCAATATTATAAAACAACAAATACGATTAAAATATGAACAAAACACTGAACAGAACTGATCGACAACTAAAAACTTCCTCCTGGTCCGCATCGACTTAAACGGCGTGCTCTCCCGTGCATAATCAAATGCATCAAGTGAGACTGATGCTGAGGCAATTGTCATTAGATTTTGTGTCTTTGCCTCGGACAGATGACTTCTTGTGGCAGTTTTAATTTGGTTCTGGGGGCTTTAATTTGGTTCTTGCCCTACACATGACAAGAGTTGCAGAAAGCATCACAGAGGGGCGTTCACAATAAACATTGAAAACATGTATTTGGAAGAGAGTATTTGATAGCAAAAAGTAATAAAAGGACTCGTTTTTGTTCAGGTCTAAGTGTTTTCTTGGTGAATTTAAATTAGTTCAATAACTGGGGTCTCTGATATTTATAAACAATAAGGTAATATTTAATTAAAAACAATTTTGAGACATTCAATGTCTCTTCACAAATTTGGACAGTTTTTAAATATATCTTGTTGCTTCATACATTTTTTGCTTCAACAATATTGTCTTTGAAAGTGTGTGTGAAAAACACTTTGGTGTAAAGCAACGTCACTTCATAGACTTCAATGTATTCTGCAGCTCTGACGCGAGTCAAGTGAAAGACAAAAGTGACTTATTATGGTTTAAAAACGGCGAATTTCTCTGAAAGGTGAGGTGTTTGGATCCCTGAAATTATAATATTTGTTTTCAAGCATTTATATATTTTGTGGAATTTGATAATTTTCCACAGCACACCTGACAACCCACACTAGTGTTCCACAGCACAGTCGTTGGGAAACACTGCAATAAGGGTCTGTTCGAGCCAAATGTGCTTTTGTGTAGGCTCACAATTTTTCAATCCTTAACCATATAAACATTCATAGATGTTCAGTCATTTGACAACTAAGTCCCATTTCACTGTGTTTTTAGCATCTCTCAGCATTTTTAGATGCCATGTTAAAATAAAAATAAAAACTTGTTTCCAGACAACCTTCGTTCAGCTCTATTCATTGTGGTGTCTTGCTTTTTTATGCAAGTACGCATTTGATGTGAACTGTTACCGGAAGAAATGCTTTAATGCCAAGTCACATGAAATCTACACATACTCGAGAGACCAAAAAAAAATTGCTTCTCTTAAAGTCACCAGAACTGAATGTTTTGGTGTTTTTGCAAAAAAAATTATAATAATAATACAAAAATAAAAACATTTAAATAAAACATTTGTTTGCCCTCGGACCCCCAAGATATGTTAGTCTGATTTCTGTGCATACCCTCTTATGAAATCCTTCAGGAGCCCCTGTTCTAAGTTCACACTCTTATCTCAGCAGTTGTCGGTGCGAAGCAAGTATCAGACTGCCAAGGCACAACAGCGATAAATTGCCAGTATCACTAACTGGTAAATTTGACAGAAATGCCCTGGCAGACTTATTTGTGTTCCCACTAGTCTGGAGCTTTTTTGTGTCCTGTGTTCACCCATTTCACGTGTTACAATACTTTTAAGCAATGGTTCTTGGTGTGAAGAGATATCCCTTTAAATGCAGTGAAATTGTTTGGTCACTATTTAAACACACACAAAAGTTATTAAGTGTAGGTATTTGCAAATGTTTCGTCAATATTTCTTTCAAAGGAAATCTTGCTTGTAAAAATAAATAACTTGACAATATACATTAATTATAATTTTAAAGCTTATGACCATAAATAACAAGAGCAGCATGAAGAAAAATACAGTGGCCACAAAATATATTTGGACACTTAAACACACTGTATGTTTTTAAATTATATAACATACAATCAAACCAAGATGAGTTTGTTAGGTTTTAAATGATAAAACAGTAGATACTTGTAAAGGGATCAATGGAAAGGATTAGGTGAGAACCGGCTTGACGATATAAATAATATTTTAATGAGAAACTCAAAACAAGGACACAAACACACGACGGACATGTCCGTAAACGATCCTCTGCAGTCGACCTTTATCCCTCTCGGGAGGCTTGATTAGCCTAATACGGGACCGGGTGTGCAGGATCACGACCCGGCCCCACCCTCCGCCCTGCTACATTACTCAATCAAAATTAAGACAAAAAGTATATGGACACTTTCTGATTACCAAATACAAGTGGAACATGTCCAAAGTTAATAACAATGACACACTACGCTTGTAGTTGCTCTGTTAGAACATAAGTGTGATCTGGAGGGGAACAGACTCCAGACATTGACTAAAATCACCTTGACACTAGTTAAAGTAAATGCAACAAAGGCTCAGAAAATACAAGTTTATTTTAGAGAAAGCTTTAGAATTTGTTTGCAGATACCACTTGGCATGATATATTTTCATCTATCCTAATGCGTTGTTTTTCAACCCTTTTTGCTGTAAGTACCCCCCACATAAATAGACATTGGGAACATTCATATTAATATCTCGATTGATCAGTAAATTAAGTAAAACCCTAATCAAGCCCTAATCCCTATTATTTTTATTTCAAGTCATATATTTTGTTTTATAGGTCAAAAAAATCCAATTATTTTCACATACCCCCTTGAGCCTGCTAGCGTACCTCCTGAGGTACATGCACCCCCGTTGGAAATCACTGATCTAATGCAATTAAATTCATATATAGTTATTTAATTTTGGCTTGTGTCCACAACTTTCTAAAAACTGTAGGTAAATGATTTATTCAATATCTATAAAAAAGAGCTTATGTGTAGCCAGCATTGTGAAAATATATGTGTGTCATTAGATTTTTGGAATACATTCAGAGATTTTCAGCTGCGATGAAAAGTTAGAAATACCTTCATTAAACTAACATTTTGAGCCCTCTAATATTTGCAATTATCTTGTAAAATGCCATTCAATCAAACTGCATTACGAGCAGCTGGTTAAATGAATCCCCTTGAAATCAAACACCTTTAAGATCAGACCGTTCTATTTTATTGTCTGAAATTAAACTGTGTGAAAGCATCTGTGTAAGATGATAGCATCAATATATGTTCTTTATTCACCATTGCAGTCCTGAAAAGATGAATAATAGCTGAGAACTGTCAATCAACCAAGAGATTAGATGCTATTGATCACCTTGATGATTCTAATAAATTCACATGATAAACTATCATGCATACATAAACACATACATGCACAGACAGTAAGCAATCATAAATAATCTCATCTTTATTCTGAATTATGACCTCTGACGATATGTTAAAGGCTTGCAAAGCTGTCAACCAGTCAGTCTTACTTTAATTACTAAGTAATTAAAATACTTGAATTACACCTTGAAATACTCACACATTTTCATTTAAACTAAAGCTTATAAATACTAAAGGAGTAGTTCACCCAAAAATTACATTCTTTCATCATTTACTCACCATAATGCCATCCCAGATGTGTATGCCTTTCTTTCTTCAGCATAACACAAACGAAGAATGCTGGGCACAGGTATCATAATAATAACATGGACTAAAGATGTGGTATATTTGAAGCATTTTTATATATTAAAAGAAAAAACAACTGTATTAACAGCAACACCTGTTGAGTCCGCTAGCATGCGCTCTCGCTCTTCTCTACCTTCATTAACCCTCTGGGGTCGACGGATGCGTTGTTGTTTCGTCATTACAGTGGAAACAACATAAAATTCTGGATTCTGTACACTCACAATAACAACAAAACCTTGTGCTTTTGTAAAATAAAGAAAATAAAAAGGGTGAGCTGTAAGCAGTCTCTGTGTTCACGAGCATATATCTGAAACACATCACAAAAATGTACTGAAACTCCGCGAATATTTATCACACAAACATGAAACATATGTCTAAAGAAAGCTTAAAATGTCTACTTTCAAATAAAACAATTCAAATTTAAAACAAATATTCTCTTGCAATGTAATCTGTATGAAACAAAGCGATGTACAGTTTTCCTTGTTCAGCTAATTTATCTCTAATGTGATCACACCCACCAGCAGAGCGCGCTATTCATACTGCTGAGGCGATCAAGGCAAATGGTAAACGCCCCCGACTTTGTCTTAAAAACAACAAGTTCGTTCATTTTTCTGCGCCTTTGAAAGACAGCACGATACACAAGTGAGAAAACTCCTGGATAGTGACGAAGAGTTACAATTTTCCTCAGGCTTTAAATTGTATGCTGTATGATATAAATATGATATAAAAATAATATGAATGTTTAGATTATATTTTATCTAGTGTTTATAATGCCTCATTATCATCAACAAAGCTTGTGCTTGCAAATATCTGTTCAGGTGTAAATGAGTAAAATGCACTTTAAATATGCCCATATTAGAAATCACCATCTTATAATGATTTCTGAAGGATCATGTGACACTGAAGACTGCAGTAATGATTCTGAAAATTCATCTTTGATCACATTTAGCATTTTACAATATATTCAAATAGAAAACTGTTCTTTTAAATTGTAAAAATAGTTCAAAATATCACTGTTTTTACTGTATTTTGGATCAAATAAATGCAGCCTTGGTGCTCTGTCTTCTGACATTCCCTTCCAGGGCACTGTAGGTTGTCCATAATTTTATCTGTACCCAAGGTGGTCAACACCGCAATTACACATTCTACAGGAGGCAGATAATGCACGTCTTTTTTATTGCCAACAACCTGGTTGCTAAACATGGCTCTTTGCACTCTCTCTTGCAATGATAATCCTGTCACAGCCGCATAGGGATTTTCAATATTGTCTAGTAAATGTGCCATTCCGAGACAATAAGGACATTCTCCATGGCCATTACGAGGATGCATAACAGCATAGCAAACACGGCACAGTGATGAACTCAAGATGTAGTCACTGGTCCGAACAAAAGTGGGTCACGATAAGTGAAAACTGTTTATAAGTACTCACCTCTGATGATAAGAGATTCAAAACTAAGCTCTGATGAATCACTACTTTAATTATTTGCTGGCAAATAAGTCTGCAAACAGGGATTTGCTCAAATCACAACTTAACATTAGTTTGATAAAAACGAACTTCGTTTGGAAGTACGTAAAACAAACTAAACACTTCACCGTGTAAAAGAGCCACCTCTTTTGCACATGAACGTGCAGTGAAACGGCAGTAATACCCTTATGCTGCGAACAGCAGACACAGGAAAAACAGTGCCCCTTAACCACTGTACATATTCAAACAAAACAGATCTGAAAATACAAGCGAAGAACCGTCTGCTTTCTTCTAAATCTTCAGAACCAAACAATTCAGTCAATGGGAAAATGAGATAGGTACTTACCAAGACATGTGATCCCAAACTGGAGTGCCGAAATAGTATATAAATGAAAATTAAAAGGTTAAATGATAGGTATTGGGATCGATATCGGCCAATAAGCTGAAAAGAAAATCAGGGATTGTATCATCTGTAAAAATCCTGATCAGAACATACCTGATATTCAAGTTGACTGGGTTCCAAAATATGTGTAATATGTAATAATGATGATGAATAATAGCCTATCATAAAGAGGACAAAAACATGTGCAATACAGTTGACATGTTTATCATATCACAGTTTAAATCACAATATGACTTTTTGTCCAAAACTTGCAGCCCTATATTATATACTATATTAAAGTATAGAAAAATACAAGGTGTGATTTTCACTCGATTTGTTGCTTCCTGTTTGTGTGTGCATTTCCTGTATACTGTGCTCATGTAGTATATAGAACATTAGCTGTACAACATTGAAATTTTAATGCAGTGTGCAGCTCAGCTGTCTATGAATAGTAGCTAATGACTTTCCACATGCCTCATGTCTCTCTTTTAACTCGAGGATGTCACCAGTCTAAACTGATCACTGCCAGGACACACTCACACACAATACACAGTGACCTTTAAGAATGGAAATAACACTACATAAAAATTGCTGATGAGTGGAGGGTTTTACATCTGTCATATTAAAAAGAATAGATGATTTCTGGCTGTCTATATTTGCTGTGTTCACTGAGAGTCTCCGACAATCAAACTTAACTGCTGCAAATAAGACATGCTGCTCTCTCTCGACATTGTCTCCATCTCGACCTTCCTCATGACCTTTTAGATAAACCAAGAGCTTTAATGTGGCTTTCTAATGAAGGAATCTCTTTTAGACGACTGGGAAGAGTTTTGGTTTTATTTTTGTTACCTGTGTGCATTTTTGTGTTTGTTATTGATCTCCACTGATGGTTGGGTTGTGTGTGGGAATCAATGCAAAGTGGGTTTGAGTAGCTAATGGAGATTACTGAAGGTGCAGCGTGGAACTTTTCAGACCCTTTACTCTCATGTGTGTATTGATCTGAAGTCACAAATACATATACAAAACACATATTCAGGTGGAAGAACTGACAAATTCATCTTCTACCAGAGCAGGTATAGGTTCACACACTACCTCTTTGATTTTAAAGCAGGACTGACAATTTATCCACTTATTTGGCTGTGACAGCATCTTCAATCAGAAGTAATTGCATAATATATTTAACGAAATATATGATATATATACATATATATATATATATATATATATATATATATATATATATATATATATATATATAGGTTTTATCGAATTTGTCATCTACAACTTCAATAGCTCATGAGGAAGTCTCTGGAACCAGTGTCTGATGGCAAACACATCGATATCTCCAATTTTTTACCACTTTTTATCATGTGAAGAAGACAAAAAAGAAAAATATCTCTGAAACAGTGGATGAACTTTTGGGGGAAACACAACAATATAATGCATTTACCGCAAACAGGGCAAAAATGAACTGATTGACTGCTGTTTTGTAAAAGTGAATAAATGTAATTGTTTTTGTAGCACCTCTAGTGTTTATTTCACCAGGAAACTGCCACCATGTATACTGCACAGTGAGCCACGTCAAAATCATTTTGCAAAAATGTAGGTATAGTAATGTGATTCTATGAAACCAGGTTGGTTTATACAGAATGTAAATATTGTAATATTGTATATAAATATTGGAAACACAATACAATAAGGTTCCATTCATTAGTAATAGCATTAGTTAAAGCAACAGTTAAAATGAAATAACAACTAATATTAGTAATTCATTTTGGTTAATGTTAATTTTTACATATACTAATTTATTCAGATTTTATATAAATTTAATAAAAATCTTTGTTTGTGTTCAGCAGATGCAAGAATGTCATACACATCTGGGATGGCATGATGGTTAGTAAATGATGAGAGAATGTTCTTTTTGGGTGAATTAACCCTTTAAAATGAGCTGTTCAAAATAATCAAGAATATTCCCCATATGCCACATATCAAATCAGAGAAGGTATTCAAAAATTGAAAGCGGATCACTTGATTATAAATGAATAAAGTTAGACAGGCAAATCGTGAGTTAAACATTTGTCTCCCTTCATTATGGAGGAGCTGCGATTCCACTAAGAACTTGTCAGACATGAGGAACGGACGCCTAGAAAAGAGCAAAGAACTTGTTTACAAATTAACTAAAAAGTTTATGTTTAGCAGTACTTAAGAGGAAAGGTGAATAATTGAGTGGTTGTTTGTGATTTGGAAGCTGGCATTGCAGATGGAGACACCCAAGGGGGTGGCTTTCATGTCCTGATGATGTTATATTGCTCTTGTCACTTACACCAGCTCTCTGTTTGTCTCTGTCTGTTTATTATTTTGGCTTGGTTGTCTGGTGGAGCCATGATGCTAAGTTAAGCTGGCAGTAGTGCTCTTAGTGTTACAACCAATACAAGTCTCTCATTCACTAAACACACATACACAAACTCGCTCAAAAGCTGACAAACAGGAAGGTGATATAAAGACGTTAATAGTATAAGATCATGTCATGTAATGAAATGCATTAGCTGCAAGAGATATGAGAGGACTGTAAGCATTCCTCCGTGGACGTGAACGATAGATATTTTGTTAGACAGATTGTTGTAATGATATTTTTTATTGTATGAACGAACAAGTGTATTGAATGATGGCCCATGGGTTATAAATAGATAAGAAATCACTGCATATGCAGCAATAATTTAATGCACTTGGAATAGCTATTGCAGAGGTGACATTTTATAGCCCTGTCTTTTCAAAAATAATAACCAGATTATTTCTCTCTCTCTCTCGCTCTCTCTCACTCTCTCTCTCTCTCTACACACACACACACACACACACACACACACACACACACACACACACACACACACACACACACAAACACATGTTGGTCTACCTATCATTATGAGGACTTTCCATAGACATATTTATTTTTATACTATACAAACTATAGATTCTGTCCCCTAACCCTACCCCTAAACCTAACCCTCACAAAAAACTTTCTGCATTTTTACATTTTCAATAAAACATAATTTAATATGTTTTTTTAAGCTGTTTAAATTATGGAGACACTAGAAATGTCATCATAAACCACATTTAAAGCATAATACCCTTGTAATTACAGTTTAAAACCTAAAATATTGTCCTCGTAAACCACATAAACATGCCCACACACACATAAACTTTCTCTTTGTCTGTCTTGCACTCAATTTCTTATTCTCATCAGATTAATGAACAAAAGCTTTACAGAATCTCCATTCTTATTTTCATAATATACAGTACATAGATGTTATGGACATAATGGGAACATCCTGACAACACTTGACCTGACACGCTGTTATTTTAAGTATTTAATGCTGGTACACACACACACACACACACACACACACACATATACAAACACTTTTTTCTCTCTTCAAATTGTATTCAGAAACACAGATATTATGATTAGTGTGTGTGTGTGTGTGTGTGTGTGTGTGTGTGTGTGTGTGTGTGTGTACACAATTTTCATTCAGTAACCTTCAAAAGCATGTATCAGTGTGTGTAGTTTGGAGAGTGTGGCTTTTTCAGTGCCCTGTGTGCCTGATTTCCATATTAGAAGAGTGAGACTCCAAGATCATGTACTGTGGAGGATGATAATATCCATAAGTCCCACAAGAGATCGAAACAAATTCCCATTTCACCAGCGTGCATTTAAACTTAGATCAAATCCTTCCATTTTATGGTATTTTTAGTATACATGCTTATATTTACTCTAATTCACTTCAGTATATCATTTAATTCAGTTCACTTATGCATATTGAAGATATGCATAAATGTTGTTTATTCATACAAACCATTGTAGGAGTTTATGTCAAAAGCTATGTTTAGTTACTCTGTGTTTGGCCATGGGAAATCATTATTATGAACCTGTGGTTTCATGCAGTCTGGAAATAAACAATAACAGAGTGTAATTATAACCAGGCTATTATGTGCATGCTTTTGTAGTAATGATTTAAGGACACAGTTATCAAGTGGGACCTATTAAACTAATTATTGTAAGGACTGGTTGATTTACATGAGGCTCTCTGTAATCTCAGCTTTAAAGGATTATATGAATTAATGCAAGTATTGATGGTACTATTGCTAAACTCCAGCTAAAAGTAAGATTCAAATTTGAATAGAAGTCAGTTCAGGACAGAGATGTGTACTGTGTTTTATTCACTGGCAAAGTCCCACAACTCACTGCCACCATCATTTTTCACTCTCTCTTGCTCTCTCTTTCACTCTCCCTCTGCTTAAATTTTCAGCACTGATTCTATGTGGAACTTAATATACATTGTAAAAAAACTAATGTTTTGTCATAGTAACCTAAAAAGTTGCTATATGTGGTAACATCTAAATTAACTGGTTTCATTCAAGTCAACAATTTTATTATGGCTGAAACAACCTGACTGCATTAGGTTTCGAAAGGTTTGCAAGGGTCAAATCAGGTAGAGGTAGACCTTTAAGGTAAAAACTGCACAGTTTCAGGGGCCATACACAAAGGAAAATAGATCCATAACAAGTCATGGTAAGGCAGAAATATGTGGTGCTTAGCGAGAATTGAATAGGTCTATGGACGAAGAAATACAGTAATTAATGTGCAGAAAAACAAAAACAAAAATTTTCTTAAAAGTGTTTTAGAAAGTAATTTAAACATAACGTATTTAGTAATGTGATTACTTTTCAATTAAGTAATCACTAAAGCAATCTGATTACAATTTGAAAGAAGTACTTAGTAATATGTTGTGGAATACTTTTTTAAGTAACTTAAAAATCACTTTAAAACTGACATTGATCTGCAGCAACAAAAACAGAACAATTTTAAACTTGCTATGCCACCAATGCAACACTCTTGGTGCGAGACAAAAAAAAAGTAATCAGTTTGTTTAGTTCATGTTTACTGCAAAAAAAACCATCTTTACAATCCATCTTTCACTTTTTTGAAGATTTTAATTTCACAATATTAGAATTTAGTTTTTTTTATTTAGATTTGTGATTAACATGTAAAAGAAAGAGAGAAAGAAGTGATGATAGGTGAGTTGTGTGTGAGTTTGTAGAGGTGTGTAATGGTGTGAGAACACAAGGATCCTGTTACATCACGCTCATTATGACAATATTCCCACTTCTTTTGGCAGTTGTCAGTGACTGAGAATGACTGTGTCACTTACAGACTCCAGATAGGCCACTGTCACTACCCATATAAAGTGATCTACCAACCTGATCTCTCTCTCTCTCTCTCTCTCTCTCTCTCTCTCTCTCTCTACACACACACACACACACACACACACACACACACTACACAAACACTTGTCAGTATTATTGCATTTAGCATATTGAATGTATCAGGAAAACCCTCACTTGCAAATAAAGCACTTTAGATGTACCATGGTGCAGTGATGTTATCAGGTGTACCGTATGTAATTTATCAAAGTACTGTACTTTGATATGATGTACTGAATTGTTACCATATACCATGGTATTTTCATAGTAATCCAAACTATGGTACAGTGTTAAACATGTGGTGTTACCATGGTACAATGTCTTTGTGAACAGGTTTGATTGGAGCAATGGAGGAGTCAAGAGACAACGAGGCAGGTTCACGGTCAGTCCTTTTATTATTCCTTTTTCTTAAACACAGAATCGACGGTAACCGTTGATCACAATTCATTATTATTTTATAGGTATATATATATATATTTATATGAACACTCTAAATGGAACACACTCTCTCGGCTGTCGTGCGTTCTGGACACTCTCTCTCTCCCTCTCGACACTTGGCATCCCTTTAAATGTCTCTCTCTGTATCACTACAACAAGACACAGGTGTTAGAGATAATTACAAACCAGGTGACAAGCCTTCCGCTCTCTCTCTCTCCGGCAGACCAACACACGACCATGCCCCCATGCCACAGTCTTAAAATCATTCTAATATTGTGGTAATTTTTTGGCAACACTTTACAATAAGGTTCCATTTGTTATCTTTAGTTAATGCACAATTAACAATATTTTTTGTTTCAGCATTTATTAATATTTATTTTTGCTAGTTAATAAAAATACTACCGTTCATTGTTAGTTAATATTAGTTCTTAGTGCATTAAATAATGTTAACAAATAGAACTTTTGATTTTACAAATATATGTTGATATAACACGAACTAAAAATTAACAATACTTTTACAGCATTAATAATCTTAGTTAATGTTAACTAATGTTGTTAATTAAAGTTAACAAATGGAACCATATTGTAAATTGTAAAAAAAAATGATTATTAGGTAAAAATAATTAACTTCTTTTCAGATTTTGGGGCAGCTGTGACTCAGGTGGTAGAGTGGGTCAGCCAATAATCGCAGGGTTGGCGGTTCGATTCCCGGCCCACATGAATCCACATGCCGAAGTGTCATTGGGCAAGACACTGAAGCCCAAGTTGCTCCCAATGGCAGGCTAGTGCCTTGCATGGCAGTTCTGCCGTCATTGGTGTGTGAATGTGCGAGAATGGGTGAATGAGTCTCAGTGTAAAGTGCTTTGAATACCGATAAGGTTAAAGAGGTGCTATATAAGTGCAGACCATTTACCATTAATTTTCCATTTTCAGATTGTACTGTATATTTAATATATTGTATTGTATTTGCTGTTATTTTGTCCAGATATGTTTTAGGCATCTTAGCATGTGCTGGACACTCTCAGCTACCTACAGTATGTCCTGGTGATTGACACTTACAACCCCAATTCCAGAAAAGTTGAGACAGTATGAAAACTGGTAATTAAAACAAAAAGTGATTTGAAAATTGTATTCACCCTTTGCTAAATTTAAAGTACTACAAATACACATTATATAATGTTTTTCCTTGTGAATTCCATTCTTTTTAAAAAAATGTACAGTAATTTCAAATCAGATGCAACACGCTCCAAAAACAGTTGGGACAGTCGAGTATTTACCACTGCAAATCATTACAATTTCTTCTAATACCACTTATTAAACATTTGGGCACAGAAGACACAAGTTTGTTAAGCTTAGAAAGTGGAATTTACCCCTAATCATTTAGCTGCACAATTGTATGGGGTCTTCGTTGCTGTATGGTGTGCTTCATAATGCGCCACAAATTCTCAATTGGAGACAGGTCAGGACTGCAGGCAGACCAGTCTAGCAACCATATTCTCTGCACACACAGCCATGCACTTGAAATCCAGGCAGTATGTGGTTTGAAGCTGTCCTGCTGGAAAATGCAGGGACATCCCTGGAAAAGGTGGTGGTGGATGGCAGTATATGTTGCTCCAAAATGTTTACATATCTGTCTGCATTCACAGGGTTACCCATGCCATGTGTACTGACACACCCCTGGCCCATACAGACACTGGCAATTTGACCTGATGCTAATAACAGCTTGGAAGGCCATTTTCCTCTTTGGCCCGGATAACACAACGGCTTTGTTTAAAAAAATAAAAAAATACAAAAATGAAATGTGGACTCTTTAGACCAAAAAACACAGTTCCTCTGTTCTACTTTCCATTTAAGATGAGACTGAGCTCAGAGAAGTCGGCAGCGCTTTGGGACAGTGTTGATGTAGGGGTTCTGCTTTGCATAGTAATTAACTTGCTTCTGTGGATGCAGCATCGAGTGTTGCTGACTAATAAAGGTTTACTAAAGTTAGCCCAAGCCCATGTTAATGATATTCATTACAAATTAATGCCGTTTTTTTAAGACAGTGACTTCTGAGGGATCAGAGATCACGCGCATTAAGGAATGGTTTTCATCTTGCCCTTTACACACCAAGATTTGACCAGATTCCTTGAATCTTTTAACTATATTGTGCACTATGGAGGGTGAAATGCCCAAAATCCTTCCAATTTGTCTTTGGGGAAAATTGTTGTCAATGTGCTAGATTTTTTGCTGAAGCATCTGTTGGCAAATTGACAAGTCTCGATTGATCCTTGTTCTTGAAGGACTAGGCTGTTTTTGGAGGTTCCTTTTTCCTATGACACAATTGACTCACCTGTTTAACATCTCCTGTTTCACATTGCCTTGTTATTTTAACTCAAATTGTTAATAATCATAAATTGCCCCTGTCTCAACTGTTTTGGAGTGTGTTGCCATCATCTGATTTGAAATTACAGTACATTTTCAAAAAAACAAGGAAATTCACAAGGAAAAACATCATAGAATGTGTAGTTGTGGTGCTTTCAATATAGCAAAGGGTGAATATAATATACTAATCACTCCTTTTTGTTTTTATTTGCATTTTTCATACTGTCCCAACTTCTATGGAATTGGGGTTTTACATAATATGTAATTTATTGGATGTAATTTAGGTAAGGAAATATGGAGATCATAAATGTAAATCTAAACATAAATATTTCACAGATGCAACAGTCGCACAATGACACATCATGACTAGCAACACAATTCAACATACACTGACCTGTTTTGCATTAGGGTCCGAAGATGACTCATCTCATATACATGTAACTAAATTGTTACATGAACCAGAATTAAACAAAACAGACAGAATACTAACAAGGCTGCCTATTGTTCTAAATATGTCCTTGGAGGCAGTGAAAAAGAAAAGAATTAGGGTAAGCAACCAAGTTTTTATGTTTAAATTAGGCTGACACAAACTGTTGGAAGTAATGTGTTTAAAATGTAATGTAACCAAAAATAACCATTAAAATAAGATTGTTTGCCTCATGGTTTCAGGAAAGCAGCCACACTATATGAAAAATTGATACAAATTAGATTTGTCTCGTGTAACAGCATGTTTTGTATCAAACATTCATTGACAGCCTCGATATCCCAACACTCATTTGCCTATGCATTACCCAACTGCTTGCATTTCAGTCTCATACAGGTGAATTATTTAAGCAGTTGACCTAGCTCCAAGAGATGAAGGAAAATGATCAGTAAAAGCTTATGCCCGCCCAGTGCACTTTGGATACTCGAATGTCTCTACATTTTATTTTTAATGAGGAACTATATAACATATCAGTAAAATGCTATGTACAGTACTGTAAATGGAAAGGAATTGCATCACACATTGCCTTCATGGTTTCACTTATTTCTTATGAGATAGTGTATCTTTTTTTTTAGGAATATACCTTAGGTTCCACAAGTCTCAGACCACACATAACATTTTTAATTTAAAATTGAATTTAAACTTTGAAATAAACTCTGCTTGATTTTCAGGTCACTATTCAGAGTACAAATAGACACATTTGTATCATTCACTTGGTCTTCATCCACATATTTTATACAAATTTTGGAATATTGCATAAAAAGTTCTGGATGGAAACACTAAGATGTGAATAAAATCTCCAAAATGCAAAAAAAAAAATTAAAATAATAATAAATATGAAGATGTTAGGGTTAGGGAACAACTTTTGGTGTGACCAGCTGTGAATATGTGTGCAACACGTCAATGAAATTGACAAAATGTATAGCCTCCGCCAGTGACATCATCAGGATGCGCCAGTAAAGGGGCTATAAATAGATGCGCCACAGCTGCATCATCAGATCTTTTGTCTTCAGATAATTCTGTGTGTGTTGTGCTTCTTGAATGTCAGAACTTTCTACTTTCCTCTGTTAGGATTTAGAATAGTTTGGCAGTGCGCAGAAACCTTTCTCTCTCTTCTTTAAAAAAAAAGAATGACTGATAAACAAAGAAAGCCAGTTTTGTTTTGTGTCTCTTGCGTTGGGGCAGGTGCGAGCACTGTGATCTGTTCTGAGTCAAAATGCTTTGCACTCGTCTTGCTTACTTCCGAGAGACAGCACCCACTCTTACATTGTGGGGCTCTTGTATGGATCGAGAGACGGGTCCGTCCCTATCGCTCGCCCTCTCCCCAGATCCAGCCGGTCCTTCCCATGATCTTTAAGCGCGCTCCGGCACCTCTTCGGTTCATGAGGAGGACCATGAATCTCTTGAGTCTGCGGACTTCGAGCTACCCACGCATGATATTAAAGCGACGGAGGATTTACTCAAGGAGGTTACTCGTGCGGTGGCCAGGCTTCAATTACACTGGCCACGCGAACAAGAGACCCCCAAGCACTCCAAACTGGAGGACAGATTTCTGTCTGGTGGCCAAAGGAAGAGAGCGCCTCATCAGTCCTTTCCCTTCTTTGATGACCTCCATGACGAGCTCTCTCCTTATACTTCCCGTGTCTTTGTCCCCTCGATGTCAACATATTCGACTATCGTGGGTGCTGAGGCATGGGGATATTCAGTATGGCATCATCGCTAAAAAGACCTAATCCCTCCACAAAGCCATGCAGGACCACCTCTACGCTTGTCGGGAAGGCTTATCAGGCAGCAGGTCAGGCTGGTGCTGCCCTATCACCCCGCACATTCACAAAGTGCATGGATGCAGCACAGGCTCCTTTGTGATTCCGGGGCATCCGCATTCTGAATTATATAGACGACTGGCTGATACTAGAAAAGTCACAAGAACTGGCTTTTCAGCAAAGGGATATCGTCTTAGATCATCTGGTTTCTCTGGGTCTGAGACTCAAAGTCAAAAAGAGCGTTCTCTCTTCTACTCTTGAAATTACCTATCTGGGGGTTGTATGGAATTCGATCATGATGCATGCACAATAGTCTCCTGCTTGAATCCTGTCCATTCAGAACACAGAGTACACAAAGTCAGGCTAGGTCAAGGTTGCACTATCAACGAATATTAGGTCTCATGGCATCTGTGTCCTCGGTGATCCCTTTGGGCCTTCTGCACATGAGACCATTTCAGTTGTGGCTCAAAACCAGGGGATTTCATCCAAGGGATGTATCCTTTCTATGTGGTTCAGACTCTGGTTCCTCACTTTGGGTCCCACTCTAGGTGCGTCTCACCATCGCAAGTTGCTAATGATAGACGCCTCCCTGACGGCTGGGGTGCAGTCTTAAGTGGTCGTCCAGCTCAAGGTGAATGGGAGGGTCATCAACTCGATTGGCACATCAACTGCCTCGAGTTGATGGTGGTATTTCTGGCTCTGAAATACTTCCTCCAGTATTTGAGAGGCTGCCATGTCCTTGTGCAGGTGGACAACACAGCAGTAGTCTCTTACATAAACCATCAAGGAGGTCTACGTACAGGCCAGTTCAACAGACTGGCATGGCAGATTCTCCTTTGGACCCAGGGCAAGCTCCTGTCAATCAGAGCAGTTTATATCCCTGGATGCCTGAATGTGGGAGCAGATTTTCTGTCCAGACAGAAAATACCGATGGGGTATTAGAACAAATCTCATTGAGATTTTACAGAGTGGAAGTGGACCTATTCGCCTCCCAACAGACAGCGCAATGTCCCCTCTACTTCTCTCAGAGTCACCCAGCCCCCATGGGTCTGGACGCGATGGCGCATACATGGCCCAGAATGTGCCTGTTTGCGTTTCCTCCTGTTTCTCTGCTCCCGGGAGTCTTTGCCAGAGTTCACCAGCAAGGGTCTTGCCTCTTACTGATAGCGCCGCATTGGCTGAACAGGATATGGTTCTCGGAGATAATGGCTCTCCTCGACGGCTCGCCTTGGGCGATTCCGGACAGGAGGGACCTTCTTTTCCAGGCCCAGGGGACAGTATTTTATCCCTGGCCCAAGCTGTGGAACCTTCATGGCCCCTGAAGGGTACCAGCTGAGGGACACTGGGCATCGAGACCATTCTAAGTGCTAGTGCTCCCTCTACTAGAAGAAGTTATGCCAATAAATGTGGTGTCTTTGAAAGATGGTGCAGTGCACATAATGCAGATCCAGTTAACTGCCAGATTGCTTCAGTTCTGGACTTTCTACAGGAAAAATGATCAGCAGGCACATGCCACGCCACTCTCAGGGTTTATGTGGCCGCTCTATCGGCTTGCCACGCCTTGATTGACGGGATGCCTTTGGGGACACATCACCTGCTTGCTCACTTTATTCGCGGAGCCATGCATTTGAAACCTCCTGCTAGGACCAGGATCCCTTCATGGGACTCAACAATAGTCCTTGAGGTTCTGGTTCAGACCCCCTTTGAACCTCTAGAGTCAGCGTCTGATACACTTCTGACTCTCAAGATGGTTTTTCTTATGGCAATTACTTCGCAGGCTCTGTCCATCTTGCCATCCTGCTTAGATTTTGTCCCAGGAATGGCTAAAGCAATATTGCATGCTCACCCTGACTACCTGCCTAAGGTTCCTTTCTCGACCGTACATCTGTATATACAGCCTTCTGCTCCCCGCCATTTATAACGCCGTTTATAATGTATTTATTTTATTATTATTATATAAAAAAACAATTTCAGTTCATCTATTATAAAAAAACAATTTCAGTTCATCTATTAACAGTGTCATGCAGATAATATTATTAGTAATGACATCACTATTAAATGAGTGGGGGAAAAACACAGACAGACAGACAAATAGGTAGGTAGGTAGGTAGAAAGATACAGAGGGTCTTTGTGTTCTTCTATGAAAGTGTGCATCTTTTTGTTCTCTCTGAGAGATAGACAAATGCGGAGAGACAGGGACTGGGGCTACAAGAGAGGGAGAGAGAGAGCGAGATAGAGTCAGGAAGAGTAAGATTATAGGGATTACATGTCTCAACAACCAGCTCACGGCCAATTTGAAATGACTTGAACTGAATTCATACGCACACACAGGCACAGAGGCCTCACCTAAAGGGTCATGGGGTTATTGGATTCCTACTGGGAAATGTCATCTCTTGGTGTGCTTCTACTGAAATACATATTGTACAGATCAGAGTGTGTGTGTGTGTGTGTGTGTGTGTGTGTGTGTGTGCACTGACCTAGTCAACGGTGGCTGTATTTTATAAGATATGACAGAAAAAGTTGACCAATATGTGAGACCACTCTCTCTATCCAGAAAAACATCCCTCAGCACTATTGATCATCTGTCAAGGTTATTGTATGTTTTGGGGCTTTATTGCGCTAGATGGACAACAATTGACCAACAATAAGCAAGACAATTGTGAGTTCATATAAAAAAAGTATAATATATATTGCAGCTCACATCACCTAGAATGATGTCCTGGTTATGAGGTCAACAACGGCAGATAAGTAAGTTTTAGTGTTTCTGAAACTTGTCAAACAAAGTTTGTTTTAAAATGTTTTACTCTTTTTCATTTATTATTTAATTATCATCTACTGAGAGCTTTATACATCATACTGATTAATGATATTAACATGAGTGCACATGAATATGAGTTTTCTGACATTTCTATAATCAATGTCTACACAAAACACCTATAGGTTGTAATCCTTAATGGTTACTTGAAAAGTCTGGTATTAGGCCATGGCTATCCATAATCATACATCACTCTGCTGATATGTAGTTTCCATTTCGGTATTTATTTGTCAATTATGTAGGCTACTGAAAGGCCTTTAAATGTGTGGCACATGTGTATTCAACATAGCCTCATGACAACGCATAATAATTTGTACAAGATGGCAAATTCGTATCATACAACTTGGCTTATATTAAAAGGTGCAACTTTTACTGTATTCCCAAAGAGACCAACCAATCAACAAATAGAATTTCAAATTGCTACAAAACAGACAACTAATTTTACCCAGCTTTCATCCAGCACTTAATAATGGAAATAAATGCCTTTGAAGAAATGTGGTTACTTACGCTTCTCTCATCTCGTTCTAAACCCTGAAGTTTTTATTTTCTCTAGTACAGAAAAGTTTATTTTCCCATTAAAATCACTGATTAGTTATAGGGTTTGCATAAGGGGTTACACTTTATGGTTTGATATGGTTTGGAATAAGGGTTAAATTTAATTGGTTAGTTTATTTCTCCCAATTGGAGTAAAAGTACATTTTTGTTCAAGCCAACTTGTACTATACTACGGCTTGATGTAAGACCGGGTTGTCTGGATTCTTCACCCAAGCTCACGTGTGCAAATATTCAAGAGCGTGACAGGAAAAGCAAGAGATTGCATGTCTATGACAAATGTTCTAAGTGGTTGAGGTGTTTTTTGGTGTGTGTGTGTGTTAAAGCCCATATGTCATGCAGTGCAGTCAAGTGGCATGAAAATCCAGTTAAAGCTACATTAAGAAAGTGCTATTCACACTCACAAGACAAAAACACAAATCCACTCAGGCTACATAATGAAAATTGTAGAGAGTTTTTGTATGTTGCTGCATAAACTACTGTGAATGCCTACAATCACTTGCTCAAACATGCAAATCCTATTGATCTGTGTAAAAACCTCAATATAAGCACCATCTCACACACAATAACATTTGACAGTGGCTGGTAATGTTATGTTGGAATCCGATTATCACACATCAATAGAGAAGAACCACAAGTGGGGGAGGCCTTCAGGGCTCAAAACAACAGCTTCAAATGGTGGTTGTACTGCTCACCAGTGTTTTTTCTCTGAATATATGTGTGCGCCCATCCAACAGGCTTTCAAAAACAAAGACTAGCTAGTGAGAGACCAGCCTGCTCTCTGAATAGGTTAACGTAGCAATGAGACTCAATTAGCAGCTTCTCCAAATTGAGCCGTGGCTGCAAAAAAAAAGAGCAAACACTATGTACAATTAAAATGCTTTCATTCCTTCCTCCCCTTCTGTTTTATCCTCCTAAATGAGCTGAGAATGTATTTCAACACAAAAACACACCAAGAGACTTTTCAAGATGGAGAGAATGCAACCAGCCTCTTTTGTGGTTGATTAGTACATGTTAGCAAAAATTTGCATTCACACGGTGCTCTAGTACGACACACACTTGCACACATTCAGTTCGCCCAGCTATCTCCCTTCTGTGTGCCAGTCTGACCCACTGGTCCCTGTGTGTGGACAATGCCCTTGTGCTGTATTAGCTCTGCCAGTCAAGTGTCTCAAATTGGATTAGCCGCAGTTATTTGGGGTTTCTTCATATCGGTGGAATTATTCACATAAAGCTCCAATTTGAGAGTCTCGGAGGGTCCTACGAGAGGGCCTGAACCGCAGAATGTGCAGGATATTGACTCAGAGTTTCCACCCACAGGGATGCCCTCATAAACCAGACAATTGAATTATTCAACTAAGTAGCGTGTCAGGATAAACACAATGTTCTTGCATTATATTTGTGAACAATTTTTGCTCTGCCATGTGAGATAGATTGATGAATGGATACTTGATGGGACAATTATTGATCATTATTTTGACAGTGCACTGGCAGCCCAATTTAAAAGACTGTTTCTGTCATAAACTTATGAGAGAAACAAATATTTTGTAGGAGGCTGGGATTAATTTGTCACAATAAAGAGTTTTTCTAAGTCAGTTTTGTTTAATCAGCTACAAATAGCCTCAAATATACACAATAATTCAAACATAAAAATTTTGTATCTAATATTAAATGTGGACAATCAACTTTAAGTACTTTGCTGCAAGACAAATCTGAGATGTTTTTATAGAAGAAACACTTTCACAATGTTTACCCATTAGTTTTTTTTACTTTTGACAAAAAAAATCAGTACTTAAATTTAAAGCAATTACAGATGCAGGGCATATTTCTGTGTGGGGGGTGAGGGCATGGCATGAGAGAGAAAGCGGTAAGTGTTTTCTCCTGAAATTACTTGCTGATAATTGTGGTTTCTATGTTCACAGTGAGACGCAGGGAGTTAAAGGTCTGCCCAAAACACCAGATAGAGAGAGAGAGAGAGAGACAGAGAGAGAGAGAGAACCTAGCTGACAAGCTGTGTGCGTGTGTTGGCCGCTGCCGGCTGTTATGAAGCTTTACTGTCATGCTTGAGGCGGATGTGTTTGATTTATATATAAAAGTGATGTACCCGAGTTGGAATCGCTGTTCCCCACTTACTCATTCCATTGAACCTTTACACTGGTGCCGAAACCCAGGAGAAAAGAGGAAGAAGGATACACTGCCGTGGTGTTATCGCTGCTGGATAGTGTCTTCAGGTCCCTTGGTAGCATACACCAGGCCCAACACTAGGCAATCATGGACATGCACGTGGAGCAGCAGCAGCCTTTTGAGGTGCACCTTCAGGCCCAGGAAGATGACCGGAGGGTGCTGCGGAGCTTAGTAACCCAGGGGGCGGCGGACGCAGCACGTTCTCTGGCAGCAGCAAACCCTCACGTGCTGCTCACAAAGATGGGGCATCAAGATGAAATGAAGGCCTATCTCGATGATGGCCACAGCAACACTTGTCACAATAGTATTAAATGAAATTTTAAGAGTGGAAACAGGAAATCAGATGGGAAATAGAGTGGGACAAAAAGTTAATTCAAACCAGGGTTGCTAGGTCAACACTACTCATTCACACCCCACGCCAATGCAGCGACACCTATTGTATTGTTTGCAGTATATTCCTGTGGTTTCACCAGACTATTGGGGTGCAAATAGCTGCACTGTGTGGCAGATGCTCTTTCCAGTTACTTTGAAAATATTTTCACTTGAAATTAACCAATTCATTTAAATGTTACATAATTACATTTTTGTGTAATAAACAAAACAGCAAAACCATTTATATTCAGAACTACTTATAAAATAGCAGTCTAATCTAAGAATTAAAAGGTACTACAACCTTAAATTTGACTTTCATCTTTAAATTTGAGAAATTTGCTACCCAGAGAACTGTTGGTGCTGTATATTCCTCAAGTATTTGACTGGTTGGGAGCCAAGCTAACAAGATTAGTTACTGTGGATTTTCAGCTTTTACACTTCATATTGATGGAGGTTCGTTGTGTGTTTGATCACCTAACATGCGATTACGTTTTCCCAGTGAGGATTAGCTTCCTCCAAGGGGACTTGTATGCTAGGTGTATCTCTGAACTGTAAGAAGCTTAGCAGAGAATGTGTGTGGGGTAATGGCTTTAATTTTCTGTGCCATTTTATGTCAGAAAACATCTGATTCCTTCCCAAAGTTCGACATGCATGCACAAATCCAAGGTCTGTGTAATATGTTTAAGCCAAGTTTTGCAGTTTAACTTCAACTACACGGACCGAATTGCCTTACAACCGGCAGACATGCTAGTTAGCATTGTATGTGCACAGTGAAGTGTGCAGCAGCTGTATGCGTGTGTGCCTGCACGTATGTGCGAGAGCAGGAGAGCGAGCAAGCACACTAAACTGTTCAGAATTCATTGAAAAGTAAGGACCTTTTTTTACACTTGCCACATCATGATGAGATGCTGGATAATAGAGTCATGCATTCTGCTGGGGAGGTGATATTTCCCTGATATGTAATTTTGGTGTATATAGTATAATGATGTAAGCAAACATCTCTCATGCTCTCTGTATAGAGTCACTGACTGGCCTGCTTGCTCAGCAGAAATAACAATAGGCTGATTTAAAAGCAAAGTCCATGCTTTCGTAATCAGACCAACACACACCCACTAAAGCACACACACACTTAGTATGCAATACAACAGTTGCCAGGTAGACTTTTTTGTTCACCGTGTTCTTTTTATTTAATAAATTAAGCTTGGCTAATACAGAAAACCTAAAAGGGGAAGTAATAGTCATAGCCAATGCTGTGGCTTTTTTCCAAAGCCATACAATCCTAGAGCAATGCAGATCAAGCTTATTCATAAATTTGGCCCCCGACCATATAACCTAATCTATATCGTGCCATAAGACTCACTGCTGTGGGCTCTTGCCTCAATATGTGCTATTTTGAAAGCTAACCCAATATATTCTGAAATGACCCGAGGGGTTGTGTGCAGTTTATTTTGAGGTTTCTCCTGTTGAATCCTCTGTTTACCCTTTTATACTGCCTCTCTAATCACACACTAACCTGCAGATGTATATTAAGATGCAGCAGGAAAGCCAGATGCACAACAGATTACAGTCAGCTCGGCATGGAGCTGTCACATTGGGTTTGTTGTGGAAACCATCTGCTTGTGGCACTGCGAGTATCCCAGGTCTGCCATATTCTGCTCTATCTTGAGGAATGACTGAGTATCTCTCTCTCTCATCCTCCACCCCCGATCACACGCTCTCCTTCAAGTTCTTGAGGCATTTGTGAAAACGGCTCGGGCATCTTCACTACTCCAAGGCATTTCCAATAAAGGGTTTGATGTTTACAGTCCTGGCAGTGCATTGTTTAGACACTGGTGTGCTTTGTGTTTTAAAAAAAACAAAAACACCTAGAATATTGTAACAGGGTTCAGGAAAGGTGGAGGCGAGAACTGGATCAACACTCCAACAAAACTTTAATTATAACTTAACATCAAACTGGAACATAAAAACAGACATCGACCACAGACACACACACACACACACACAGCTCCGTGTCTCTCTCTCTCTCTCTCTCTGGCATCCCTGACTCTTGTCTCTCTCCCGCTGATTGGGCTACTCAGCGCCAAGCGTGTACCCTCACGGCCCGGCCACACCCTCCTCCTCATCACAAATATTCTTTATGTAAGCAGGTCAAGTACTTGAAAACACAGCATCCACCTGAGGCACAGGCTACTTATCAGTTGGGACTCTGTGCATAAGAGCCCTAATGCATGTAGAGTGCTTCGTAAAGCTTACTTTATCACAATACTGCATTTCACACTGGCCAACTCATTGAACACTTTTTATACTCAAGCGATGTTTCTTATTTCAATGGATGCTGTACTTTGCATGTCTGTTTCTGTTAGAACCTAAAATTATTTATCAACATCAAACAAGCAAGAGGGCTGTTGTACTGTTATATATCACCATTTCACAGTCGAATCACAGTTGTGCTAAGATATTGTGACCATATTCTGGTTTTCCAAAAAGTGGACATCTTTTTTTCTTGCCGGGGGGAGGGGGAATAATAAGGTTCAAAACAGTGTTACTATGAATGCAAACTATAATACATTGAAAAATACACTCTATTAGCATAACATAAATATATATATAAAAAAATAAAAATGTCCAACATTCTTTTGAATGTCCATGTACTAAAATACAATAATTTGATGCCATGAGTGTACCTTCATTTACTATTACTATTATTTTGAATGGCCATGGAAAATGAAGCAATGTGATCATTTTACCTGATTGCAAAAAGCAGTCAGTTAATTTACCTGATGAACTTTCACCTTTTGCTGACCCTTCATGCTTCGCAGAGCAGTGTGCTTCTAAATCACATGCACCTTTATTAGCAACTGACACATAAGTGCCAACTTTACATGTCATCCTGCTTTCCGGGGATCTCGACCTGGACGAAAGCTTTTTTTTGCTTACGTTTGGGCATTGTTTCCACTCAGCTGTCATTTGCTGCTCCAGTCAAGCAAGTGTTTGATGCCGAACACAACAGCTCAAAATGTTCGCGGACAGATTGACTGGCAGGAATTTGACCAATAGTTGCTGCAAGCCTCTTATAATTGTCCAATTGGTGTGCGAGAAGGCGGGACTTACAAAGAGGGGTTAAAGCAATGCAAATATACACACACAAACAATGAAGTACTAGACCAGATGCACATCATAATGCAACTAAAGCCGAATCCCGGATGCAGAAATCCTGGCCGGACACTTTTTTAAGGTCAGAAAAAAAGGACATGTCCGGGAAAAAGAGGATGTATGGTCACCCTAGCTAAGAGCATGACTGTGAGTGTAAAAAAATGCTGTTCAATAAACATGAGGTTAATATAGAGTTCCTGAAACTCTGAATTGTGCAGGCCTTCACATAAGTTTAGGTAGTTGACACATTCACCATTAATTGCTTTATCAGGCCAGCATCTCGGCCAGGTAACCCCGCTTTTTCTGCTACATAGGTATAGCCGCAAACACCGAGTAAAGAAAGTATCCAGAATTCCACACTCCATTTAGTCGGAGTAAGAAGTACATTATCTGAGTACTCCTAGTACATTTTGTTTGTTGCATTTTCAGTGTAAACACACTACTTACATAACAAAATGGCATAGAATGGTGCAGAAGTATGCTGTAACACAGTTAAAGGATGGGCAAGGAGGAGGCGAGAACCGGCTTGTCAACATAAATCATAATTTAATGCAAACTTAAACCAAAAGCATAAACAAACACACACTGACGGACATGCCCGTAATTCTCTCTCTCTCTCGAACCATCGTCAACGTCGTAGGAGTGGTGGTGGCGTAGTGGCTAAAGTACAGGGCTGTTAATCAGAAGGTCACAGGTTCTAACCCCAAGGCCACCACCATTGTGTCCTTGAGCAAGGCACTTAACTCCAGGTTGTTCCAGGGGGATTGTCCCTGTAATAATTGCACTGTAAGTTGCTTTGGATAAAAGCGTCTGCCAAATGCATAAATGTAAATGTCAACGGCTGCCTTTATCCCCTTGTGTGTGCCTCATCAGGCCGACTGGGCACGCAATATTTTGACCCCTCCACTCTACATATGTGTTTTGGTTTACAGCTTTAGTTAAGCCAGTTAGTTTGAATACTCCTGCGACACTGCGGTCAAATCAAATTAGAGGACCTGAACTATTTTGCACAATTCTAATTATTACACAGCTCACTGTGGTCAGTCGCGGTATACTGTGGTATTAGTATAATGAGCAGTAAACTGTAAAATGCACATTTTTTCCAGCCAACCGTATTCCTACATAGATGTCATAGTTTCGTCTCTCGTATCACTCTGTGGTCGATTTCTTCTAACATAATAAAAGAGTTTAAACTGAAATCAATATTTCACATTCATGTATTTACTTGGTAAGTAGCCATTTAATAAGGCTTCGCTGACCACCCCATTGGTGATCATTTTGTGATAGGTCGCATACAGGTAAAATGGGGCACGTTCTGATTTGTCATTGTCGTTATTTTAAAATGTGATTCCAAATAGCTCAGCCCCTCACCCAATAACATCTTAAATAGCTAAAGATCTCCACTACACTAGACAGAGGAATATATGAAATAATAAATACAAAAATACAAAATACAAAAATAATTGTAAAAACATGACTAGTTGTCTCAATTTACCAACAGAATTTTCATCCCAATAAACATCTAACAGAACATTATCTAGTCATTATTATTATAAAACAGTAAGTGCAGGTCATAAATCTGATTGGACGAGAGACATTACAAATGTGCTGATGTCTCAGAACAGCAGCACTGATGCTTTACTGTTTGGATCACTCCGCTTGTGTTTGTGGCATTCTAAACTAAACTTAAAAGCAGCTAGGCTAGATGTGTCCTTTCATTTAACCTTGTGACATTAAAGATTTTAGCCAACAGGTGGCGACAAAATAAAATTTGTATGTGTTAGGTGTTATGAGTTGTGTTGATGGTTAAGTCAGTGCTGTCTGTCATCTTAGCAGTTTCTTTGAAGTCATCTGCATTGTCTCTCACTCCATGATCGCTCGGATTACTACTACACTACAGCTTGGAAATAGAGTTAAACTAACAGCTTCTGCATTATTCAGCTTATCGCGACTGAGAGACACAACATACTGATATCACATGCTCAAAGCACTTATTTTACTATAGTTTCTGCATTGGTAAAAGATATAAACATTGAACATAGTAAAGGAGATCACAAATTAAACAGTGAATGACTCTTGCGCACTGGCTACCGCAAATTACTCATGGAGAAACCCTGCTCGGACGGCTATTTTTATACAGAGAAAATAGGATGTATTTGACAATAAATCTTCAGCAAGTTGACTAACGCTACAGCTGAGGAGTGAAGTTAACTCAATTGCTCTCTCTCTCTCTCTCTCTCTCTCTAAGAAAGTAGTTCCACACAAGAATGTTTGTTCCGACAGTTTTTCCTCATTTTTTATTATTTACTTGTTTGTGGAACTGTCGGATAAAACCAATACCACACTCGAAATCATGCTGTATGGCCCTGAATCAGCACGGCTGTGATTACCTGTGGCCAAATAACAGCAGTGCTGATTCAGAGTGATACAGCACCATTGTGTATCTGATATAGGGCCATATAGCACTCTTGCTCGTGTGATATTGCTTTGATATTGAATTTTTTGTTTGTCAAGAAATAAAGGCTTCTACTTTCAGTGTGACAAGTTGAATTTGTATAGTGCCTTTTCACAACACACATAATTTCAAAGCAGCTTTACAGAAGATGTAAAACTGTAATATCTATAATGTCGATGAATCATCATTGTGTATTTAGATAAAATACGATTGTTAACTGTGTTTAAAAATAAGTAATTAAATAATAATTGTATTAGTAACCCCAGTGAGCAAGCTGAAGGCGACTGTGGCAAGGAACACAAAACTCCATAAGATGTTGATTAATGGAGAAAAATAACCTTGGGAGAAACCAGACTCACTGTTGGGGCCAGTTCCCCTCTAGCTAACATCATGAATATAATGTAAATATTACTTATGTATAGTTAAAGTCATGGTTTAAAATGATTAAACTAAGTAAGTGTTAAGGGTCAGTGTTTAAACATCGCTTTTGTTTGAACTGTAAGATTAATGACCAATGTCTTTGAAGTCCATCCTGGATTAATTGCAGAAGTTCACATAGATGCAATTGTCCTTGTAAATTGGATGATGAAAGCTTTTGTTGGCAATTGTTAGTCTATGCATTCCATTTCAAGATCGTAGTCCATCAATAGACGAGGTGATGCAGGCAGAGATCAGGGATGTGAAACGCAGTTCAACCTGGCCGTTAATTTTGGTGAGGTTCGGTGTGGTCGATCCTAAATCCAAGGTTCAGTCAATGGCATATGAAGTATCCCATGTCTTATGGTTGGAGTTGGCATTAGTTCATCCTCAGAAGTCCATCATAATAGACTGAAGTGATGTTTGGCTGGTACCGGCTGCATTTAGTCATCATCATTCAGCGACACGTAGCAGTTTATTCCAACACGAAGCAGGAATGGTGCTGGATCCAGCCAGTTCTGTGACCTCAGGATAGGAGTCCAGAGGTTGAGACAGGGAAACAAATAAAATAATATAAGCATAGATGCCATTTAATTTATTGCAGATTTATAAATCATGATCAATGTTTCTGGTTTCTGGTTCCGGCAGACCCAACTAAAGTAGCCTAATTGTGGGTTGGAGGATAAATTAGGTGTATGACTGGCTAAATAGATGAGTCTTTAGTCTAGACTTAAACTGAGAGAGTGTGTCTGCATCTCGAACAGTGTTAGGGAGACTCTGGCTGCTGCATTTTTAACCAATTGAAGTTTATTTATTGATCTTGCTTGACATCCTCCCAGTAATGCATTACAATAATCTAGTCTTGAGGTCATGATCGCATTAATTTATTTTTCGGCATCAGTAACAGAGAGCATGTGCCTTAATTTAGCAATATTTATTTGGTGGAAGAATGCTGTTCTTGGTAAGTTGATTTTAATCAAATCTTGGTAATCTTGGTAATCAAACATTGGTAAGTTGATTTTCAAAGGACAGGAAGTTCTTTGCTGTTGAAGATGATGTAACAGTACATCCATTGAGAGTCAAATTATATTGTAGTGGCTTATTTTTAGAGTTTTTTGGTCCAATAATTAGTACCTCTGTTTTGTCAGAATTGAGTAGAAGGAAATTTCTGGCCATCCAATCTTTTATTTCACTGATGCACTCTGCTAATTTCGAGAAATGTGAAATCTCATCAGGATTTGAAGAAATATAAAGTTGTGTTTCGTCGGCATAGCAGTGGAAACTTATTCCACGATTCCTGATAATATCTCCCAGGGGAAGCATATACATGGAGAAAAGCAGAGGCCCTAAAACTGATCCCTGTGGCACTTTTGTTTGGTTTGACAATTCCTCATTTAAATAGACAAAGTGGTGGCAGTCTGCTAAATATGACCTAAACCATGCTAATGCAACTCCACAAATGCCAGCATAATTCTCTAGCCTATTCAAGAGAATGTCTTGATCTATCGTGTCGAATGCAGCACTAAGATCTAAAAGCACTAGAAGAGAAATAAATCCTGACTGAAATTCTTCGTATATATTATTTCTCTGTAGAAATGAACGTATTTGGGAGGATATTACCTTTTCTAATATTTTTGACAAACGGAAGATTTGAAATCGGTCTATAACTAGCGAATTCTCCAGGATCAATTTGTGGCTTCTTAATAAGCAGTTTGATAACCGCCATATTAAAGTTTCTTGGGACATGTACTAAGCATAGGGAGGAGTTAATAATATTAGAAGAGGTTCTGAAATTACAGGAGATACCTCTTTTAAGAGCTTAGTTGGTATAGGATCTAACAAACATGTTGTGGCTTTTGATGTTTCGATAAGTTTTGTTAGCTCTTCATGACCTATGACAGAGAAGAATTGAAGTTAAACGTGAGGAAAATTATTAGACACTGTTTTCTGAGATGCTATGACAGATGATTGCATAATTCAAATGTTATTTCTGATTATTTCAATTTTATCTGTAAAGAAATTCATGAAGTTGTTACTCTTGTGCTGTGACGTAATATCTGGTTCTGTTGAGGCTTTATTCCTAACCAATTTAGCCACAGTACTGAATAAATATCTAGGATTGTTGTGGTTCTTTTCTATGAGTTTACTAAAATATGCTGACCTGGCAGCTTTTAGTGCCTGTCTGTAGCTACAGACACTATTGTTCCATTCACCACGAAATACATCTAATTTTGTATTTTTCCACATGCGCTCAATTTTCCGAGTGTGATCATTGTAATGCTGACCCAGAAGCGGCAGCGGAAGCGGTGGCCCTCGTGTAAAGCTCTCCTTGTGTGAAGACCTAATTGGGTAAAGAGTCTACCTGTGTGAGTCCACCGAGCAAGGACACTGACAAGGCTCCACTCACCAAAGCACTTAAGTATTTTTCTATTCTATCTCTTTTATTATTTTACTTATACATACATACTAACATGCCTAGTTCACTAATAACACATGCCTTTAAGCACATCCCTGTTATCTGTTGTAGACCGTTCACAAGATACAGATGCAAGACAAAACGCAACCCGCTTTGCACTTCAACACCTGCTCCCCTCTCGTTCTCAGTTGGACTCTGGAACTGCCAGTCTGCTGTGAACAAAGCTGCCTTCATTCCAGCTTTCGCCACACAGTCCACCCTCAGCATCCTGGCACTGACAGAGACATGGATATGTCCTGAGGATACAGCAACACCTGCTGCTCTCTCCAACAACTTCTCCTTCTCCCACACCCCTCGACATACTGGTAGGGGTGGGGGAACAGGTTTGCTCATTCATAATAACTGGACTTTTTCACCACAGGCTTCACTATGTAACAATACATCTTTTGAATTCCATGCCATTACTACAATGCAACCCACAAAATTACATATTGTTGTCATCTATCGCCCCCCAGGTCAGCTGACAAGCTTTCTTGAGGAATTGGATGTCCTGCTGTCCTCCTTGCCAGAGGATGGCAGGCCATTTGTGGTTCTTGGCGATTTCAACATACACCAAGACAAGCCCCAGGCCATTGAACCGAATACTCTTCTGGCCTCATTTGACTTGGAAAGACTACACACCACAGCAACTCACAGGTCGGGCAACCAGCTGGACCTCATTTTTACACGTAACTGTACCACCTCTAATATTCTTGTTACACCTTTACATGTCTCTGATCACTACTTTGTTCCATTCAACATGATTCTCCCATCCATTGTAAAACCGACTCCACCTTTGGTTTCCTTTCGCCGTTCCCTCTCACCCTCTCGCCTTTCCACTGATGTCTCTGCCTCTCTTCCCACAATAAATGTATTTTCCATGCTTGATATAAACACTGCCACAGACACACTTAGCTCCACTTTAACAACCTGTCTAGACAACATCTGTCCCCTCTCCTCTAGACCAGCACTTACTACACCACCCAGCCCCTGGCTGTCTGACGTCCTTCGTGAACATCGGACTGATCTCAGGGCAGCTGAGAGGAGATGGCGGAAATCTAAAGATCCAGCTGATCTAGGTAAATATCAGCTTCTGCTTGCAACTTTTTCAAATAACGTTAAAACTGCAAAAACTTCATATTACCAGACCAAGATCAACATCACCACAGACACTCGTAGCTTGTTTAGAACATTCAACACACTTCTCTGCCCTCCCCCTCCACCACCTGCCACATTTTTTACTAATAAGGTTACAGCCATCAGCAATACATTCACTGCACCACACCCTGTCAAACACCTGGCTCCTGTATGCAACTCTTCTTTCTCTATGTTCTCTCCTTTAACTGACACTGAGGTCTCTAAACTCCTCCTCTTCAACCACCCCACAACCTGTTCCCTTGACCCTATTCCATCACACCTTCTCCAGGCCATCTCTCCGTCCATTCTACCGGCACTTACACACATAATTAACACATCCCTTCTTGCAGGCACTTTTCCCACTACATATAAGCAGGCACAAGTATCCCCACTGCTGAAAAAACCTGCACTTAACCCCACACAGATAGAACACTACAGACCAGTCTCTCTCATCCCATTCATGGCAAAAACACTTGAAAGGGCAGTTTTCAATCAGATCTCCGCCTATCTCTCACAGAACAAGCTGCTGGATGACAATCAGTCAAGCTTCAAAAGTGGACACTCCACTGAGACTGCCCTGCTGTCTGTCACTGAGTCGCTGAGACAGGCGAAAGCTGATTCCAGATCATCCATTCTGATTCTGCTGATTCCCTATTCCTGCCTTTGACACAGTCAACCATCAGATCCTACTCTCCACCCTCTCTAAACTGGGCAACACTGGAACTGTGCTTGACTGGTTCAACTCTTATCTCTCAGAAAGTTCCTTTGAGGTAGCCTGGAGAGGGGAGGTATCCAAGCCACATCAGTTATTTACTGGGGTACCTTAGGGATCAGTGCTTGTGCCACTTCTCTTCTCCATATATACAACATCACTGGGACCCATCATCCAGTCACATAGTTTCTCTTACCACTGCTACGCTGATGACACGCAACTCTACTTGTCTTTCTAGCCCAACGACACCACAGTGACCGCTCGAATCACTGCCTGTCTGGCAGACATCTCAACCTGGATGAAGGAACACCACCTTCAACTCAACCCAGCCAAGACCGAACTCCTTGTCTTTCCAGCCAACCCTCCTGATGAACACAACATCACCGTGCAAATGGGTCCAACTACAGTATCACCTTCCAAAACGGTCAGAAATCTAGGGGTAACCATTGATGATGAGCTAAATTTCACAGACCACATTTCAAAGACTGCAAGATCATGTAGATTTACACTCTACAATATCAGGAAGATAAGACCCTTCCTCTCTGTACATGCCACACAACTGCTCATTCAGTCACATGTCATAACTAGACTGGACTACTGTAACGCTCTCATTGCAGGCCTTCCTGCATGTGCTATTAGGCCTCTCCAAATGATCCAGATTGCAGCAGCACGTCTGGTCTTTAATGAAGCTAAGAGAGCACATGTTACACCACTCTTTGTCTCTCTCCACTGGCTGCCGGTTCAAGCACGTACTAAATTCAAGGCCCTGATGCTGGCATACAAATCAGTCAGTGGGTCTGCTCCAGCATACCTAAAAACATTTATGCAGAGCTACGTTCCCACCAGAAGCCTGCGGTCGGCTAAGGAACGTCGCCTTGTCGTACCAAAACAAACAGGCACCAAAACACTTTCCAGGACTTTCAGTTTCATCATACCACGATGGTGGAATGACATTCCCAACTCAATCCGGCAAGCTAACTCACTCTCTATCTTCAAAAAACGGCTAAAAACACATCTTTTCCAAAAGCACTTAACCGGTCACAAAAAAAAAAAAAAATTACATTTCTTGTTGCACTTAAATCTGTTTTGTATACTATTCTGACGATAGTGAAACTTTGTAATATGGCACTTTTTGTACCACTGTCTCCCTAAGATGATTCGCTGATGTTTTTCTTCTTTTGTAAGTCGCTTTGGATAAAAGTGTCTGCCAAATGAATACCGTAATTTCCGGACTATAAGCCGCAACTTTTTTCCGACGCTTTGAACCTCGCGGCTTATACAATGACGCGGCTAATATATGGATTTTTCCCGCTTTCAGATTTTATAAAAAAAAAAAAAACTTTCTGTGACGTGCTCAGTTTTTTGCGGCGTGAAGCTTTCATTAGACCAATGAAATTGCCGAACGGGTTAAGGTCAAACAACTTTTTTGTTTACTGTTTAGATTAAATCGAGCGGCTCAAACTTCCCATTATTCTGATTATGGTAGTCATTTTGTCACCCTCACCATGGCAAAGACATGGAGAAACGCATATGATGCTGCTTTCAAGTTGAAGGCGATTGATCTGGCTGTTGGAAAAGGAAATAGAGCTGCTGCACGGGAGACGTCGGAAACAGCAGCGTGAGGAATTGACTCAGTGCAAAAAGACAACTAAATCTGAGGCTATTCTGAGGCTATTCAACTCCGACACCGAAGGAGATGACTTCAGTGGTTTCAGTGCACAGGACGAGGAAGATAGTGACCAATGACTTTCTTGGTAGGCTACTGTTTACTGCAAATGTTTTATTACAAGCCGTGTGTTTCAAGTGCCCTGCTTCACGTGTCCTTCTTGGGAAAACTGTCACACGGGCACCAGTGTGACAGTTTTCAGCAGGGCACTTGACGTTCCAGGTAAGGCTTTTAATGGCCACAGCAATGTTTACAATCAATTTTATAAAGTTTCTCAATTCTTCTATGCGCCAACACTAGACTGACGTGTGTCACTTTCTCAGCTCTGTGGCTGCTGCCTTTTTATGCCGCTCTCCCCATGCTTACTGAAATTAGACACCGGTGTTAGACATAATTTAGCTCAGATGTAAGCTAAGCTTACCGCTTTTCTCTCCCGGACGGGCGCTTGACCACACCCCCGCTGCCACACCGTGTTTCGTTAAAGCCTATTTATTTTTGTTGCAAGCCGTGTTTCGTTAAAGCCTGTGTAAAGTTAATTTGTTTCAATGTACCGGTAGGCACCTGCGGCTTATAGACAGGTGCGGCTTATTTATGTTCAAAATAATATTTTTTTTAAAAATCAGTGGGTGCGGCTTATATTCAGGTGCGCTCAATAGTCCGGAAATTACGGTAAATGTAAATGTAAATGTAAATGTAAATGTACCATGGTGCAGGGCTTATTTCTTTAATTTTCTTTAATCGAAGTGGGGCGACAATATCAAGAGTGTTAGAGAAGACTGCATTTATATTTTTTGTTATTTCATCAAGTTCTTCTGGGCTTTGGGGTTTATTGAGAGTATGAGATAGATCTGGAAGATTATTAGTGAAGCTATCTTTAGTGGTTGAAAAATAGTTCTACCTGAATGCTAGCTTGGTGTAGATTGAGTAACATTAGCTGTTTGCAGCATACAAGAAATGAGGTAATGATCCGAGATGTCATCGCTCTGCTGCAGTATTTCTATATTATCAACATCAACTCCATATGACACAATTAAATTTAGCGTATGATTATGGCGATGAGTTGGTCCTGTTACATTTTGTCTGACTCCAGTGTGAGAGAGTTGAGAATATCGATAAATGCTAATCACAATGTATCATTTTCATTATCTATGTGAATGTTGAAGTCACCAACAATTAAAGCTCTATCTACAGTAACTACAAGATCTGATAACAAATTAGCAAATTCACCAAGGAAATCAGAATAAGGCCTGGGTGATCTATAAATTTTAGCAAGGACAAAAGACGACAGAGGTTTATTTATTTATATCTGACGGTGAATTATTAAGCAATATTAGTTCAAAAGACTTACATTTATATCCTGTCCTTTGAGTAACACCAAAAACTTCACTGTAAATTGTAGCAACACCTCCTCCTCGACCCTTCAGACGAGGCTCATGTTTATAACAATAACCTGGGGGAGTAGATTCATTTAAACTAATATATTAATCCGGTTTAAGCCAGGTTTCAGTCAAACAGAATGCATCCAATCTATGATCTGTAATCATTTAATTAACAATTAGTGCTTTGGTAGAAAGAGATCTAATGTTTAGTAGCCCTATTTTTTTATTATGTGTATTTTTAATTTGTATTATTATTTAGTGAGGGTATTGTGTTTGATAGCTCGGGGAACAGACACAGTCTCTATGAGATATCTAGGTGATACTGTCTCTATGTGTTGTAGTTTATGTGACCTGTGTGACGTCTCAAGGCAGCTAGCAGACGTTCGGATTAACCAGTTCGTCTGCTTCCTGACCTGGGCCCCAGTTAGTCAAATACTATCATTATTAAGACTATGAGACAAATTACTAGAGAGGAGAGTGGCACCTTCCCTGGAGGGATGGAGTCTGTCTCTATTTAGCAGGTCAGGTCTACCCCAAACACTCCTCCAATTGTCTATAAATCCTATTTTATTCTTCAGACACCACTCAGACATCCAGCCATTCAGTGACACTAATCTACTATAAACCTCGTCACCACGACGAGCAGGGAGGGGACCAGAGCTTATTATGGTGTCTGACATTGTTTTTGCAAATTTGCACACATCTTTAACATCATCTTTAGTGATCTCCGACTGGCAAACCTGGATATCGTTAGTGCTGACATGGATAACATTTTTAGAAAATCTACGTTTAGCATTAGCCAGCATTTGTAAATTTGATTTGATGTCAGACTCTCTGGCCCCCGAAATGCAATTAACAGTAGTGGCGGGAGTCTCTATTTCCACATTCCTTACAATATAATTGCCAATAACAAGGGCTCTTTCAACATGATTCTCAGCGGGTGTATCACTGAGTGGGGAGAATCGATTGGAAACCCTAACAGGAACGGGAGAGTGGTGTTTCTTTGCTGAGCGAGTATGCCGCCAAGACGTCACCCAAATGCCCTGCTGCAGGGGCTCTACAGCCGGAACCAAAGTGTGTATGTTGCTCTCTGTACTACTCGCATCCGAAACAGTATCTACTGACTTCTCTTTCTCACTGACCTCCACTAGCGTTCGGATGTGAGTCTCTAACTCATTAACCTTCTCCATCAGCCTGACTAATTCCACTAAATCACATGTGAATCCCTCACAGCTGATGGAGGAGGCTATTGTAAACATGTGACATGCAATTCAGGAAGAAATAACATTAGCGGATGCCTTGACTTACTGCAAATTGTTTGTTGGTGGTTCCTGAGCAGTGAGGGTTTGAGATTGAAGTAATAATCTGTGTACCGCAGAGGAGAAAAAACAGGTGCATGCTGAAAAAATGCACACAGTTTAATCGCGATAAAAATAGAACGCGGATGCAGGTGGAATATGCGCGCAGTTGTATTGCGATAAGATAATAATACGAGGGAAAACCTGATTCGCGCATAAAAATGGCAGATGTTAAGGATTAAAGGCTGAAAACAGATATATAAGCGATGCTAAAAAACTAGCAGGCTACAAACACAGACTCTAGCTAGGTGCCAGCAGCAACAGGTAAAATACACGCAGATGAAACAATAGAAAAGCGGAAAAAAGTGAAACACAGTAAAATGACAAAGTATATAACGATGAATGATGAATATAATGATGAACGTTTGAGAATGAGAATAAGAATAAGCAATGCTAAGCAGCCTAAGCAGGCTACAAACAAACTCTCGTGCAGCGTGCCATCAGCAACAGGAAGTCCAGTGTTTGTTTGTTTGTGTTTGGACCGTGTGATGGCGATGCTGTGAATAATTGGGCGGATTTGTATTCTATTTATCAGACTCGGATAAAGGCCTCAAATGAATTCCACAAATGGTTTATTTATCATATATTTTTCACCAGCTGCTACTGAGCATTGTGCTAAAACTCATCAAAGAACAATATTGACTCTGTCACATGTCTGGCCAGTACGCTGTTGGTGTGGCAAACAAAGAAACAAACAAAGCATCATGTTACTGAACAACTAAAATGATTTGACAACCAAATTATTCCAATACAAACATAATGAAGAAACAGTGATGTCGATAATGAAGTCATTACTTTTCACCTATTTTCACCCATGCTTAAAAATATTCACAAGTTTATGAGACAACCCAAAAGAATTCTCCTCCTCAATTGGATTTTTAGTTCTTTGAGAGTCAATTTGATGATTAACCCAGTCTTTGGTTTCCCTCAGTGAAATTCTCGGAGTGTCTTGTATGGAGCTAAAAGAGTCTCAATAAAGATAAATGCACACACTACATTCACATATGCACACACATGATTCATACATGCACACACAGGATTCATACATGCACACACAGGATACACAAATGCACACAAAATTCACAAATGCACGCACAAAATTTAAAAAGCACAGAAGATTCACAAATGCATAAAAAAATCATAAATGCACCAAAATTCATAAATACACACACAATTCAGAAATGCAAACAAAATTTACAAATGCACACAAGATTAAGAAATGCACAGGACAAGATTCAGAAATGTATTTCTGATGCACGCACAAATATATCTTGATTTACAAACTTTTTGCGGTCTGTGAACTTCACTGCATTTGTGTGTGAATTTTGAGACTCCCTGACTTGGCTCGACACACAAATGCCTTTTTTAAACAAGGAATGATCTGGAACCAATCAGATATCTCCCTTGTTTTAGCCAATCACGAGAACGCACCCCATGTGGGGGATTGAGCCAATCACATGAACGCGTTCACACAGCACGTGCATGTGGTGCGGGCGCGTTCACGGTCATTGTCACTCAGTTGAGACCTCAACATGGCTTCTGGCAACGACAGGGGAGCGGTAAGTATAACTTAACGTGTTTAGCTAGTTATAGCCCTGTTATGAGATGTTGTTTAATTGTTAATGTTAACCGGTTTATTTGTGCAACTATCAACATAAGCTAGCGAGCTGAGCTAGCGAACTACTCTAGCGCGTCTGCATGCTAATAGGGTCAGGCTAACGTTAGTATCTTTCCATAAAGTTGAAATTCTTGTGAATTAAGTGACTGTTTGACAGGGTCTAAAATTACTGCAAAGTGCAATGCATGTGAGAAGCTAAGTTGCTCTGAAGTAATGTTGCTCCGGTCAATCTCCTAGCTCCAATATATGCTAGCAGCCAGTGCTAACATTAGCACGCTAATCACTATGCCACAGGGTGGGCAGGGATAACCGCCAAATTGAAAAGACTGTTCATGTCTTTCTTGAACACAATCTTTCTTGCTTTAAACTCGACTGCTTACTAAACAAGCTCACTAAACGACGAGAATATTGTGTTGGAGGCCTCCAATTCACAGCTTCTGATTCTGCATTTAAGGGGAAACTTAAGAAACAGTTTACAGACAGTAAGTGAATAAAATTAAATATCTATTTTTCTCTTTTCCTTAGGAAACACTGAAGCCTGAAATCCTTCAGAGATTCCATGACCGACTGCTACACGTCTTGGAGAGGCAGCCTCTTGACATGGAAGGGTTACATTTTGTTTGCCATCAGAATTTAGTTTTATTAAGTGCTCTGGATGACGCAGTGAATGTAGGAGAAGAATTACTTACTGCACTTACAAATTTAAGTACTGTTATCCAACAGGAGATGGAGAATGAGCAGACATTTATAACACTGGATTTGCAGAAGGGCTTTCGTGGGCGTCCACGATTGACGACGTCAGTAGAGACCCTCACACATCTTCTAGAACTTGGGCTGCCATCAAAATGCATTGCTAGACTCCTTGGTGTGTCGAGAGCTACGCTTTTTAGGCGTATGGCTGAAAATAATCTATTTATATCTGACTTGTACAGTGGCTGCAGTGATGATGAATTGGACTCATTGATCACAGAAGTTAAGAGCACAATGCCAGATGCTGGGTGCAGAGTAGTCAAAGGTGCTCTACTTGCACAGGGACACAGAGTGCAATGGGACAGAGTGTATGCATCCATGCATCGCGTGGACAGTGTAGGTGTGCTATCCAGGATGACTCGTCTGAGATGTGTGGTGAGGAGGACGTACACGGTTCCTTGCCCGAAGTACATGGTGCACATTGACACCAATCACAAGCTCATCAGGTATGTCTGCACACTATCGGTATCTGTTTAGTTCGTTTTTGTTTCTAGTTGTGTATCTGGCATTGTGTATATTGTATCACATCAACCAGAATAATAGATCACAGTAAACTTCATTGAATTAGAGTGCCATTAACTGCTTTTATTCTGCTTACATTCCCAGATATATTGTATTGTAAAACATAGGCTCTTGGATATGTTATGTAGTGCGTTTTGGACTTACTAGTCTGATTTATTTTAACCTAGATACAACTTTGTTATCTTTGGGGGAATAGATGGCTATTCAAGAAAGGTAAGAATTTTACCTGTCAAGGACAAATAACTGGAAAATGTTACTGACTGACCCCATTTTAAGCATGTAAGATGTTTTCTTCTAATAATTCTAATGTTTTCATTTTATTTTCTGTACAAACAGGTGGTGTACCATTGGAACAAATCTATTTGACTTCTATGGTTATATACTGATACAGATATACAAATACTGATTAAGTTATGCATTTTAAAGTGGGGTCTACTGATCCTGATTCTTTGTATGTGTATGCTAAGCCTCACCAGCTTATTTTTAGGTTTGCCCTGAACATCCAAGAGACCATTAGGATAGTTTGCAACATGAATTATGTATGTTTGTATTTTTGAAATGTGAAAACAAGTGGAGAAACTAATCTCTGAAAATTAAAGATTGTTTGTTTGCATTAGGCTATTTACATGAATACATGTAGCAAATGTCCTTATGGTCTCTTGAATGTTCATGACAAATGTAAAAAAATAAGCAACTGGGACCTTGGCATACACAGCATATTCCTAAGTCCCATTGATTTTAATTGACTTTTCTGAAACCATTCAAGTGAAAAGTCTATTACATGAACTTGGCTTTGCAAAGTCATATTGAACCTATTACAAGGGTGTACTTTTAACCTTTAACAATTTTCCTGTAAACTGTACATCTGTCCCATTCAGCGAACTATTCCTCATGCCAATGCAGTTTTATCAGTGCGGAACTCTTTATTATGAACTGAACTAAAATTAACTGTTTTGTCATGAGATCCCATTATAAATTGAACGATTCAATAGTTCTCTTACTGTTCCACCTGTCATTTAGGCTTTGTTTTTACCCCTTCAGAACTTTGTCAGCTGACTTATTTTACAGGGGAAAATAAATTCTTGACAATATTGATGTATTATATTTGTTCCTGTATGTGTAGATGATGTACCTTAAGGTAGCAGACAACAACCGATCTGATACCCACCTGGCATTCTTCAATGAAGCTGTGAATGAGCATGGGTTTCCTCTGAGGTAGTGATGTTATTTAATTGTAATTATTATTGTAATTGCGTAAATTTGAGGCTTCGCCCAAACGGCTCCATCAGATAACAAAACACTCAAACTTATTATTGCAGATATAGTAGTGCTTTATAGTAGTGCTTTGCAGTTGGTTCAAAGTAGCATAGTCTGAACACATGCTTGGACCTACAAGTGGACATAATCAGCATCACAAACCCCTCCAGGTCACTAAATTGCATCTGAAACTTGTATAAGCTCATTAGCACATCTATGTACAATTGTTAAAGATGACATTACAGAATTCTCAATGGTCTTACTCTTTCACATGACATGGGCTACTTTTAAATAGTTGTCTCTAACGTGAATCTACTACAGTATGCTGTAACCTCACACATAGGCCTCCATGACAGTATTTTTCTTTCTTAAATCAGTTATCAGAAAAGCTACAACAATTGGCAATTGTTCCATTATCTAACTTGTACAATGGTTCAAAGTTGAGCGTTTTTAACTATTTTGAAATGTTTGCTCCATTGGACAATTTAAGGAAAGCTACACTAAATAATAAACATAATTATAACATTCATTCAAAATTATCCCCTTTAAAACTACTGGTTTAAGAAATAAAAATGACAGTTACAATTTTCATTTGTATTTGTTAATATAAAGAGTAACAAACCAAAGCCCTTTAGTGAAACCCTGGGAGTTTCTCTCTGACTCCTCTCCTACTGCAAAACAAAGCTACGCTGTCCTTCTTTATAACACTGTGACTCTGGACATCAAGGCAGCTGTCAGGTCAACAGTTGCACTGAGATGCTTACTGTGAGCTACATTACTGCAGTAGCCTAATCACTGTTAAACTAATCTCTATAAAACTAATCAGTGAACAGTAATCTTTATATTGTAGTCGCATTTATTGGAACATTCCTATCATAGTTATCAAGTTGGATATGATACATGTGAATATTTCTGAGTGAGGATGGCATTGTTGCAGTATTCTTGCTTGTTTACCAGTTTAGGAAAGGAAAAACAATTGAGTGACTTGTATTTCTCATATGTTGTGAGCACCTACAGATCAATTATACTACATACATTACATAGACCTGTCAGACCATATTATATTACTAAATTCTGCAATAATGCAGGGAAATTTAAAGGATTCACATATTATTTGTTGGCAGAACTTGGCACTTCTGCATAATTGTGTCCATGATGTGATTTATTTTCAGAGTGAGAGGAGATCACGGAGGAGAAAATGTGAGGATAGCGGAATTAATGTTCTCAGTTCGTGGAACTGACATTAACAGCTTCATTGCGGGGAAAAGCGTACACAATCAGCGGTGAGTTCAACTTAATTTTGGAAGCCTAAAGGTAGTATTTATTAAGATGCCTACCATAAGCAATTGTAAGAACAGACAATATCATCACCAAAAAAATCTACTGGCCATTATCGCAAACCTAAAAAAATAAAAAAAACTCTCTAGAATTTAATTTATAGTATTAACTCCCATGTCAGTTGATTTCTATTAAAATGTATACAATAATCAATTTGAAACATGGCCAATTATGCAATGGCTGGGGCAAAGTTAAGTCATTCAAAGGATCTTAAAGGACACGTTATGATTTATTTATTATTATTTTTTTAATACAGGATTGAACGCCCCTGGCGTGATTTGTTCATGAGTGTTACAGGAGTGTATTACAATATCCTGCACTCTCTTGAGGACGAACACCTCCTTGACATCAGCAACGTCCTACACATATTCTGCTGCCACTATGTTTTCCTACCGCGCATTCAGGCAAGCCTAGATGTCTTCTGTAATGCGTGGGACAACCATCCCATCAGGACTGAGCAGAACTTGACACCAAATCAGTTGTGGCAGGTGGGCCAGGCCCTTAACCCCGTTGCAGATCCTGATTCTGAGGTAAATAATGCATTAGTAATATTGATCCTAAATAAATTGAAATGCCAAAAAATTAAGGTTGTTCTGACTCTTGATCCTTATTAATTGAAGTCCCTTTCTTGGGATTCAAAAAGCCATGGCTTGGTGCAAGCAAGAATAGGATTGTTTGTGTGCACCTCTAGTGAAGTGACAAGAATCTAAGCATAGCCAGGGCCCTGTTTCAGAAAGCCGGCTTAACAAACTGAGCTTTTCCCTGAGCTCTGAGTTGACTGAGCCTGAGATGTGAAGAGTTTTCAGTTCCAGAACAGCTGATCAGAATTATTCAGTTAACTGAGTATGTTGAGCCTGATGGAAGCATGTACGTGGGTATTGAAAAAAGCCATCTACAATTCACCATGGCAACGGGTAAATAAAGGCACTTGTAACGTTTGAATAATGAGGCTGACGAGGAGATGCGGATCCAAACGCAGTTTGAGTTTATTTGATCACAAAAGCACTAAATGAACAAAAGAACAACCCACGATGGGGAAAAGAAACATAAACTAGATAAGGTAACCACGGTAGAGACAAACAGGGAACAAGGGAGAGACGCAAACATCAGGCAAACATCAAAAACGATCGACAAAGACTGAACAAAGACACGGGGTATAAATACACAAAACATGGGAAAAGGGGCCAATGAAAGAACAGAACTCAAACAAGATAACGAGGTGATTAACAGAAACCAAAGGCAAATTAACAAGGGCAGGTGTAAACAATGAACAGTGAACACGAACGCTAACAGAGGACTGTGGAGTAAAATAAGGGACTAAAGTGAAAACTAAGAAATACCAAAAGTGACAAAATCACAAACAAAGGGCAACAGAGGGACAAGAGAGGGTAACCGTTACATAGCCCCCCCTTTAAAGATCGGATACCAGACGATCCTAAATAATACACAACAACAAAAGACAAAAGTCCATAAGAACAACATGAGGGCACCAGGGGCTAACAGACAGTACAAGTGGGCACATGGGTAGACAGGCAGACCAGGGGGGAACACTGGGCAGGCAGGAAGTCCGGGGGCAGACAGGCAGACCAGGGGGGGCACAAGAACAAGGGGGCAGTCCAAGGGGCACAGAGGGCAGGCAGGAAGTCCGGGGGGGGCCACGAGGGGAAATGAGACAGTCCACGGGGGCGCAAAGGGAGATGCGACAGTCCACGGGGGCACAAGGGACAACCAGGCAGTCCATGGGGGCACAAAGGGACAGGTTTGGGAGGCCGGGGTGGTATCGACCGGGCGGGGACAGGTTTCAGTGGTCTGGGAGCTGGGTCAGGAGGCCTGGGAAGAGGCCACGGGACTGGGACTAGGTCAGGAGGTCTGGGGAGAAGCCACAGGACAGAGGCTGGCAGAGCCGTGTGAGGCGGAGCCAAGGAGGACTTAGGAGGCGGCGCCAAAGGAGGCTTAGGCAGGGCCATGGCAGACTCAAGTGGTAAGGCCTTGGGCAGGTCAGGAGGCGGAACAGTGTTGGGCGGAGCCAAGGGAGGCTATGGTGTAGAAGGCTCAGAAGGCAGAGCCACTGGAGGTGGAGCCGAAGGTGGCGTGGGCGAAGAAGGCTCTGAAGACGGAGCCAATGGAGGCTTCGGAGGCGGAGCCGAGAGAGGCTCGGGAGGCTCCGGAGGAGGAATTGAAGGAGGCGGAGCCGAAGGAGGCGAGGGCGATGAAGGCTCTGAAGACGGAGCCAATGGAGGCTTCGGAGGCGGAGCCGGGAGAGGCTCGGGAGGTGGAGCTGAAAGAGGCTCAGGATGCGGAGCCGATGTAGGCGGCACCGTGGGAGGCTCTAGGAGCGGAGACCAGGAAGACTCTGGAGTCTCCGGGGGTAGAGACGTAGGAGGCTCTGAGGGTGGAGCCGCCAAAGGCTTGAGTGGCTTGAGAGGCGGTGCCGGAGGAGGCTCGGGAGGCGGAGCCATAGGAGGCTCTGAGGGCGGAGCCGTCGAAGGCTTGAGTGGCTCGAGCGGCGGAGCCATAGGAGGCTCGGGAGGCGGTGCCATCGAAGGCTTGGGTGGCTCGAGAGGCGAAGCCGGAGGAGTCTCGGGAGGCGGAGCCATAGGAGGCTCGGGAGGCTCTGAGGGCGGAGCCGTCGAAGGCTTGAGTGGCTCGAGAGGCGGAGCCGTAGGAGGCTCAAGAGGCTCTGGGGGCGGAGCCGTAGGAGACTCAAGAGGCTCTGGGGCGGAGCCCTGGAAGGCTCGAGAGGTTCAGGAGGCGGAGCCCTGGCAGGCTCGAGAGGTTCGGGGGGCGGAGCCCTGGCAGGCTCGAGAGGCTTGAGGGGCGGAGCCCTGGCAGGCTCGAGAGGCTGAGTTCTGGAAAGCTTGGGAGGCTCGAGAGACGGAGTCCTGGAAGACTCGAGAGACTTGAGGGGCGGAGCCCTGGAAGGCTCGAGAGGCTTGAGAGGCGGAGCTCTGGGAAGCTCGGAGGGCGGAGCTCTGGAAAGCTCAGGAGGCTTGAGAGACGGAGCCCTGGAAGACTCGAGAGACTTGAGAGGCGGAGCCCTAGGAGGCTCGAGAGGCTTGAGGGGCGGAACCCTGGTAGCCCTGGAAGGCTTGAGAGGCGGAGCTCTGGGAAGCTCGGAGGGCGGAGCTCTGGAAAGCTCAGGAGGCTTGAGAGACGGAGCCCTGGAAGACTCGAGAGACTTGAGAGGCGGAGCCCTAGGAGGCTCGAGAGGCTTGAGGGGCGGACCCCTGGTAGCCCTGGAAGGCTCGAGAGGCTGAGCTCTGGAAAGCTCGAGAGGCGGAGCTCTGGAAAGCTCGAGAGGCGGAGCTCTGGAAAGCTCGGGAAACTCGGATGGCTGAGCTCTGGAAAGCTCGGGAAACTCGGATGGCTGAGCTCTGGAAAGCTCCGGAAGCTCGGATGGCTGAGCTCTGGAAAGCTCGGAAGCTTCGGATGGCTGAGCTCTGGAAAGCTCGGGAAACCTCGGATGGCTGAGCTCTGGAAAGCTCGGAAACTCGGATGGCGGAGCTCTGGAAAGCTCGGGAAACTCGGATGGCGGAGCTCTGGAAAGCTCGGGAAACTCGGATGGCGGAGCTCTGGAAAGCTCGGGAGGAGGAGCCCTGGAAGGCTCGAGAGACTTGAGAGACTTGGGAGGCGGAACCCTAGGGGGCTCGAGAGCGCTGGCTCTTGGACGGTCACGGCCATTGGCACTGGCACTGGCTCTTGGACGGTCATGGCTACTGGCACTGGCTCTTGGACGGTCAAGGCTTCTGGCACTGGCTCTTGGACGGTCACGGCTACTGGCACTGGCTCTTGGACGGTCACGGCTACTGGCACTGGCTCTTGGACGGTCGTGGCTTTGGGCACTGGCTCTTGGACGGTCATGGCTACTGGCACTGGCTCTTGGACGGTCGAGGCCACAGGCGCTGGCTCAGGGACGGTCGAGGCTACAGGCGCTGGCTCAGGGACGGTCGAGGCTACAGGCGCTGGCTCAGGGACGGTCGAGGCTACAGGCGCTGGCTCAGGGACGGTCGAGGCTACAGGCGCTGGCTCAGGGACGGTCGAGGCTACAGGCGCTGGCTCAGGGACGGTCGAGGCTACAGGCGCTGGCTCATTGACGGTCGAGGCTACAGGCACTGGCTCATTGACGTTTGAGGCTTGCGGCACTGGCTCATTGACGTTTGAGGCTTGCGGCACTGGCTCATTGACGGTTGAGGCTAGCGGCACTGGCTCACTGACGTCTGAGGCTTGCGGCACTGGCTCATTGACGGTTGAGGCTAGCGGCACTGCCTCACTGACGTCTGAGACTACAGGCTCTGGCTGGGTTACCGTGGTTGACGGGGATTCGGGCTCGCTCACGGTGACATGCGTGGGCTCTAGCTCGCTCACGGTGACATGCGTGGGCTCTAGTTCGCTCACCGTGACATGCGTGGGCTCTAGCTCGCTCACCGTGGCAGGCGCGGGCCGGGAGGCGGAAGCCCGTCTTCTCTCCCTCCTCCGAGCAGACGCAGTGGGCCGCGCTGGCTCGTGGAAGGCCTCTGGCGTGGGGACGGGCTCGCTGACAGGTGGGGCTGGCGCGACAGGAAGCGCCAAGGATGACTGGGGAGTCACCACAGTGGGGAGAGAGGTGGAATCCTCCTCGGCGAAGACCACGGTGTAGGGTGAGCCGCAGACCAGTAAGGTCGCCTCCAGGAAGTCGTGGAGGGTCCACCCAAGCGTTGCCGGCGGTAGACGCTCCCTGAGCGAACCGTGTAACGTGTCCCTGAAGAAAACCACCAGGGCTGAGTCCGGGAAGTCCGTGAACTTCGCCAGCGCGAGGAAGTCGCTGATGTGGTCTTCAACAGGGCGGCCTTCTTGTCTAAGGTTGAGCAACCGGCAGTTGGCCCGTATAACTGCTGGATCCATGGGTGGTCGATCGTTCTGTAACGTTTGAATAATGAGGCTGACGAGGAGATGCGGATCCAAACGCAGTTTGAGTTTATTTGATCACAAAAACACTAAATGAACAAAAGAACAACCCACGATGGGGAAAAGAAACATAAACTAGATAAGGTAACCACGGTAGAGACAAACACGGAACAAGGGAGAGACGCAAACATCAGGCAAACATCAAACAACGATCGATAAAGACTGAACAAAGACACGGGGTATAAATACACAAAACATGGGAAAAGGGGCCAATGAAAGAACAGAACTCAAACAAGATAACGAGGTGATTAACAGAAACCAAAGGCAAATTAACAAGGGCAGGTGTAAACAATGAACAGTGAACACGAACGCTAACAGAGGACTGTGGAGTTAAATAAGGGACTAAAGTGAAAACTAAGAAATACCAAAAGTGACAAAATCACAAACAAAGGGCAACAGAGGGACAAGAGAGGGTAACCGTTACAGCGCTCTGCATTTTAATCGGGTGGAGCTAGAAAAATGAATGCGTGCCCACATAGGCTATTTATGTTAAAATGCAGGAGTGGAGGATCAATACATTAACATTAATAGTTTTTATACAGTGTTGCTCATTCATCATTTACCAGACTGGAATTTCCTTAACGGATGAAAAAGTACTGGATTTTTCCTACAGCCCATTACATTTATTTTAAATAGGCTACAGGCCTGTTTATTCAGATGTAACCTGACGGGACAAAATGCAGTTGCCAATAACTGAACATAATAATATTAATCAAAACACATTAGACATAGTTTAGCCTACTCATGGACCGATTGTAAAGTAACAGTCATGCTCATTTTGTGTTTAATGAAATTATGTAAAACACATTCAGACTATCAGCAGATAATAATGGAAAAACTAACTTTTAAACTTTTCTTTGTTTCAGCTGCACCAGAGTCATCCTCACTCAGAAATATTCACGTCATAGCCTATCCAACATAACTACCATATAGATGTTCCAATCAGTGCAACTACCATATGAAAGATTTGTGTTTGATTGGTTTTATACAGATTAGTTTCAATGTTTCTAAAGACGTAAATGCGTTCAGATATGTACTTTGATAGCGAGCGACATTATGAATGAGGAAAACTCAGCGTTTGTTCACAGTGTAAGGTTACTGATCTTGAGTTTATCTGATCTTTCTCTCTGAAACTGAAAACCCAGAGTTTTCCCTCATCTCAGGCTGAAGATATTCAGAGTTTTCACTAAACCCACTTTCTGAAACAGGGCCCAAGTCTTTTCTTGGTTTTAAATATGTAATTACTTTCACATTTTAACACAATCAATGATTCATTTATTTACATAAAATATAATCCATTTTTATATATTGTCTGAAATTATTACCTGTTTTGTAGTAGTGATATAGGCACAAGTTTAAGTTTGTTCAATAACATTTAATATGCATTATTTTTATACACGTCTTTGTCAGGGAATACCCATCCCAGAGATTCAATGGGAGGAGAATGGCTACGCAAATGAGTCTCATTCCGGGGTCAACATCCCTGAACTGGATAGTCCTCTTTTGGACCTGGAAATGATGGCACTGCGAGACAACATGGATCCACTGCAGCAATCAGACTGTTTTGGGGCGGATATATACCTCAACACTGTCCAATACGTTGAGAACTTAATTGAGGCAAGATAAGAGCATGTGGCTCTCTTGCCATTTTTCAATGGCTTCCTGTGACTTGACCAAAAATTTGGAATGTTGGCTGGAATTGGGTCTTGTTTGTTGCTGGGTTATTTTCAACATTCATGGAGTGTTTAAAGTATGAAATGTATTTTTTACTTAAAACTCTGCATGCTATTTGTAAACAAGACATTTAATAAACTGATTTATTGCTTTAAAGAAATTCCTGTATTTTTTTTAACTGTCCCTGTAACAGTGGTGAAACATTTTTGGAGTTTGTCCAATATTGAGTGAGAAGGCCATTTCAAATGGCTACATAAATAAGACCATAAAAATGTTTGTTTAACACATTTAATGTTGTTCAAGGGAACAAATTTACACCAGACTTCCCAGAATTTTATCAAATGTAGCCGCACAGTTGTATCTACAACACATCACTGTAAAGGGGTAACAATTTAAACAAATAGGCTTTACAAAAAACAACATTGTTAGGTATACACTGTCATTTAGAACAGAACTGTAAAATGGCAACAGTAATATTGTAGAAACTGGTATTTACCTAAACATTTGAATGTATTAAACATGTACTAGCTGTATAAACTTCAATAACTACAACTAAATGTCTATAGAAGTCTGAGCTTAATGAACTAGAAGCCAAGAAAGCTGCCACAGCTCTCAAAGAGATGATCCAAGCTCATTGCACTGCAGAGGACATCACAAAAGTACACCAGCAGCTAGATTAAGAATATGAAAATCACTAAAGAACTAGTGCACATTAAAAAAAAACAAAAAAAAAACACAGGCTACAGACAATCTCCAAACCAACTCCAAAGTATTTATTGACAGGTGAAGGTGGTGCCTGACAATCAACTAGAATAAGCAAACTTTATAAAGTTACTGGTGCAGGAATTGCTCTTAAGTGATTCCATTTCAAAAGAGGGACTGAGTGCAAGAAGTTGATGACATTTGCACCTACAAGTCCAAAGCCAGAACTTATGGAACTGAGGGCCATCATCAAGTCCTGGTGAAAAATCTTGTAGGTCTGGTAGTGGCTGGGGAGCTTCAACTTGAAGAAGCAGGTGAGAGCCACTGGATAAATTGAGGTTACAACCTCAACGTTGAGTTTTCTTGTTGGCAGTTCACACCCCACCCAAAACTTCATCAGGTCACGCAGCACATCTGGTGACGCTATGGAAGAGAAAAATTGTACTTGTGACCCCTCAAAACTTTACATTGGAGTAGATCTTTCAAAAAATATGAAGTAACTATTAGGGATGAGCGAGTACAGCATTATCTGTACTCGGACTGTGCGGGGCCTAACCCGGAAGTGGACGGGATTTAACCTGGAAGTGGGTCGGGTTGTCTTGAAATGGGTGGGGCTTTAACCAGTATGTTATTTTAAGCATGCAGTTGACTTTATGCACAGCTGCACTACTTCCTGAACTTAAGCCAGCTCCTTTATTTCCTGTCTTACATTATTGGACACACTGATTAATCCAGGTGTGTCTGATTATTGTTGCTATGACTACTGAGGTCAGGCACACCTGAATTAATCAGTGTGTCCAATAATGTAAGACAGGAAATAAAGGAGCTGGCTTAAGTTCAGGAAGTAGTGGAGCTGTGCATAAAGGCAATTGATATGGGTTGATTAGAAAACTATTTACATGACAGCATCAGCATTGAGCTTCAGCATTCTACCAGGCACCACGTCTGAACAGATATTGACTCGCATCTCTCGTACTCGGCAAAAGTGCTTTATCCGTACCGGATACTCGATTCAGCCGAGTATCCGGCTCAACTCAAGTAACCATTCTCTCATAAGAATCTTATCTTTTTAACAAATCCAGTTATGGCACTCTTAGATACTCAAGATAACACATCAGCAATCCTTGCCGTTTAGACAGGCTTTAAAACAGATGACAAATAATAATGTGCTACACTTCAAAATATCACAGTGCTGAACTTAAAAAGTACAAACTTTATAAAAGTAAAATCCCTGTCTCTTTTCCTCTCCTAGTTTAGAACGTCAAAAGGATCACTTTAAATGCTGCTGTAAATACTGTGGAATGTAAACAAAGTATGAAGTTTCACGTACCAATTTTATATGCATTTGTGTTTTATTTAATCTCAGTGTGAGCTGGGCTTTACTGTTTCTTCTCCTTTCCCTGTGCTGTTAATAAAGCACACAGCAGAGGACAGAAAGGAGGAGGGAGAGAAACATGACCATCTGAATAAAACAGTAAACCAGCTCACACTGAGATGAAATAAAACACAAATGCACATAAAAGGTGGTCAATATGAAGAACCACTTTATTATTGTAGTAACTGGGATTGTTATGAGGAAACAATTATGTGTGAATTAAGATGAGAATGAAAAATAAGGAAATAAAGACCATTTACAGTATTACCTTCATCTATGAATTTTCTCAAAAATCCAGTGACAAGACTGATTTTCTCCACTGGAACAGTGTCGTCCTCATCCTCGTCGCTGTCAAAGTTGGGTTGTGGCCAGGTAATGCTCTGGATCATAGTCTACAAGGGATCAAATATAAACATATTTCATGTCAGGATTGAAACTTATTAAATGTTGCTAAGTGCTCAAAATTGTAGTGATCTTTTTTATGAATGAACAATCTATTTCTGTCACATAAGTAACACAACTTTAACATATGACTAAAATAAGCCTTTCATTTTAGATCTACACACCCCCGTGACACCAAACAAAACTACACACAGTCTCTGCAAAAAATTAAATCATAAATATCTGGCTGGCATCGGCGATGTGTCGGGCGTAGGCCTGTCGCGATAGTCAATAAATCAATTAATCGCACGATAAAAAAAAATTAGCTCGATAATTTTTCCGGCCACAATAATTTCCATTTGCATGCATGTTTGTTTTCCTCGTCTCTCTCTCTCTCTCTCTCTCTCTCTCTCTCTCTCTCTCTCTCTCTCTCTCTCTCTCTCTACCAAAGAGACTGGATGACAACTCTCGGTTCCTTAGCGTAGGAGGAGTGAACTAGAGCTTATTCTGCCCGAGCCCGAACTTGATCTAGAGACGTGCACTCCCAACGCAATAGAGTGCGGCGCGGCACTACATTTGATGGCCAAGTGCGAGCGCGGGCGGTAATGCACTCTTATTCTATGAATAAAACATAAAAACTAATGGATTTTTATTCATCTGTTGCAGAAAAGCAACAAGAACAACTAAAACAAAATTGAAACGATTTACAGGCCAGAGTTTCTATTCGTAACATGTTTGCAGCGTTGAGTGATGTAGCCAATCACAGACATATGTGTTGATTTCACGCAATGGCCAATCAGAAGCATTTAAGATAGACTCCCCTCACCGCTCAAAACTGACTTTTTGTTCAGTGCTGAATTCTGTATGCTGGCAAATCCTCTAATTATAACAAACAAAGTGTGGATATTATGAAAGATTCATTGTGCAGTCAGCTTCATTGATAATAACAGAGATGTGTGAGATCGCGATGAACTGATGTCAGCTTTTTAGGAATTATTAAGGGAGCGTACTTTGCGCGCATATTCAGTCATGCCAAACCATGCACGCAGTAGCCTGCTTGCTTTTATGTTAAATTAACAGTGGTTTATGTGTTAATGCTTCAATAACAAATAATTTATCATTGGGTAGGGTCGGGTTTAGTTTATATCCAAGTGTAAACCAAGTGCATTTTTTGTTAACAGAGTGAGAGAATATTGTGGATATTTAAAATGTTTTCCATTTTCAGTGTTAAATAGTCTTTAGAAATAAAAGTTTATTGATCTTTGAAAAGCTGTACCTGCATTATTATGCCATTATCATTATTTTAGATGTAAATGGTCTCAGAACGACAATATTATCGTTTATCGCAATATTTTCTTGGACAATTTATCGTCCAGCAACATTTGTTATCGTGACAGGCCTAGTCGGGCGTCGTTTTGATGAGTCGTTGAGTAGTTCACACATAACGACCGCTGATCGATCACTGATTTACTCCCGATCACAGCCTGACGGTCGCAGAGTGGAAAATCGGGCTAAAAATTGTGTAGTGTGAACTAAGCTTTACCTGTGGGTTAAGCTTCTCACTTGACTCCCTTTGGAAAATTAAGGGATGGACATCTGGCCTATCTGAAAGAAGTGGCCAGATTCCTGTTTGTTTAAGGCCTTTCCGTATTTGTTTAATTGGCTGTTTAACACGGTGAAGTACCTGCAGACAGAATTGACAGGACAGAAGGTAACATTTACACAGAGGCACTATTTTATAGGAAATTGACTGTAGGCACAGATGTAACATGAGTTACACGGCAAACCTCCAATATAAATACTAACAAAGTAATTTATAAAATAATTACTGCATGTGAAAGCAGTTACTGGAACAGCCAGACACGATTGGTGGAGGTTGGAAATGGAAGATCCCAGAAGAGGCAAAGATCAGTCACTTTGGTGTTTTCTTCAGCAGTAAGTTCAGCATTCTTCAGCTAAAGCAGGTACACATTCACAAAAGGTAAAATAATTTAATTACATGAAATGTTGTCACCAAGCAATCCACAAAAAGGCAAAAGGTACAATAAAAATAACAAACATTTGGAGTAAATAACAGACACCAAAAGCTTTTGAAATCACAAATTACAAAATGTCTCGGCACAGACACGCGTGTGATGAACAAAAATGTGCAATGTGTAACCAAGTTACTCACCAAACCAATTGTTTCACGATGGTCAATATCAGGACAGTCCTCCAGTGTCAGAGCTGATGCTGCAGTGTCGATGCTCTCACCAGTCAATAGGGTCACCACAGGCAAACTGAGTCCAGAGAAGCTGAACCCACCATGCAGGAAAGAATGACCGATCATACGACCTGCCATCTCAAATAGGTTGCTTTCCCGCAGGGCAGCAGCTGCAGAGGGAACCCGATGTTCTTTTTCCCCCTCAAAAAGGGTTGTAGGAGCAGCAGAGCCTTTCTAATTTTTTTTAACGCTTTCCCGGTCCGACGTGCCGCACTCGACCCACGGTGTGTTTCAGAGGTTTATGTTTTTGAAAGATAAAACTCCAAAAAAAAAAAAGTAAACATAATACATATATTTGGAAAGCTGAGATACTCGTGATTCGAACGATGTAAACCTTTTTAAGATACAATCACAACAGCAGGTACAATCTATATCTTTGTCAGACCACCAACATATAAACAACCAAAAACAAAATTTAGGCAACTCACCTATGAAGCCTCATAGTAGTCCACTGAGCCATAACTTCCCGACAAAAACGGTGTTGTTTCATTGTCAAATGTCCAAACGATCAAATCAAGTAAAATGTTTAGTCCAAATCACATTATTACATCAATAAATATCCACAGACTCTTGTTGCATCATTTCAAAGCACCTGGCAGCTGTGCCTAATCTTTCACATATTATCGGTAATAACTTCAGTTCAGATGTAAACATTTCCTATATCCGGTATCAAAATGGAAGCATGCACTCTGACCTTTCGATTGACACCTCATTTGACCCAATAGGAGCTTCCATGTCCTATCCAAAGCCTTCAATACCCAACCACAGTCTGTGTCGAATGTAAGGGCATACCCACATTCCTTTGTTTACTGATCAAACCAATTACATCGAAGAGTGGAAATGACTGACGCATCGTATAGCCAATGAAATTCTGAAAACAGTGATATGCGGCTTTAGTGGAACCATTAGAGCACGGTTCTCTTATGCGTGTGCGTAAGCAGCCTCGAGTTTACCGACAGTTTTGCGCCTCCGCGCATAAAGCCATTGGAGAACTGTTTTGGAACTGTTTACACATTTGGCGATTTAAATATGGTGAAACGGACGCGAAAAACAGGATTTTCACCCCAGGATGTGATATAAGAAGGCATTCATTGTCAAAATTCTGAGTTTGGAGATGAAATTTCTGAAAACAATACAGGATGATTTGGAGGCAGAGGAAATATGGAGAGATGAGACATTGCTCTGGACAAGTAAGTGTTTTCTTGTGTTTTATAACATATATTACTGTATATTCCGCATAAATAAGCTTTAGTTTGAATAATGAACACATTTTGTAATTACCCTTTGTCGTGTGTTTCCTCAGTGAGTGTTTGAACCGTTTGTGCGTGTTTTTTGTATTTGTATGTGCGTGTGTGAGGTTTTAGTTCATTGTTTGTTTCAGATCTATTGACATGCTATATAGATGTTTTGTATATTTACTGTAAATATATATATATATATATATATATATATATATATATATATATATATATATATATATATATATAAATAAATATAAGTTGAAAATAAGAATATATGTTGTGTTTGAGAGTCTATTTGTTACAATGCGGGGAGGTGGGGAGGTGTAGGCCCATCTATTTGTTACAATGCTGAATTGATGGGGGAGGTGTAGGCCCATCTCTTTGTTCCATAGTACATTGGCAAAGTATACAGTATTTACAGTAAATATACATACAATAATGCATATTTACACACTCGAAAAGAAAAACTATATATATATATATATAATACAGAAAAGATGGAAAAGTTGTGTCTAGCTTTGTAAATTTATATATATATATATATATATATATATATATATATATATATATATATATATAGTTTTTCTTTTCGAGTGTGTAAATATGCATTATTGTATGTATATTTACTGTAAATACTGTATACTTTGCCAGCAAGGGTCTCTCTGAGGAGCTGGCAGAGTTGGGGTCTCACTCCACAGCCAGACCCGTATCTCCTGCTCCACGAAGAGCAGATCACAGGCCGTTGCACATCACCAAATCTTGCACCGCTGGTCGTCTGAAGTGCAGGCAGTGTCATGCAAAGACACCAGTGAAGTACTCTTCCTGTGTTCTGCCTTTGTGCTTTGTACCCAAATGTGACTGCTACAATGACTGGCATGTTGCTAGAAACATGTACAATTTTATAATGGTTTGTAAATACTTTGTGTAAAAATTCATGTAAATAGTTTGTTGTGTATTTTTTATATAAACAAATTGTCCACCATAGCACTAGTTTTGACTCTTTTATATGCACAACATTTAGTTTCAAGAAGGGAAAAGGCACTCTAATGTGTTTATGCATCAGTTACTCTGTGTCAGCAAAACTAATAGTGGATCTGGATATGGAATATGATAGCTCTAAGTGTCATCTTTCATTAGAGCCCAAAATTATGACTGTACGTTGAAGCGTTCAAAAGTAGGAGCCTTTTTGTCCTAGGTTACCAAAGGGTCCTTTTGGAGTATCCAAAAGGCACTTTTGTAAAACGCCTGGGTGTACCCTTAGAAAAACATGTGTAAAATATAAAATTTTTATGGTATTGTTCTAAAATTTGAACTTGGACTAGGTAAGGCTTCATGCTGTGATCCCATTGTGTTCTCAAGCTAATAGCTACAAGTTATAGTCATCTGCAGGCATCTGTATGCAAAAAAAATTTCAGGCGGAAAAAAAAAACTTCTATTTCATTGTGTTCAAACTTCTATTACTCAGAATCAGTAGAACTTACAGTAATTCTGACTGCTGGGGAAAAAACTTCAGAGTATCCCCTTTCAAATGTGACCAAAACCATGCATGTACTCCAAACGGTTCAAGAACAGCTTTAAATTTACTTTGGGTATGCCTTGATTAGGCGTTTTAGGCTAATTTTACAGGATTGGGAAGAGGTTTTAAAAAAGATCAAGAAACATTGAGCATTATGTTTAAAAACATGCTTGATCACAGTTAGACCCAGATCTGTCTTTGGAGGTTAAGTTAGAACATATTGTTTATTTAAAGTAGAGTTTACATGTCAATACTATTCCTTCATTTGATGACATTAGTGTCCAATGAATAGGCTACAAAAAGTACTGCAATTAAAAGTTTTAACATGAAAACATAGATGACGCGCACTCATATATACAAACCTAAATTTATTCTGAAGCCAGTTTTCAATTTCTGCATGGCCATTGATAAAACATGTCTGTTGACACCATCACCCACTGCTGCATCTCCTTGGGGGAAAATAATATTTGAGATGAAAAGGACAATCGACCAGATTATGTCAAGTAAACAGAGCATGGCTATTGTGGTAAAGTTTTCTGAGTTTCTGCAACAATAAATACAGGGGGGCTAAGGGACATGGACTCAATTCAATTCAGAGAATAACTACCTATAATGGAAAAAGAGGTTACACGCTTTATTAATACCTCTCAGCCTGCACTTGAATGGAGCTGCCCAGTTCACATTATTCTGCTTATAGAACGAAATGAATGCACTGTCCTGTTCTTCTTCTGCATCAAACATGTCGAGTGATAGACAGAGGCGTGGACTTTCAGAGTAACGGTTCAGTAAATCTTCTCTGAACAACTGGCATGCTTTTTGGGGGTCGACTTCAGTGGCCCAGGTTGAAGCTGTAATTTACCACAAAAAGTTGTTGATGCAAAGGGCCTTCTAAATGATATACTAATATCAACTTGTTTCTAAAGCAAGAATAAATGTGACATTTTGAAATCCCCGCAGGTTAATGTGATATATCATGGGTAAGTACTTGAAATCAATATTCCTTTTTTAAAAATCACTTGACTAAAGTTATGTTGACAACATTATTTTCAACAATGCAACACTATAGCAGTAATTGTGCATATATTACCTGCTGACGATTGTGGAACTGAGGGTCCTGGCAATTCTTCTACCCTTGAGGGTCCTGGCAATTCTTCTCCCCATGGCGGACTGGCTGCTATGCTGGGTTGAGCACAGTTCATTCTTAGAACAGACCAAATAAATTATAATAAATAAATATTGCTTGGAAGAATGGGAAACAGCCAAATCATGAGTGGTGATTATTTTAATTATTTACCATCTAGTTGGTCAGTGGTGCCAAAGGTTTATATTAAAATTAAGACATGGAGTTAATATACAAAACTAGGTTAACTAAATGTGCTACAGAATTAATATGAATACAAAATTTGGTAATTGAGGTGCATCATTTTAATGACTAGTTATGTTTCAATATCACCACAGACATTAGGTAGGGACAAAAGTGTTTTGTCACTATTAGCAAGCTAACATTCCCTCAGAGGCAGCCAAAAAACAGTAGCTCCAGAAACACTTCCAACACATGTCATGTTTGTTTTTTCCCCCCATTAATGCAGAAAGGTGTTCCTCTGATAATTCTTCACGTGATACTCTAATGAAATGACACTTTTTACACATGTCCTTCCTCATACTTAGAACATGTCATTACATTCTGATAATGTCTGCCAATCGGTTACCTGAATCTATCAGACATAAACTTCCTACCTTTCACCACATGTGCTTGCATGAGATGGGAGAACATCAGCTGGGTACGATGCAAGACAGATTGGGCAGACCTGCAAAAAAAAGGTCAATACTTTTCATACATGAAATTTGTGAAATAGTGTCATGTTTTATGCATCTTACAGACATGTTATATTCACTAGCAACAGGAAATATGCTATGATCAAAAATTTGTGTCTGAGTAAAAAAAAAATATTTCATTTTGAGATGTGTTATGACCAATCTATTTATATATCTGCAAGCATTAAATTATTCTGTACTAAAACCTCTGCTTACTTTATGTGATGAGTAAAAAAATAATGCTTTCTTCCTAAATTCCAAAGCAACAGAAAAGACAACATCTATTACCGCCATGGATTCATCCATGGCTATGGTAGATGGGACTGGCTGCTCAAGAACTGAACAATCTTCATCAAGACATGTCCCAGATTCACTCTCCTAAATAAATAAAATAAATTAAAAAGATATATATAATAAATACTTAATACTTTGAAAACAGTCATTTGAACAAACTAAAAAAGACAAATGAGAGACATGTTGTAATACAGCTTACAGTCAATGTGCCATTGCATTCCTCCACATGCAACGGCAACAGCTGCAAAGGCATTTGACTGCCACATGTAATGCATTTTGACTGTGGCATCTTGGCGAACTCTACTGAATCATAGGAAAGTGGTTCGGTAGAAAGCTTCTCCTGTAGTGGAATTACAAATACTATGTTTTTCCCATTGTTAGATGCTGATTTAAGAAGCCTTGTGGAGTAACCCTCAGCGTCAGTTGGAATTATGGACAGCTTGCGACGTCCGCTACCACCTATTTTAAAATGGAAAGAAGTAAGAGTTCTTTAAAATCTTGCAGTCTCACAATCATTAATATTAAAAGTTATATTTTGTCAGGCAAACAAGTCATAGTACTGTCCTCTACAACTTGAAGCAATTCATCGCCGGACATCACATGACATATCTGAGGTTTTGAATGGGAAAAACATTAACTATATTTTTCGTAATTGGAGATTTAAAAAAATTCTACCTGTAGACTTGAAAAACATCCATCCTCCTTGTAAGGTCTTCATTTTAGGAAATTCCTCCTCAAGTAGAGCTACAATCTTAAAAAAAATGAAATTATTCACTATTCTGCAAATGATTAACATTTTTAATCATTACCCATTCTACAGTATTATATACTACATGATTACCTCATCGTGTTTCAAGTGGTCTGGTATACTTAACATCCTCTTCCCAAGGCCAGCATGGGCAAGTTCTAGCTCTTCTGAGCCCTTTGGTGTTAACTGACTGGGTTCCGAAAGGACATAAATATGAAAGTCTGTCCTTTTCACAATGCAAGGGGCAGGGGTCGAGAATCGTCATTTTCCTCTTGGCTGATCAGTATTAAACATACTCGGGAACTGCCTGATGTGGGAAAGACAAAAAGATTTGTAGGGAAACCAGATATTTTTGTGTTTCGTTTAATTTAAATAATAAATAATTAAAATAATTTAAATAATTTAAATAATGTCTCAATAACAGTATAAAATACACTAACGCTATTCATTACTGTTCCAGACACCAATATTAAATGTGCCAGAATAATATTATTCACTGTCAGTAAAGTAAACATGTGTCACTTAATAAACAATACATAATGCTTTATCTATGTACCAAAAACTTTGGAGGACTGATTAATCTTTTCTTAAGCACCAAATGTAAATTTGTATGTGAATTTCTGCTTTAGCAACATTCTTCACCTAAACATTCATGCCAATTAAGCTATTTGAAATAAAGTTTGGGACAAGTTCAGCACCTGCATGGAACACCCCCAAAATAAAATTAGTTTTTGAGTTCAGATTCCCAACCCTACCAGACAGAGGGCAATAAGAATAGTTAGATGAGGGACTATGGTCTCTCTTTATACTTTACTAGCAAATGTAGAAATACTAAGTTAAATGGATCACCTTCTCATAGCCTGTCTCACCCTACCATCGCTAACCGGCAGAGGAGCACTGCCTCCAGCCCTGACTGCTGCTGTACTCTCTCTCGGTGCGTTTGGAGCCGAGGACAGCTCCGGGCCAATAACTGCACAAAAGCCCGAGCTGCTACCTCGGCTTGGGGCTGACAGACCCTGTCAAACAGTCACTTAATTCACAAGAATTTAAACTTTATGGAAAGATACTAACGTTAGCCTGACCCTATTAGCATGCAGACGCGCTAGCGTAGTTCGCTAGCTCAGCTCGCTAGCTTATGTTGATAGTTGCACAAATAAACCGGTTAACATTAACAATTAAACAACATCTCATAACAGGGCTATAACTAGCTAAACACGTTAAGTTATACTTACCGCTCCCCTGTCGTTGCCAGAAGCCATGTTGAGGTCTCAACTGAGTGACAATGCCCGCACCACATGCAAGCGCTGCGTGAACGCGTTCATGTGATTGGCTCAATCCCCCACGTGGGGTGCGTTCTTGTGATTGGCTAAAACAAGGGAGATATCTGATTGGTTCCAGATCATTCCTTGTTTAAAAAAAGGCATTTGTGTGTCGAGCCAAGTCAGGGGAGTCCCAAAATTCACACACAAATGCAGTGAAGTTCACAGACCGCAAAAAGTTTGTAAATCAAGATATATTTGTGCGTGCATCAGAAATACATTTCTGAATCTTGTCCTGTGCATTTCTTAATCTTGTGTGCATTTGTAAATTTTGTTTGCATTTCTGAATTGTGTGTGTATTTATGAATTTTGTGTGCATTTATGATTTTTTTATGCATTTGTGACTCTTCTGTGCTTTTTAAATTTTGTGCGTGCATTTGTGAATTTTGTGCGCATTTGTGTATTCTGCGTGTGCATGTATGAATCCTGTGTGTGCATGTATGAATCATGTGTGTGCATATGTGAATGTAGTGTGTGCATTTATCTTTATTGAGACTCTTTTAGCTCCATAGAGGTACGTTTGGGTCCTGATCTAGAGGAATATGGATATGGTCTCCTGAGGAGATATTTGCGTATCCATTTGTTTGTTTGTGTTTGGACCATGTGATGGCGATGCTGTGAATAATTGGGCAGATTTGTATTCTATTTACCAGACTCTGATAAAGGCCTCAAAGGAAATCCACAAATTGATTATTTATCAAATATTTATCACCAGCTGCTACTGAGCATTGTGCTAAAACTCATTAAAGAACTATATTATAGGTCACAACAGAGTCAGGAAAATGGAAGGTGTTAGAGGGAGAGGGCCTCAACTAAAACAGATGCCCCAGTTTGGATGGAATGCAAAATTCATTCTTTTAAGTTTCAGAAAGATGTAAGAGTATGACTGGGCTGTATGAAAGGTTTGTAGTTCCTCCAGCCAAGATGAAGAAGGGGTTTTACAGCCCCTGTGTCATCATACCCAAAAACGGCAGAGGGTTGCGGCCAATCTTGGACCTGAAGATGCTGATGCAAAAACGCATTTTAGTGAGCGTCCGGCATCACCGTGGTGGTAGACTTCAAGGACACATACTTCCATGTCTCGGTTCTAACTCGACACAGACGCTTCCTGCGGTTTGCTTTGAGGGCCGGGCATACCAGTACACGTCCTCCCCTTCGGTCTGTCCCTGTCAACTCGCGCCATCACGAAGGTCTCAGAGGCAGCCCCTGCCCCGTTAAGGGAAGTGGGCACCCGCATCCTCAACTATCTCGACGACTGGCTGATTCTGGTTAACTCGCGGGACTTGTTGTGTGTGCACAGGGACCTGGTGCTCAGGCACCTCAGCCAGCTGGGACTTCGGGTCAACTGGGAAAAGAGCAAGCTCTCCCCAGTTCAGAGCATCTCTTTTCTAGGCTTTTGCCGATTATCCAGGGCAAGCACGAGTTGGTCTGGATGGACAACACGCCGAAGGTGGCGTACATCAACTGGGTGCACAGCAGATGCACTGTAGTGGCAGGTCACACTCACAGGAGAGTGGAGACTCCACCCTCAGGTGTTCCATCTGATTTGGAGTCGAGTCAGCCAAGCACAAGTGAACCTGTTCGCTTCCCGGGAATCCTCCCACTGCCCGCTCTGGTATTCCATGACCAAGTCTCCCCTCAGCACAGATATGCTGGCACACAGCTGGCCCTTGGAGCTACACAAGTATGCGTTCCCCTCCAGTGAGCCTACTTGCACAGATGTTGTGCAAGGTCAGGGAGGACGAGGAGCAGGTCATTCTAGTGGCACCCTATTGGCCCACCCAGACTTGGTTCTTGTACATCACGCTCCTCGTGACAGTCCGCCCTGAATTGGCATCTGTTTGCCAAGTGGTGTCCTTCCCGATGTAAAGACCCCCAGAGATGTAGATGGTCCTTCGGGGCAACCGGGGAGCTACATTTGAGCCCCTAGAATCTGAGGAGTTAAAGGTGCTCTCCTTGAAGACTGCCCTCCTGTCGGCGCTTACCTCCATCAAGAGGTTAGGGGACCTGCAGGTGTTCTCTGTCAGCGAATCTTGCCTGGAGTTCGGTCCGGGTTACTCTCACATGATCCTGAGACCCCAACCGGGCTATGTGCCCAAGGTTCCCATGACTCTGTTCAGGGATCAGGTGGTGAACCAGCAATCGATGCCCCATGAGGAGGCAGACCCAGCCTTGGCATTGCTTTGTCTGGTGCGTGCTCTGCGCATCTATTTGTATTGCATGCAGAGCTTTAGAAGCTCCGGCCAGCTCTTTGTCTGCTTTGGTGTTCAGCGGAAATTAGGTGCTGTCTCCAAACAGAGCATCGCCCACTGGGTCATTGACGCCATCACTATGGCATATCATGCCAAGGATGTGCTGTCCCCGCAGGTTTATGTGCCCACTCTACCAGGGGTGTAGCGGCCTCCTGGGCTCTGACCAATAGCGCCACTTTAGCAGAGATTTGTAGAGCAGCGGGATGAGCAACACCTAACACCTTTGCAAGGTTTTACAACCTCCAGGTTGAGCCAGTTGAGTTTTGTCCCGTGTGGTCAGGTAAGAACAGATAAGTTCCGGGAGCTGGAAGTGTGTACCGCTTGCGCATAGCGCCTTTCCCCTAGAAATGCACTTTTTCTCCCTGTCGCGTTCACAAAAGCGTGGACCATGGATGTCCTTCCTCCATAGCCCTGTGGCTGGCGATTTTTCGGAGAAACTCGCTGCCGTCCCAGTACGTGTGGTAACTAGGCCCTGTACTGGGGAAGGTGCTCCACATGCGCTGGTTACCCCATTGGTAATCCTTTGTGATGTATTTTCTGCAAAGTAGTTTCCCTGTTGGTAAACCTCATCTTCCTTGGACAGAGGTCCCTCTGCCCCTGGTCACCGTGTCTGTTGAAAATCTTCCCTTCTCGGGTAGGATCTACCACATGAGATGCTTCCAACAGGGTTCGATATGACCATATGATGCATTTCCACTCAAATGCCCCCTCCTCCGGGTGGGGTTTTCTGTGGTTTTCTACTCTTTGGAGGGACACCCCCCGACGTTGGACCCTATATGGCACACAACTGAACAATTTTGTTCCTTTTGGGGAGAAAAAAGAGAAGAGGCTGCGGCTGGGTCAGCCGGTCCTTATTTTTTGAGCAGTCAGCTTGTCCCAGAGGTGCAGGGGACTGTTTGACGTCTACAAGAGCATTGGGCGATGTTACGTTACGTCCGGGTGCGCTGGCTATGAGGCACACAGAGGTCTGCCCGTCTCGCACCGCCAGTCCACGTAATACAGTTCAGTTAGTCGTGCCATTTTGTATAGGGAACAATGGAGGGAATGAGACGTTGTGTCCCTCCTGCCACAACACTGAACTACCTGCTGAAATGGCCAGGACCTTGTCTCGGCTCCTCAGCACAAAGCCTGAATCAGTGGTTGCATTCCAGCTCCTTTTATACCCGTATATCTGGGGGAGTGGCATGCAAATTCCACTCGCCAATTCCCATTGGCTTTTTCTCAAAGATCAGAGGTATCTGGTGCTCCCAAGGGTGACCCTTAGTGTCACTACATTGACACAATGTCTCGTTCCCTCCATCAGGGTTGTTGATGAGAGAGGTCAAAAGCGAATGGCCAGACTGGTTCGAACTGTCTACAGTATCTCAGAGAACCTCTCTGCACAATTGTGTTGAGAAGGATAGCATCTCAGAATGCTATTCTAAGATGCGGGTTGGCACTGATTTGGTGGCACGTGGGGGACCTACACAATATTAGGCGGGTGGTTTTAATGTTGTGACTGATAGGTATATATGTATATATATATATATATATATATATATATATATATAACTTTGTTTCTTTAAAAACATGGTTCCCTCCATCTCCATGGGATGAGGTTTGGTGACTTTTCATACATTTACTATCTACACACAAAAAAATAATAATAAAAAAAAAAAACTGGCCTGGATTCTGTTAGTGTAGTGGTGTGAAAAAAAATTAACACTAATGGTGTTCAGGGTCAAATTTGGCCCCCTATTGGAAATGAATGGGTGAGATGATAAAACTGTGCATTCTTTTTTACTTGTAAAATAAAATCAATAAATCAGCCACAAAGCAGAACACACACACATAAATTAAGTGGTGATACTATAACACATCCACAATGCAGAACTCACATTCTCACACACACACACACACACACACACACACACACATGCTCGCGCGCGCGTACGCATACAAGCAAACACACACACGTTTATTTCTGTTGGTTTTATTTACATATTTTATAAATTTCTTAAAATTAATTGAATTGGGATGTTTGAAATAAGTAATAGGCAACTAAAATCTAATGTGGCATCATTTCAAAAACTGACACTTCAAAACACCTTACAAAATGCTAAACTTTGACAAATTATTTTTAAATGTCTTTGATAATGTCTGAACATATATCTAATTGCATAACTAGTCATATGATCTGAAAACAAAAATCATGTCTAAAGTTGAAATATGACATTAAATAATTTCATGTCTAAAGTTTTCTCTCTCTCTCTCTCTCTCGCTCTCTCTCAATTTCAATTTAAAGTACTTTATTGGCATGATTGTGTTTACATACAATATTGCCAAAGCATTAATACACAAAACAAGACAAATAATAATGATAAGATAGATTTAAAATAAGGTGCCAGGTAATGAATCAAATAAAATAAAAACTATAACAACAATCTCTCTCTCTCTCTCTCTCTCTCTCTCTCTCTCTCCAACAGATGGCAGATGTCCCTGAATAAAATTGTGACATGTAGTTAAAGTGTAAAAGTGAATTTAACATAAAATGTTCTTATTTTATATAAAAATTAATGGTGTTGTTAAGTCATTTAGTGGTAAATAAAATAAAAATTCACAACTTTATAGTTTTTAAATCATTGAAGTTAGTGATCTAATATTTGTAAAAAAAAAAAAAATAATAATAACTTTGGTACAAAATACATGTGTGGAGTCAAAATGTACGTGTAACACACAGCATGTAAACCCTTAATGAACAGAATACAATAGTTAATTTTTATATTACAGTTAACTATATTTTATTGGAGTTCGGGAAGGCACAGTTAAATCAAGTTTCTGTATTATGCCATCAACATTGCAACAGGTTTAAACCTCTACTTGTCCATAATATTAACATATTATTCTGATATACATTTGAAAAGCACATCCACTGTACTGCCACTCCCTATAAGCAGACTACGCAGTCTGCGTAGGGCTCCAACTATCTTTTGGAGCACCATCTTACCCTTAGAGGGCACCAGAATGTCCACCGGCTGCCCTCACTCACACGTTGTATGTTATTCAAGGACCCAAAAGCAGTGCGGAACACAGATGATTGCTTCAGGCTCATATCATGAGAACCCCCAACACCCCGGTCAGACGATTGCTTCATGCTCATATCATGCAAAACCTTTTTATTTTTGCATAGAATATACCATTGGCACGTATGCGTGTTAATTCGAGAGAATGCCGATCCACTACACTGTGATAAAAGTTCATGCAATTTATCTATCCTTGTGCAGAAGTGATCTTTATGTGCTTCTCAATATCTGTATATCAGTGAGAGTGGGTTTGTGTGTGTCTGTGTTTCATGTACATCAGAAATCATGTTGCCTAAAGTGTGATAGTTCCAGTCAGCAAAAAAAAAAAAAAAAAGTCCATTCTACAAATTAGACCTCAATTTGCCACACACATATTCACACTCTCTGACTGTATTCAATTCAGGCTTTGAAAGAGAAGAATGTTCAGAATCAACTCAAAAACCTCCAATCGCACAAAGGCAGCTTCTGTTTGATTTCTCAATTTTGAGAAACACAATTGTTTGATGTACTGTTTTCTGTTTTTCCAATCTTTATTTTATCCCAGCAATAATGTAGAGGTGTATTCAACAGAATAAGGGAATCAAGTTTGTATTGATAGCATGATAGCTCTGCACAGATGGTGCTGAGATCAAGTCAAAGCTTATTTGCGACCAAAGTAATTTTACCTCAAAGCTTTGGACTCATTCAAGACCAGAACAGAGCTTTCTCATGGATTTGGAACTCTCCTCATTGCAGAAAGAGACAGTCCACTATAGCAGGCACTTCCACACAAAGCCTGTGACAAAAAGAGAATTGCACTTATGAGACAATATATCTTCCAACCCACTCGTGGCAAAAATGTCTTTACGGCAAACTGGACTTCATTACCTCGCAGAAAACAAAATCTCAAAAATAGTCTGTCTCAGAGAGAATATTGCCACAAATTCCCTTGAGGATTTCGACATGGATATCATTTAAGATTCCCCAGTGGATTTCCACATGGACACTGTTTTTCATGGCCCATGGAATGTAATAAACTCCTTCAACAATTACATTTGTACCACATGGAAAAAGTGGAAAAAAAATGTGTGAAGTGTTCCTACATAATACAACTGACTTTTTGAATGAGTGTATTGACTGAATGGGGCATGCCTATTACACAGGAGAGAACTATGTCTCGTTTTGCTTGCAAATAGATATTATATGCAGAATTTATTATGGTAGACATAATGGAGTAACAAGCATCAGTGGCATTTCCAGATATCAGATTGCAATTTCAGTGCTCTCAGATAGTGCTCGTAATTCTTCAATGGAATCATACATCAGTCTAACAAATATAATATATATATATATATATATATATATATATATATATATATATATATATATATATATATATATATACATACATAAATTTTATTTAAAACAATATAAAAGTAAAATCCACAATTAAAATGTCTGAATGCTATTTCATTAGGCTAAAATAATATGTATATTTTTCACTCAGACACACAAACATTGTTATTTGTTTTAGTTTTATTCTGAAATTTGTTTGATTTGACATGGACGTAATCCTTCTTGCTTTGATATTTTGTTATCTAATTGTACAATGAAATATGTAAATTTAAGCATAAAGCAAGTGTCCAAAAGTGTTTTATGGGGCCACTGTAAGTCTTCAAACCATCAGGTGTATGTTTTGCCACTGCACCTATACACAAAAGCTGCAATCCATTTGAAAATAGATGAACTTCCTAGTTCTTTGTTTAAACAATCTTTAATAAGTGCTGTAGTGTCTTTTGGAATATTGCAAAAATGTTAATTAAAATCAATTGGCACAAGCAACCCATTTGAAAAAAGATCAGTCAGGGTGCTGGTGCTGCCGCAGCCACAGAAGTGATGAGACCCGCCGGCCAGATGTGCGTGGACATGCTCCGTCCATCATGTCACTTCAGTTGACAAGCAGTACACAACACATTTGTATTCAATTACAAACAAGGTTGATATCTTTTTCTGCATAATTAGAAACACATTCTAATTAATTAATTGGATATTTCATAGTGTTATTAATGAGGCCATTGTTCAATCAGAAGAGAGATGGAAGGATGGGGAACAGCTTTGTCTGAGAGATCTAGGCCTGCTCAAATACATGACACACAAATACCCTGGCATATGGGACACCATCGCAGCGGTGCAGGGCCCCCTTCATGGCATTTTGAGCCAATTACTGTGTTTCACTCTTAAATTTAAATCTAGAGCGCTTAACTCTGCATAAAAGCCTTTTTGAAGTGGCAAATATATTATGTCTTTACAAAGACATTTAATGGTACACAGAGGCAGCATGAATGTATTAAGGGATCATACTTGCAACGTGGACCAAAAAAAGACTGGCAAGTTGTAACCAGCACAGCATTGTAAAGATGCTGTAGAATAAGACTTTACCAGATCTACTGCTGTCTTATGATGGGATGTTTTCATAATGGAACTCCTTTCTAGAATGTTTGCACCAAAATCATTTTAAATGTTTATTGATTTGTTAAAATTAAAATCTCTTTGTCTAAGCCACTGTCATTTCCTTTCTAAATGACAGAAATCTAGAAAGATAAAACATCTTTCAACACAGATAGTACTGAAGAGAGGGTTGAACTGTCACCATCAGCAAAAGAGTGCGACAGTATCTGCCCACTTTTTCAGCCATCTGAGCCCCGGAAATATTTTTCTCATTCATTTTTATTTTTCTATTATTGTTATTTTATTCGTTTTTTGCATAGGCTTTTCATAAAATCCTCCATAAAATAGTTATCTGAGGTGACCAACTCTGAGGTGAATCACAACATTACAAACTTTGTTTTGAGGCCAAAAGTATTTGAAAATCGTACAAAAAGAAAAAGGTACAAGACAGTGTTCTTCTTTCACAAGGGCACAAACTACAATCCCATAAAGCATTGTGAATGATGTAATTAAATAAAGAAATGTTGAAAATAAATAAAACTACTGATTTTAGGTTGTTAATTATAAGTAAAGAAACAATATATTTTAAATTTATTGCAAAATATTATGATGTGTACAAATATGTAAGTAGTTTAAAGGTGAAGGGGGGGGGGGGGGGCTGGGGGGTCTTTGTTCCTGGGATTTTTTTAAGAGTTATATTGGCCGCGGTTCTCTGATTGGTGAAGCTTTTTCTGCTGGACCATGGGTAATGTACAGTAGTTGATCACCAGAAATTGCACTATCAAACATGATTTTTAACCTTTTTGCATGTGAGTTTCTCCTGTACTGACGGATCTCCCAGCATGACTTCTTTAATGCACACTGTAATTAATATAAATCTTACCTTACACTTCACATCAGATGCACGGCAGGACAGATTATATCACAGCGGGTGGACTGAAGGTCAGATTATATATTATCAAACATATAATGTCTTTTTAAAATATTTATAATGACTAATTATGATAGATGAGATCACGAACGCGCTTGGCGGCTATGTTCACCGCCATATTTTCATTGCAATGTGAAGCATACAAGGAAGAGCATAGAATGTTCTAAAAACTAGCCCTTCCATTTTCCCAGCCACGGAAGTGGTTAGAATGAGTGATGGATAGAATGAGAGAAGGATTGAGTGGATTGACTAGTTTGTATATACTTTGTTTGACATTAGATAACCTGGCCGCTGCGTTGCATCAAAACAGGGTGCTCTGATGGTTTATACTTTTACTTAGTAATTGTTTGAATGTTTGTAACATATAACAAATAAAGATATTGTGATGTTGAAAAGACTAATTGAGCAGCTGGTCCATTATGACAACCGCTTCAGTCCATTTTGTTGGTAAACAGCAGCACAAATGCAGATTGCATAGTTTGATTGTATGTGTCTAAGCCCAGCGAAGTGTAATCACACAGCGAAATGGCTAAACAATAAAGTTGCAGTAACGCAGACTGATGGCTTCAATGGAAGCACATACCATCAATGAACAACCTGAGAGCTTGTGGTAGGTCTTCCTTAAAAGGTTTATATGTTATTGGTGAAAATCAATTCGTATGTAAACAATTAATAGAAGTTTTACTTCTGGAACCAGACTGTTGCACTCTATGCTATTTCAACCGATACAAACGCTTGCGCGTGACATCACTACTTGTGGTCGGGCCACATTAATGTTTCATGAGGACACCCCCAAAAGATTCACAGTACACTGCTGCGTAATAGATAATTACAATATAGTTGAAACAGCTCTAGCAGTGTTCTTCAAACACATAGAGACATAAACAAACACATGTTCAGAGACTTGTACAAGGAAAAGGCATGTCTTAGCCCCAGAGCATATTACCAGTTGCACCATCTTCTCCATCTCACACGAATCCATGGACTGTCAGTCTCGGGAAATAAAGAAAAGTCAAGGAAACATGGCATGTCTTTAAAGCTGCAAGATTAATAAACCACCCACAGCTCATGTCAAATTGGAAATGGAATTTCTGCATGTAATCACATGGAACCCTCACTGTGCGGGAGTGTGTGTGCGCATAAGTCTGTGTTCGGATAGAGCTCAAGCAAATAGAAGCCAATAAAATAGCATCAGAGGCATACTCTCAACTGCATATTCCCCTACTTGATAAATACCTCGCCGACCAAAAGAAAATTGCCTGCAAAAGACAAGGTGACTAATTTCCGTGTGAAAAGTTATTACGTTTTTTTATTATTATTATTATTATTATATTTTTTCGTCCTCTCTCACCACTATGAAGGATTTACAGGTTGTTTGAATGAAAATGAGACCTGTTCAATAATACATAAGGCCGCAACAGAAGACCATTACCAAATAATATGTTTTACAAAAGGCTGGTAAAATGGGATATATTTCAATGGTGGCATACATCTCTGAGACAAGATAAATGGCAGCATGGTTGAGAAATTGCCCATAGAGCTAATGCAGTGAGGCTGAAAAGACTCTTTAAACGCAAAACACACCACGCATGTAAGTACAATCAATTCTGAACTCTACTTTAACACTGGGGAGTCCAGCCTTGTATTTATTATGGTGATTGTACGTCAAGCCTGGCTGCAACCTTGCAGATCGCTCTACGTTTGTGATTTTGAACTGTTGTTAGCATTTATTCATTGAATTACATTAATATTGATCATAAGCAATAATGCTAACACTTTCCACTAAGGTTCTATTTGTTAACATACAGTTAGTTAATACATTAGGAATCATGAACTAACAATGAATAATTATTTTTTTTATCATTTTTAAACTTGCATTGATTGTAACGTATAAAACTTTTACTTTAAAACCTTAAATGTTAAATTAGCATAAAAAATATGAATTATATGTTAAGTAATGTAGTTAACTAATGTTAACCTGCAAACAATAATTTAAAATGAATGCATCATACAATAAAAAAAACACCTGTACAAATACGTTGTCAGATCTACTCTACTCTCACATAAAAAATGTTTGCTATATTTTTACATGAAGTGTTTTAATATTCTATAATGAGTAAAATGCATGCCAGATGTATGTCACACCATACTATAAAGTGTGATTTTTGAATTTTTGCTATTCTAGTATATGGTGATTTAATTTGATTGTTTAGTTTAATTTTTGTTGTGGTGCCTGCATCTTGGTTCTTCGCATCTCAGTATGTTGCAAACTTTTTATACTGCATTTGCTCAACTGTATTATTTATTTATCTGTTTCTTTCTTTATATTTTATTTCTAACACTTACACTCACATTCTACCTTTCAGAAGCATGAAAAGAGGGTGGAGCTCCTGCTTTGAAAAGGTCCGACCACCTCTGATTCCTTTCTCTCAGTCCACGACACTCAAGCCACAAGCACAAAAGAGAGGAAAAGAGAAAATCTATGCCAAGCATTTACTGAAAAGCCTCTTGAGAAGCGTGCCACTCAGCTGTGCTGAGATGCTCTTTGAGGCGTATGTAAAAATTAAGCTGAACTTCTGATGGCTTTTATATTAAAAGAAATGGAAAAATTCAACACTCAAATGTCTTTTTTTAACCCCTTTTCTTTTGAAGAGTACCAGTTGAAAAGAGAGAGATGAGTGGTAGGGAAAGACAGAGAGTAATCGACATTACACCCCCTCAGCAATTACTGACATTTTAAGGGAAGAAAACATGTCTTCCTGTTAACTACCTTGGTTCAAATTACTTCCATTTTCTTTTTTAGCTGTTACTGTTCAACACTCTATGTCAATTCACTAAACAATTGCGACACTTTAGCACAATATTTCAATGCAAAAATTTGCATCATATTAACCACCTACCATCCAGTTTAAACTGATGCTAAATGCACTGAAAAAATACTGCAATGTATTTAAAATTGTCATTTGCAAACATGCCTCATATGTAAATTAGGCTTTTTATAAACTGCACGAGTGAAATGTCTACAGAGTGGTGCCAAAAGCAAGTTGTTGTTTTTTTGTTGTAAATGATGTCATTCAGTCAACAGGAATGTTTTTATTATTAATTCTACCCCCTAACCCAAACTCCAACCCTAAGCCTAACCATCAATGGAGTGTAAATGTAATTTTAGAGCAAAAATGCAGTGACACAATCATGCTCACCATTGTTTGTAAACGCGATTGCTACCAGTTTTAACAAGACCAGTGACACAAATTGTATTCATGAACGAATTGATGAAATGCACATGGGTAAAACAGTCTCAGAACCATCTTGATGTTTCACACCACACTACACACATGGGGTCTACGAGGGAACACTCAGGCAATTAAAGGGCCTAAAACTGATGCTTGAACACTCACATTCACTCACCAGAGAGTGGCTGAGAACAATTTCAGGCAAGGTTGTATGGCGATCCTTGGGGAAGCCTGGCTCAGTTAGGAAATGACTTTAGAGAAGGAACTGAAGGAGAAGGTTACAGTGAGAATTCAACCTCTGTAAAGATATATACAATATAAATGTATATACAGAATCTCAGGGTTGAGGTAGGAGCAGATAGTATTGTAAAGGCTTTAGTAAAAGAGCACTGGAAGCTCCTGGGTCCAAGCATATTTATTCTCTCAAGAATGTGGGCTGCTAAACCAGACTGAACATTCTAGTTCCACTCTCTCTGGAATAAATTGGAAAGCTTCTGTTCGTTGTTTCTACAAACAATGCTGTTTCTTGTAGCATTATATGACATTCATAGTTCATTGACTAAGATAATTTACCTCACAGATTTTCTCTTGTATGTGTCCCCAGACAAAACAGAAATCAGTGATTTGATTCCACAATCACAGAGTGTAGATTCTTCTTCTCCCTCTCTCTCACTCTCTCTTCCTAAATGTCAGAGTTTGAAAGTATCCCAAATGAATCCCTTTGCCGGTGATTTGTTTGAAGAATAGAGGGTCTGAAAGATTTAGGGTGGAAAGGAAGTCATAACTACATCAGTGCCTCTGACGGCTGGGCAGGGAGAGCGGCAGCAGGCGGCTCTATCACTCAGCAGATGACTGGCTTTACATATCTCAGGCCTCATGCCAATAGCTGCCACTGCCTGGTCTTCTCATCCATTCTGTCTGGAGTTCATGAGTTACAGTGGGCCATAAATCCCACCTGAGAGCTCATTACTTTCCAGATTTAACATCAAGGATGAGTACCCCCAGCCTTAGGCACAAACACACCCTTCTATGTCCACCTACATTTCCTCTCTTCAGCCAAGCATTGGATACATTACAGAATGGGTGCATGAGTATGGTTGACCATTTCGTGAAAGATGTCATAAAAATTAACACTTGGCAAGCACCAAATATTTATGGCCAGTAGTTTTTTTCTCAAATCACCTACCAGTGAGCCAAAAAGTTGTTGACCCTGGTAGTAGCATGCTGAACACTTAAAACAGATATGGAGATATCAGTAGAAACTCATTACAGACATTAGTTCTGGCTTTCCCATAGTCTCTAGGGAATCTTGATGGAGACGATGTAATGTGGAATTTGCCGCTGTGGGTAAATGCAGCAGCGTTAATGCAGATAAATGTATGGGATCCTGAGCATCTCTTTATATACATGTCTCCCAGCAGGCAACAGAGGAATTGACTGTAAATCTCCCAGCCAAGCCTCATGACTGCAGCCTCTGTCAGCCCTGATGTAGCATGGCCTGTTTGGAAGTCTGGCACTAAGATGCTTTATTTCCCTCCCTTTCCCTCTCTCGTTCTTAGATGAGGATGGAGGGGCTGACAGGCCTTATTTTAATTCCTCTCTCGTGGGTTAGAAGACATGGCATTGAGCTTGACTTATGGGCCAGCCATTTAAATAAAGATTGAGAGATTGTAACAGAGACAGAAAGAGAGGAAAATTATGTGATTGAATGAGAAAGAGTGAAGGAGATGGAGACTTAGCAGCGCTGGGTGGTTGTCTTTCCTGCTATCTTTGGATGTGTGCACAAGTGTGCATCAGGAAGTGCAAGAGTTTTAATTAAGACTGCAAGCAGAAAGAGGGCAGGCTTATCTCTAAAGCTGACCTGACTGGCCAATGACTTGTGTCTGCCGGTGCATTGACCGGAACGCGCTCTCACTCTTCAATGACAATCACCTAAATTATTCTAGCATCATCCACTGAGGCTAGCTGTCGATTTAACCTGCCTTGTGTGAATTTAGAATAGGAATTTGGAAAACTTACAGTGACACTCTTAATCATTGATCCAGATGGGAGTATGTACCCGCAGATTTCCTGAACAAAACGTTTGCCTGTGCTGCATTGAAAATGCTGTGTAAATAATTAATCAGTCTGCAAGGTAGTACGCAACAACTTCTTTGAAGTCGAGATGTCACAGATGGGCACCTGATGGCAGCAATATACACACACATAGAAAAGATTTGAACAATTCCCCAGACTGTGAAATTCACAAGAGTTGCTCTTGACTCCTGCTACTCTGGGAGTGTCTGTATACAGAGAGTGTTTGAGACTGAGAACCGCAAGAAAAGATCCCTTTTCTATGCACCCAATAGTATTAAATAATACTTGTAAACCATAGTTTACAGCAGTGGTTCTCAAAGTGTAGGACCATTTAAAAAGTGTTTTTACATTAAACTGTTTTTTGTACCATTAGAAAAAATCTAAAAAGACTTTATTTTTTATGTATAATTTTGATACATTTGGCTTCAAAGGTTATTATCATATAGGCCCATCTATTCATTTTTTTATAAGAAATATTTTAGCCCATACATGCTACAATGATAAATCTTCGGGTATTATCAGAGGGCTCCCTGGGCTTTGTAGAGATACCAAATGTTTGAGAGTTTGGCCATGACAACTTTCTCTCCTTGGTCTATAAATATGGATTGAAATGTATCACTGTTCAATTTAGCACATTAAATACAATATTTTTATTTTGTATTTTTTTTCAATAAACACTTTTTATCAAATGAATTGTATGCAGCAAGCACTATATTGACATATAAAAAAAGGGAAATTGTAATGTTTTTTTTTGCTGGGTCTAAGGAACTCAGAATTTTAAAAGCTCTGTGATTTAAGAAAAGTATATATATATATATATATATATATATATATATATATATATATAAAATGGCTGTCAATGTAATGTAATGGTGATTGAGAAATATACCTCAAAAGCCAATTGTATCATATTTGATACATGTAAATGCAACATGCTTTTTCAATAAAATAATATACAAAATTGTAACCACGCATAAGTTATTTATATTCAGCAAATACTAATTTTGAAAATATCAGTAACAATATAATAATTCCTGTCACATATACTTTATTATAATAAGCTGTCAATTATCCCAACATAAGAGTAATTGTTCAAGTCGCTGCCATTTTAAATAGATCTATATAAATATCGAAACCACTTTTTTCACGAATAACCACTGGATGGTTCCATAAATGTGAAAATGACATACCATATGTTTTTTGCATTTCAGCTTGAACAGAGAGTGAGTCAGGAGCCATCAAACATTGTGTATCTTATTTGATACATATGGCATTATAGGTGTGACACAAGTAGTATAGGTTTCAAAAAGGAATTTCGACTACGCCACCCATGGGAATTTCACCCAGGGAAATATAAATGATACCTAAGAATTTAGGTCACACAGGTCCGACTCTCTTTGAAAGGTAGGCAGAAACGTAGATATTATAAAAAATACTATTTTATTTATACAAAATTACATTTAAAGAAAGAGGAGAATAATTCACTTTAAAATAGTATCCGTTGTAACAGGCAGTGTATGACGGCTTGTTAGAAGTGCATGACTGATATAAGTTTCAAAATAAACAAAAATAACAAACACATACACAACACTTTACATAACTAATATTTACACAACTCACAAAACTACACAATACTTACAGGGCTGAGGTTCACCACAGGAGAAGTGATCACAAGACTAGTTAGGCAACAGCACACTTTCTCACACACTCACACACACCCACACACACCACCGTGCTCTCAGATCATACAACCAAAAAAACACTTGGAAAGTGTCACACGGCAACCGTTGTAGGAGTACCACCACCACAAGAGACCCTTCACCCGTGGGACCCCAGCGACTGTAAAAGAATTAAAAACAAACTTCAAAACATAATTACAATAAATCACAGTTTGATTGTATCATAGAGCAGACAATAATAAAACAACAACAAATCGAATAAGAAACTATACAAATATTATTACAAATAATAAAAGAAACAAACAGTTTGTAAAGAAAACAAATTAACTAAATTCAGACAATTGGGGAGACAGGCTCACACGGAGCAAAACGCGTCGTTCTGTGCTCCTTGTTCCAAAAATCAGTGAGCGTCAACCCCAAAGAAAAATAAACTATAATCTAATGAAACCAGACAGCAACAATCTCCTTTATTAGTTGGACGATACGGCGTTCTCGCAGTTTGGCAGCAGAGAAACGACAGGGCTGTAACTATAGCGACAGCACAAACAAACCGATCGCCATGAACGAGAGGGAGAATCCTGAGCCAAATACAAACAGAGAAAAACACAATTACTAAAATGCATGCATCACCTGCTAAGTTTCTCAGCACATAACTACGTGCACGACGACACTTACCGGGAAAGAACAAAGTGCTCTATTATCCCTTCACAGGCACGGGTACACAGTATTCATTTAAACCGCCGTTTAGCTGAGAAACAGGGACATTGCACATAACTCAAATCATCAGCCAGCCCCAAACTAAGCTAAACAATCTGCTTTACACAGAACAGTTTGCACATACCTGAGAGGTGAGCAGTCTTAGAATCCACTTAAAACAAGCCGAAGGAACCAGGGAGGGGAAACGACAAGCTAGAATGCAACAATGAATCATTAATGCCACACATACAGCAATTAAAATCAGAACTTACTACATGCTAATGGCACATACCGGTAGCTACTGTCAAACCAGAAAAGGGGAAGAGCCAGACGTGACGCATCACGGGCCATAGCCAACCAGCTCTTAAATAGGAAGAACTCCTTGCTGATAGGTGCTCACAAATGTCAATCACCACCACTCATCTCATTCATTCGGTTACATAGGGTTGAATATCGTTCACTGACAATACACTGACAATACACTGACCAGTTTTTTTTCCCTCCGCCTCCACAATATGGTTTTGTTCACACAGTCAGTGTTTTGTATTGACAACCGTATTTACTTAAAGGTGTGAGTCTTGAAATGTCATTTGTGGGTGTCATATCAGTTATAGAATGTGGATGTCACACTCGTAAATAACTCACCTGTGTATGAATGCAACCATATTAAGCACTCAAAACAGGAATGACAACCATATTCTGCTTTTGTGTGAACATGGCCATTGTGATCAGATGCACTCACTATGATATGATATTATAATTAAAGTGATAATAATATTATAATAAATTACTTGCATGTAAACTTAATATGTATTACCTTGACACAAAAAACATACCTTGTAAAAATCGAAAATACATCTGTAAGTAAATTAGATTTTGTGCATTTAAGATGTAGTTGTTAGCAGCTTCTCCTGGTTTCTATATAGTCGTCTCTTAAATAAATAGTTAAAACTCATTAAAGAAGAAAGCTGATACAACATACACTACTGAGGAAGATGTACTGTACCATAGTAGCACTCCACAAGGATATGCATTTCACATTAAGGCATCCATTTGTACAAGTTTTGTGAGATTTGTGAATTAAATCTTTGAAAGATATTCAATAGTTTTGTTTCAATGAGATATCTGTGCAGATGGTAATGGGAAAATGTTTTCCTTTTTTATCAATAGACAAGACACATGTATGCACAGTGTGTTTGTGCATATGTGACTAAGTCTATTTCAGAGTATTAGATGTGTCCTTTCAATAGCAATGAGTATGTTTAATTCATTTGCTGTCTCATTTTTAACCATATGGTGATGATAATGATGTATAGAAATCCCAGGACTGATCAAAGAACAGCCTTTAGATACAGAACACGCCACTCTCTTAGGAGACTGAAGTCTTACTTGCTTTAGGACAGTGAGTGGAGCAAAGAGATCCGGCTAAGAGCTTTCTCACTCATGTATATATGGATGACTCTTTCTTTATCCAGTGCTTTATCTAATGACGGAGACCCCGTTGGGTTTTAGTGAGGACATTTGTGTGTGAGGACACACACAGACCAGATACACACCTGACAAGCTCTGAATGACTGGCATCAGGGTTCCTGTTGGGCAGGTTTGAGATAACCAAATAGTGAAAAGGTTGATCTTATTGATAGCGATTGTATATTTGTTCATTCGCTCTTTGCACTCCTCAGAGTTTGTGCTTTAGCATATAAGATATTGTTCAGAGGGATTTGAGTTTAAATGTCAGGGAACATAACATTTCCACTGTGCTCTTTCTCTCTTTTTCTCAAAGTCTTTCCCCTAGACTTCAAATGCTCTCCTCAGCACAAGGACAGGACTCTTGACTTCTGCTTGTGTAGACGAGGGCTTTAATTATAGCCAAGGCACTGAGAGCCGTGACCTTCTGCTCTGGCCCGAGTACCGCACACACAACAGAAACCTGCATGGCATTGTTTCACATCTCACCCAGAATTTCTCTCTCTCCTTTCTCGTACTCTGACTCTCCTTAAAACTGCACTTTTCTTGCTGGAGTTTAGCTTACTCCACCTTTTTTTTTTTTTTCAATTGTGAGCCCCTCCGGAGTTATTTTTATGGAATTGATGGACATTTTTAGCCTTGCTAACTCAATGCATTTTAGGAGGTTGTTATCCGCTTGAATTTACTCTGAATGTCATCAGCACTTGGAATGCTACAAACGTCTACCTATTAAAACTAGCTACTTTTCATCATCTCATTATTAGATTTTTTAAAAGCCTGGAGCTTATTTTCAAATCCTGACGCTTGCTGATCAAAGGCAAGTCCTCTTAAAAAGAGAAGAAAAAAGGCTAAATAAGGTGTTGGAGAGTACAACGACTGAATGCAAAACATAACCTTTCCTCTTTGCTTTATTAGTTCCCAAGAATTATTTTATTTTTATAGAAATACTTTTTCTTCTTAATTTGGTCTTCTGCACACAGAATTTTGTCTTTATAAAAGAGTGATTTTGCTGCAACTATGAAATTGTTGCCGTCACCATCACTAGCCTTCACCCCATAACACCCAAACACCCAAGACACATGGAAACATTACTCTTAAGGGGTATGGAAGCCCTTTAAGATGGCAGTATATCATTTTATGTTACCAATATATATATGATAAATTAAATGATAGGAACAAATTGCATTCATTTTACTGAGAAAAAGCGTGAAGCATTTACATGTCTCCATTTATCATGGTGTAAATATTGAGAGGGTTGAACTTGCTTGTTTTGATTATTGGGGGGGTTACCTACCCCCATCTCCCCTGGAATGTACACCCTTGTTTCAAGTGCTTTTTCATCAGAGAGTATAAGAAACATTTCTCGAGGAACTATTGTTTTGATACTGTAATGCATGTTAGTCAGCTGTACAATATGTTTCAAATATTTACTGATAAACGTAAATGCAAATGACTGAAAAGGCAAGCACTAACAGGCTTGCAGCATTTAGAAAAAAAAATTGTATTTTACTATGGAAACTATACTCTCCTTCGCTGAGTTTATGGCATCTCCCAGCTAGGTAACTCATTAATAACATTTTCTCAGTGATTACAAGTCATAATTATGACTTAATGGGGGATTCATGTGCAGCTTCTATGTTGGAAACTTGTATTTACGATAATTCCAATAGCATGAAATGGCAGCATACAGGAAAACAACGCTTTGTATTTTGTAAGGCCTGAGAGTGCTCTCTAATACTGACTTAAATGCTTATAAAACATACTCAAATGTGTATTGTGTATCAAGCCAAGCTGTAGCATTGATAATAGCATCACTCATGTCAGCGAGTCAGTTTATATAGGCAAATTGCCTGTTATTACTGAAATAGACTTTCAGCACGGATTTACATACACCTGATGGAGAAAGCTTTCAGGCTTGGCCTGAGTTCATAACAGATTAGGCAGCAGGCAAATGAAAGTTATCTTTGCTTGGTTTATTTCAGCAGGAGAGAAAAAGAAGAGCCAGCCAAGCATTAACTGCTTCTTCTACCGGTCTCCATTAGTGAAGTATGATTAACTGTCTGTTTGTGTGTCTGTGTCTGTTTATGCAAAAAATAACCTCTGAGAAACAATATAACTGTGAAACACAAGTTATGAAATAAGTTTTGTCATATGAATAAACTTTGAAAGCATCCTTGGTGGTCAATAAATAAGAAAAAAAAAAAATGTTTTGATATATTATTAACCGTGTGCTAATCTAAGTTGCAGTTGAGGGCACAGGTGGACCTATTAATTCGGTTATTTAGATGCTACTGTCATAACATCATGTCTGCGGCAAGGGCCCATTCCTGGCATCGCTGACAGATGATTGAGCAAATGAACGTTCAAGCCTGTTGCTAATGCCACATGTCAAGACAACCGTACACATCTTGTTGCAATATGTCAAAATCATGTCTCTCTGCATGGGCAACTCTACAATCCACATAAATCACTATATTACCAGATACTTGAGATTGTATCTGGTAAGAAATTATAAGCTGATGTTCAACAATTATATCATATAACCCCCACACAGGCATTGGATTATCAAACCTTTTCTTAAGCCATATATGTAAAGGATGCTTGCTATTGGAGGGAGATTATACACAGGTGTTCTGTATATAATAACAGGCTTTGATCTTCCTCAGATGGGGCTTTAATTCAAATACAAGTATCTCATGCTCTCTTAAAAGCAGTAGACATTTTCTTTCATTGTTGGTAGTTTTATCATTATATTCCACTATGAAAACATCTGTGAATAACATTTTGGCAATTGGATTGTCCTTGGATAGACTGTAACACAGACACAGTTAAACTTGTATTACGGCCTTTCTAACTTGTTTGAGTGTTCAAGGAATGGGGATACAAATTCTGACTGATCTCTCAGTCAATTTGGAAACAGTAGTTTACATGTTCTTGAACTAAACTCGGTCTGTGCTTACCGACATTCAAAGCACTGCCCCCAGTGACCCGTAGTGGTAAGTGTTGAATAAAAGGGCACATATGAGCTCCAGTTTACGGGTGCAATAGCCTCAGTGGAGTGCCACAAGCAAATTGTAAAGGAAGTTGTTTTTAGCTGAAAAGGATGAAATACAGTGAAGAGGAATGCATATTTTATTGACCGCACCCCCTAACCCAAACCCCAACCCTAGTCATCAGTAGAGTAAAACTGTAATGATAGAGGGAAAATGGAAGCTCCGAATCACATTCACCACTGATTATGAGAACCTGATCATCCCTAACCAATATGTTATTATTTTTTAATTTTCATCAAGTTTGCTTTTAAGCCAGTGTTTCTGGCTGTTCTGAATACAAATGCATGGCTTGCCTTGTGATTCATTTGTCCTGTTTATCCCAGGACACGTTCACATTAGTAGCACTAGCCCTCTAGCGTTTTACAGTTCAATGGAAACACATCAGTGTCACATTCACCTCCTAGCCTGAGGTTGAGAATGCTGCATCCCACATCTCCTCTATTCAGTCGTACAAAATGCCCAGCTGACCTTTACATTCACACATTACACTTAGCATTTTCCAACTACTTCAGTTCACATGTTAGTCGCTTATCAATGTAGTTGTGTGAAATTGGAGATAGTGTGTGTATGTGTGCTGGTTACTTGATTAGGTCTTTCCTGCCATTGCAGTTTTGAACTTGTATCCAATACATAATGGATGATCTGATGTATGCATACTCCCTTTTAGAAGGGACAGACTTCATCAGGGTGGATGCCCATAGCTCATACCCGAAAGCTTCTTGTTATGCTCTACCAAATCCCTGCTCCAAACTGATGTCCTTATGGTCATCCATTCGATACACTGGGGGCTTAGACTTATTTTAATTCTTAAGATCTGATGAATTCAGGTTAAAACTCATGTTACAGAAGCAAAACTTAGTTTTGGAATCATATTTTATTTTAAGAAATATTATATTAGCTCTGGCTAGGGAATTCTAAACCACTCCATTGAGTTCCAAAATCAACTGTCATGTCTGTTTCCAAGCATCCAATGACTCAAACACAGCTATTGGTGACAGCTAAAAAACTCAAATGTTTGTGTTATCATCGATATTGCAACAGTCACATAATGCAATGACTCACAAACATCTCTTTTAAATAAAATTCCTTTTACTGCCTGCTTTCATTTTTAGCACGAGGTAAATGAATCGTAATCTATAATAAGTCTAATTTATGGAGAAAGGAGGTGTGTTTGCGTGGAAAGGAATGACAATGGATTAATTTATGGTTCATCACTGGTTTTGATGATTTAAACTCAATAGAGCATTAACTTTAGGAAAATATATACTGCGTGCACCTTTAATTTAAAACGTTTTACTTCTAAAGAAATTAATAGCAATGTTGAATCATGTATATAAAATCATGACCCCATTTGTGATGAAGAGTTCATTCATATCAGTAACTTTAATAAAGCTATTTTCTTCAACTTGGAGCAGGGGAGCCTCATGAGGGCAGCCATGTTAGCAACACATGACCTGCTAAATTCTACCCACTTATACCCCTATAACTGCCCTGATATTGGAAACTTTTATTCATGGATTAAATTAATCTAGTCTCTAGTCTTACTGTGCATAGTGAATTACCTGTAATGGCATTAGTAACTGAAAAATCTGTAACTCAAAATCAATCACTGTCTTAAGCATTTCTTCTCCAAGCAGGTATATTTATTGAAAAGGCTGTATTTCATGTAATCATCACAGGCAACATTTGTAACAATACAGTAACAGTAAACAGTTTTAGTTACAGCGGCCCCTCAGCAAACCGTTTATCACACGCTAAAACATTATTTTGACTGAAACTTTACATGTATCAAACACATGGCTCATTGATGTGGTTCAGCTGGCAAATAGTACACACACAAATGTTACCAAAGTTTATCACTTAAATAATCTATGTCCTTTGATAATGATTTGGGTGGAATTTAATGGCAAATACACAAGTAAGAAATCTGAGCATCCTCTAGATTCATAGCTGGGTGCCGTCGATAGACGGCTTGCAGCGGCAGCGATGTGTATACCTTGATTGAAAACAGTTGTTTCAAATTTTTTGAACGCATCATGTTGTCCGCCAGACATGTCTGGTGTGCGACCTCCTTTAGGAAAATGCAAAACATATAAAAATGTTATGTTTTCAACAAAGTCTCTGAAGTCTCTTCAGAGAGAAAGACAGAGAGTGGACAACTAAAGCCCTGTACACACATGCAGCAACTTCCAGTGACAAAGCGACCAATTCTTATTCATTTTAAATAAGAGCTGGTGACTTCCGGCAACACAAGTGCTCCATCCGTAATCAGATTTTCAAAAGACACGGCCAGACGTGCAGACCACCAATAATGTTTGAGCGACAGCAGTAGGGACGCCCACTTCTGACTTCACAGTACAGACACTAGCAACAACAAGCAATAAAGTCACTGCATTTGTCTACGGGGCTTAAGTCAGGTCACGGGCTATCCTAAAGATCGGACACTTTTCTAAATTATTATTATTTTTATTATTATAATGATTTTATTTATTTTTTGGTAATTTAGGATGATTCTGATATACCTGTTTTCTATCTGGAATTAAGATAAGATAATGCACTTAAGACATGTTATTGTAATAGATTTCATCCTAAAGGAGAACTTAACTGGAATCACTGCTAACTGAACAGATACAAATTCCAGATTTGGGATTTTGTAATACAGCTCCTGGACCACCTGAACAACAACAACAACAACAAAAGAACAACTCTGTATTTCAGTAGTTTCCAGTTTTCAGTATTTTATATTTTTTTGTCTTATGCACCTCCATGGCTCCAGCAATAAAACTGAAGTACCCCTTCATCAACACCAAACCAGAAATAAGTAAATTTTTTCCTAAGTTCAAAATATGTCATTCAGCATTATCATTAATATTATTAATGTCACATTTAAAGAAAACAAACAATACTGTGGGTGAAAAAAGCATACCCACCAAGTAGCACATGTATTCTGCTACAAGTTTATGTCACATAAATGTATAAAACTTGCACACACTGCACACATTTTTTATTTATTTATTTGATTTCCTTCCTTACGGAGGGCTTTACGCTGGGAAATCTGTTAGAATGTAAATGTGCACTGCATATTTGTACCCAGCCAACCATAGCAATCACCTTTCATTGATGGTACAAGAACCTCATGATCTGGACAGTCCTCAGCAATTTATTTACATTACCTTGCCAGTCAATCTGAGTCTGAACCACAGAATTCAGCTGAAAACACAATAATATTGAATGAAAGGATTTCAAAAAATCTAAATAAAGCTTGTTACATTGTTCCTATGGTTTGCAGAAATATATCCATAAAGTTAGTAATTGAATAAAAACAACCAGGCTTTCATTTCAAATTCAGTTTTCAAATAAATCTCAGTTCCGTGATAGGTCTCGCTGTGACAGACTGTAAAACCAATTTTAAGAGAGAGTGCAGATTTGGGGCTTGATATCGATCCATCTCCTGTTGACTACTGCCAACTTCTTGTACCACAACAGCATAAAGGCATGAACGCTGACTCCTGAGGAGGGACGGAGGGGGAAAAGAGTTTGATCTAAATGGGTGCTGTGTAAAGCTTAGAGTGCTATTATTTTCCCCAAACACCCCCACCTTCGGGGAGAAGAAGAGAAAAGGAGTGGGTTGGGAGTGGTTTTGTAAGAGGATTTTTAGGGACGTTGTGATAAGTAAAGATAGTCCACCCTTAATACAATGAAAATTGCACCAGGGAAAACATGATACCACGAGTTTATGGGTGCAAGGAGATGTTAAAGAAAGTGTGTGAGAGGAGAAAGGAGAGCAGGTGAAGTGTGTGTGGCCATAAAGCACTCTGCCTGGAAGGACTATTTTGAGGTATCTTTTTAATTTCATGCACGATGGCTCTCACATTTGTTTCCCCTCTTCCACTCATTTTCCCTTCCTTTTTTCCCCCCCAACACTACATGTCATTTATCAACTCGTTCTGTCTCTCCCTCTTCTATGCACACATATTAGAGTCAACATGCATGTTGCATACATGTCCATGCTTTTGTGGGCTTCGATTAGCCTAAATGCACATGAAAGGGAAAAAACAATAAACAGATAAACAGATAAAATGAATCAAAAGATAAAATGAAAAATAAAAAATACTTCCTGGAACTTTGTGTCTACTTCCTGGAAGTTGATGTCTACTTCCTGTAATTCTAGGGAAAAGGGTTGCATCCAAAAGCTTAAAAATGCTGCTTTCACATGTTGTATGTCTATGCATAGGTACTGTAGAAGGCATCAAGTCATGTCCAAATCTGATGTTTGCATCACATCCCATCTACTATGATAACTTAAAGGGATAGTTCACACATTAAACATTCTCTCATCATTTACTCACCCTCGTGCCATCCCAGATGTGTATGACTTTATTTCTTCTCAGAACACAAACAAAGATTTTTAGAAGAATATCTCAGCTCTGTAGGTCCATATAATACAAGCGAATGGTGGCAAGACCTTTGAAATTCTCAAAAGGAGTTAAAGTCAGCATAAAAGTAATCCATAAGACTCCAGTGGTTTAATCAATGTCTTCTGAAGTGATTCAGCTGGGTTTGGGTGAGAACAGACCAAAATATAACTCCTTTTTCACTGTACATCTTGCCATTGTAGTCTGTAGGCACAATCATGATTACAAGCTCGATTATATCCGTTGTTCCTGGTAGGCTATTCTGCCTCACATGCTCCATATGGTTAGGATTGGGTTGGGGGCGGGTTATCTTAAATGTTTTGTGATCGGATCTCAAAAAACACATATGTATGTGGTCAAAAATGCATCACATTTGATGCATTAACGCTAATCAGTCCTGAATGCATCCCAGCAGAAGCGAAGTGCCACCCCTTACCTGTCATTCAACAGCTGCACTAAAACAATAGTTTAAACTTTGCTGGTTATGAGCGGTTTAAAAGGAAATAAACGTCTGATCAGAAAAATTTAAAAAGCAGATATATACACAAGCATGAGAACTTCATGGATCTTCTTCAGTGTGTCTGATATCAACATACAAATGACTTGAGAAGCACAAGCACCTGAAGCTTAGGTTAATACTAATACTTAACTAATCCACTAAAATAATGGACAATTTGGCTCGAAATGCTTAGATTAAATTCATACACAAAACACTGTTTGTGAAATCGTTAGTTGTGAATGCTTAGGTAGTTGGCTTGATGCATCGCTGCCCAGTTAATCAATGACTTCAGATTTCAGACAGCCTTCCAAGGCACCACATAGTCATTTCTAATGACCTAAAACGTATCGGTTACCTAACGTAACCTCGGTTCTCTCTAGATGAGGGAACGAGTATTGCGTAAGCTAGCTTACGCTACGGGAAAGATTCATCTTTTCTGAGATATTGAAGCCAAAAAAATTATCCTTAATTTTTGTATCCATTGTCAACGCAGTGCGGCAGCTGCAGACCTTGAGCGGGCTAGCTAGCGAGCTCATAGGTTGCTCTGCGGCAACTGCTGCAGCCTATAGACGAGCTTGGGCGAACTCGCATCCAATGAGAGGCGTCCGCGCGCTCACTGCATCAAAGCCCGCCAAAATGGGCGTGACTAGAGTGCATATAAGCGTAGTTCGTAGGCTGGAACCCTGGTTTTCATTGACTGAAGCGAAAAGTCGCTCGTGGCGCGAGCACGGCCGGCTACGCAATACTCGTTCCCTCATCTAGAGAGAACCGAGGTTACGTTAGGTAACCGATACGTTCTCTTACGAGAGGTTCTCTCGTATTGCGTAAGCTAGCTTACGCTACGGGAACCCATTGTCAACGCCGTGCGCGCCAAGCATCCACTGTATGAGCCCCAGGGAATTAAGGGGGGACCCGGGGAGCCCTTATGAGTGGGGAAATAATATTTGGCCGGCAAGAATGCGGGTCATTGATTGTGTAATACATAAGCACATAGTAGGACGGGAACGACAGAGCGGCGGTGCCGGTCTGTGTGGAATGTGTCCCATCAGTGCAGCTCACCAGGGGAGCTGTAGCGTATTAAACCGCTAGTAGTTTTGCCTGCAGAGCGGGCACTTCCATATTGTAAAATCTGACAAAGGTGGAGGGGAAGTCCATCCCGCTGCCACACATATGTCGTGAATGGAAATTCCGCTGGACCATGCCCACGAGGATGCCATGCCTCTAGTGGAGTGAGCCCTAATGCCCAACGGGCATGGCAGGTCTTTTGACGCGTATGCAGCAGCAATAGCGTCCACTATCCATCTAGATAGTGTCTGTTTCGAGGCGGCGAGACCTTTGGTGCGCCCTCCGAACGAAACGAAAAGCTGCTCGGAGCGTCTGAAAGCAGCGGAGCGCGCAGTATACAATCTCAGTGCTCTGACCGGGCAAAGGAGATTGGCGTCGCGTTCGCTATCCGGTGCTGGCAGCGCCGATAGGGAAATGACCTGTGCTCTGAAAGGAGTACCGATCACCTTGGGAACATAGCCGTGTCTAGGCTTTAAAATGACCTTGGAGTCACTTGGTCCAAACTCAAGACACGCAGCGCTGACAGACAGCGCGTGAAGGTCTCCCACACGTTTGACTGATGACAGGGCAGTCAGAAAAACGGTTTTGAGTGAAAGGTATTTCAAATCCACGGATTGAAGTGGTTCGAAAGGGGGGCTTTCATAGTTTCGAGAACTATAGAAAGATCCCAGATAGGAACCGATGGGGGCGCGGGGGTTCATCCTTCTAGCTCCCCTGAGGAAGCGGATGACCAGCTCGTTTTTACCCCATGACTGGCCGTGCAGGGGTTCAGCGAACGCCGCAACGGCCGCCACATACACTTTGAGCGTGGATGGGGATCTGCCCTTATCCAGCAGCTCTTGTAGAAATACGAGCAGCGACGACACCCCACATGTCCGTGGGTCCAGGTCTCTGTCGGTGCACCATTTTGAGAACACAGACCATTTTGACGCATAGAGTCTTCTCGTGGAAGGGGCTCTAGCGTGTATGATGGTGTTTATTACTCCTTCTGGCAGAGCGACGGGTAGTCGTTGATCACCCACGCATGCAGCGCCCAGCGCTCTGGGTGGGGATGCCAGATTGTGCCGCGAGCTTGAGAGAGGAGATCTGCTCTCACTGGGATGGGCCACGGCGCTGTCAGTGACAGCTGCGTAAGCTCCGGGAACCATGTCTGATTCTCCCAACGCGGGGCTATGAGGAGCACCGAGTGACGCGTTTCCCTGATCCTCTGCATTACCTGTGGCAATAGCGAGACGGGAGGGAAGGCGTAAAGCGGGCGTCTGGGCCAGTCCTGGGCCAGCGCGTCCTCGCTTTCGAGAAAAATATTGGGCAGTGAGAGTTCTCTTTGGACGCAAAGAGGTCTATCTCTGCTCTGCCGAATAGGTGCCATAACGTCTGGACTGTTTGAGCGTGCAGGGACCATTCCCCTGGGGGAATATTGTCTCTGGACAGTCTGTCCGGGCCGTCGTTCAGGTGGCCTGGCACGTGCGTCGCCCTCAGCGAGCGCAGGTGGCACTGGGACCAACTCAGTATGCGTTTTGTCAGATGGAAGAGGTTCCTGGATCTGACACCGCCCTGACGGTTTAGGTAGGATACCACAGATCTGTTGTCCGAACGGACCAGGACGTGGTGACCCTGAATGACCGGGAGAAAGCGCACGAGCGCGTACTCG